>NC_060150.1:40305288-40388999 GCF_021292245.1 Micropterus dolomieu | reverse complement strand
GCCCCCCCCCCCCCCCCCCCCCCACACACACACACACACACACACACACACACACACACACACACTTACCCCCCTGGGAGCATGAGGGGGCCCCGAAAACCACATGATCCATTAATTGACTCCCAAGGCCATCTTGTGGTATAAGAAAACTAAGCAACTGCCTAGAGACCGACCTTTGCTGTTTCACTCTCTCCCTTTTTTTGGTAGCCTATCTGGTTCTCTCTCAAAGGCTGCACCCAAAGCTTATGGTGTGATAGTGTCTCTCAACTCAACTAAGATCTGAACACCGTGTAGGTTATATGTAATTTCTAATTCTAATGCTTAAAATCCTAACACTCTGTCCAGACATCTGTGACATGTGCATTTTTTCCAGGGTTATGGATAATTTTGGCATTCTTAAAAAGAGTGGCGGGTGTTAAAAATTATAACACAAATTACTTTTTTTTCATAATGTGCTAGAATTCCAGTATGGATAATTTTGGGGAAGTTTTCGAGAACCTCCCCAACAGATACTGGAATCAATAGAAACATTTGGAAAGGTGTATAATAATAAACAGACAACAAACGAATAGTTTCTGCAGTCGTTTGTCTTATTTAGGCTCAGACCAGTCCTGTTGGCACCGCTCTGTCAACTCATGCCAGCTAATTATTTTACATCTTGATTATTCATTAATTCTTGCTGTTTTTTACCCTGACATGATATATGTCTTGTGTGTTTTATCTTGTGTCTTCACGTTTTGTATTTAATCCTGTGTATTTTGGAGTGATGCTGCATGGTGATTCTGCACTGTAAATAACATATGATTTGATTTGATATTTATTCAAAACTCTTTTTGTGTTAATTTATTGACTTTAAGCTGCACAAACATACACCCTGGTGGACAAAATACAAATTTCAGTGCGCACATCCCGATTGCAGTGCATCGCCAGCACAACAGAGGGCACATCAGTATTTTCTTCGTCGTTGCACTTCTGTGGTCCAAATAACCGAAGAAGAAAAGGCTCCTCAGCCGAGGAAAATGGCCGACGTTGAGATGGACATCGCGTCCAGCAGAATGAATAATGGGAACGAACACGTGTAAGTCGTTTAATTAAAGATAAGACGTTCGTGGGAATAAGGTGCAAGCGTCTTCCTCATCTGAAATCAAACGCGAACTAAGTCAGAACAGCGGAGGCCCGCAGAGGAGCATGTTCACGTTGTTGCCGGGGCCAAATTACTTGTCAGCGGCTGGCTAACGTTCCTAGCCAACTAGCTAACGCTCTTTAGCTTACATAGCATTAAGTTTCGCTGAACACAAAGCAAATACAAGTGTGTATGAACTACAGTGTTGTGTATTGTCTTCCATAAAATATACGTGTCCGGACACATGTAATCAAACATCGCTATTTGATGGTAAACAGCGCTCCTTAAACGTAAGTTAGCATGGCTAGAAGCTACCTTTAGGATGTAGCTAGCTCGCTAGCTTTAAGTTTGCTAAGAACGGTTAGCGGATCCGAGCTAGTGAGTGAAAATCATATTGGCGGTCTTGCTGCGGGGAAGAGCGAATAAGTAAATAAGTTTGCGTGGTCGTTGCTACACTAACAAGCAGCTTTCTGTCGCTAAAAGTTGCGGCCATTTTTATTAACGTTACTGCTTTGTGTTTTAATTCGGCACATTACGTAACCCTGGTTTACCTTATCTAAATGCAAGTTTACCGCACCTGCTAAAAACACTGTAGTACAAGCAATGGATTATCTCGCTAAATATTTGCATAAAATCTAACAATTGACGCTGGAAGAGGACAGGAACAGGTTATATTGTGTTTTCACAATTTGATACTATGGATATAAAACCTCTGCTTAAGTTTGTTTTGTTTGTGGTCGTACTACTGAAGTGAAATAAATCGATTTCACCACAGCAGATAGTGGGGAAATACTAAAAGTCACTGGTGCGTAACTGCTAGTTGTCAGTAGTGTTTGGGGGAGAGACAACAATAGACAGCTCCTGTACAAACTGGATGACCTATTTATATTTACCGTTTTCATGTGGTACATACACTATAATTTTGGTATAGAAACTGTATTTATTGCGGATCGTTCATGTCATGGCTGACACGTGATCAGCTTGATAACATGTGGATTCGTTTTGGATCAGTGTGACCTACAGAATTGTCAATTTATCAAAAATTGTGATTAATTGACTGGGCATTTTTGCACTAATGTGTAATATTGTGTGCTCAGTGTTTAAGATTGTTCTCTTATAAACAGGAAGCAGGATCTGGAAAGCCATGAAAGAAGTGGAAATGAAGACAGCGGAGACATGTCGGAGGAGGAAGAAGAAGAGGTAGGGGTGGATGGCAGCAAGACCCCAATATCGTCAGTGGTATGAAGCCGTAATTCTGATCTAAACTTTCTACCTTAAATGTAGTTTAAATCCACTTTTACTGAAACAGTCTCAATTTTCTTTGTCTAAAGCTGTAGTGGCAGCGGTGCACCACGTCTGCACCTTGATCTGGACAACAAATGTTTGTTTTATAATATTTAGGCAGTTTTTCACAAAGATAAATTCACCTGCAGCTTAACAGCACATCTGATTTTATTTGTCGAGTCCTGTCCCCTTCTTGATATTTTGTTTTTCCCTAAATTAAGTTTTAATTTCTTTATAGGATTATGATGGGAGATACTTTTTTCAAATGAATAGAAGCACATCACAAATACTTAGACAAACCTACATTAACTAGCATGCATATAGAGAAATAATATATAACTGAAATAATGCCCTTATCAATGCTGTTGATCTCCAATTAGAATTCAATAACACTATAGTCCTCATCTGTAACTCTGCTCATACAATCTGAAAGAGTGCAACCACATAAAATCTAACAAAAGAGATCGTTGCTATGTTCATATCTACATATCTAAAAATGTAAATGAGATGATCTGATATGTTGTCTCATCCTAGGAGGAGGCAGTGACTAATGGCGAAAAGATGGAAGAGGGTTCCAAACATCACAGTAGCAGCGGTAAACACAAGAGGAAAAAACACAAGCATCGTAGTAAGCACAAAAAGCACAAGCATGCCTCTGATGAGGACAAGGACCGCAAACGCAAGCATCGTCACAAACACAGGAAACACAAACGCAAAGAGGCCTCAGCCGCCTCTGGTGCAGTCCTCTTCGGCGCCTCCAGCCACAGAAAAATTGAATCCTCCCCCTCCTCCGGAAATCCAAGTCTGGACGACAGGGCCCTGCTGGAGGATTTGGAGAAACAGAGGGCCATGATCAAAGCTGAGCTGGACAGCCAGTTGATGGAGGGCAAGGTTCAGTCGGGCATGGGCTTGATCCTTCAGGGTTATAACTCTGGATCCGAAGAGGATGGGGAAGCTAGGATCAGGAATGGAGAACAGCGTCAAAGGGGCAGCTCAGGTAAACCCATATCTCCCAGGGGGGGAAAGAGTGGGAAATCTAGACGGGACTCAACAGAGGGCAGTAAGTCCAGCGCCAAGCGTCGTAGTCGGAGTAAGTCTGCGGACAGGCTAGCACAGGTCAAGGAGTCTAAGCAGGACAAGGTGACCAAATCCTCCAAGGACTCGGGGGTTAAAGATCGAGGCCGCGGTAGGAGCAGGTCAAAAGACAGAAAGCGTTCGGACAGCACTGACAGGTCCAAGGACAGAACTAGGAAGTCCAACTCCCCCTCCAGCTCGAGAGGAGAGCAGAAAGGCAGCCGCACTGATAAACGTTCCTCTCCACAGCGGGATGACAGACCAAACCAGGAGAGAGCGGGCAAACGCTCCAGATCACCTGTACGAGAACGCCCAAGTCGCTCAGATGCTGACCGGGACAAGCGACCGGCAAAGTCCCCGTCCAAGGACGCTTCATCTGGGAAAGAGAATCGCTCCCCTCATAGACGAGGGCCACAAAGCCCCATCCGAAAAAGGAGCGTGTCCCCTCGCCACAGAGATGCCCACCACCTTTCGGCCAGTGCCTCGGACAGGACATCGAAACAGAGCAACTCTCCATCCAGAACAAGGTCCCCACCCAGGAGAGGCCGCAGCCGCTCGCCAGACGTCAGGAGGAGGGATGCTGACAGGCAGGACTCACCGCTGAGGTTGGTGAACATAACTTAACTCATAACTTGTCTCAATAAAATAAGTTGACTGCAGTGGGTGAATCGGAGGGAAATGCCACACAAACCAATAACAATCTGACTGATTCTAAAAGATGTACAGAGATCAAGTATTTGACATTTTATTTTTCATTTTTAAAACATAGGACTTCAGAGTGGCTTTGTGAAATGGCAAAAATACAATTATATACAGTATTTAAAAGCTTTCACTGATGGTCCTTCACGGTTCTTCTGCACATTAAGAGTTTTGTTCAAATGACTACTGCCAATTTTCCATGACCAGTACCAGCTCAGCTCAACTCGACTCTGTTTTTGATCCCTCGTCCTCAGTTTTCCGTTGCAGATAGTACCCCTCGATGTAGCTGGTCATCATAGCGATGCTACACACAACTGCCACGACATAATTTTCAATGCAACACACACACACACCAGCGACCGACATACAACTGTCTCTTGATTTAAGTTAAAACGTTACTCAGAATGTAAAGACAGACAAGCGGTATGAAAACCTTATAGCTGTGTTTTCCTCTGCCGTTGTTGCTGCAGCGGTCTGTGTGACAGTGGGACCAGAGGGCTCTGTGAGTGGGCGGCTGCCCAGCCTCGGGAGCTGCTCCCGCGGGTTGCTGCAGTCTTCCCTCGCCTTCCCTTCCTGATGATGCAGTGAATAGTGACGATTCTCTCTGACCAATCGGTAGTCTTGCTGTGTTTTCACGTCACATTTTAGTATCGCCTCAGTTCGCTTGGAATCTCAACGCAGGTGATACGAAAAAAAGTACCTGGTAAGCAGGTAAAGGTAAAACTTTTCTACAATGGAAAATCCAAAAAGGTGAGTAGAGTCGAGGCGAGTTGAGCTGGTATTATGCAGTGGAAAAGGGGCTTATGTTGAATGTCCAGTTCAGCTTATCCGTCCATTCCCCTGGCATTTCTAAAGGAAGCGCCCTCGGCCAGATGCGGGGCCAGGCAGAGAGAGATCACGAGAGAACAGTCCCAGAGCACCCTATCGTGGCAGGATGAGTCGCTCACCTCTAAGACGAAGGTCCCCGTCACCACGTCGACGTTCCCGTTCTTCCCCCCGCAGACGATCTCCACTGGGACACAGGTGATGGCACTGTTTACTCAACTTTCACCCGTATCTGCTCACGGCTTAAGTTACACTTATATGTTTTTAAATGTAACCAAATTGACTGTCTATATTCAGTCAGGCATTTGTCATGTTTTGGAGACATTGTCTCTGACTTATTCTGTGTTAGTGTTTCTCTCTGGAGCTTTGCTTGCATTTGGTTTCTCCCAGTAGTAACACAGTATTATTGTGGCAAGACATTTTTCAGGTTCAAACTTTTATGAGGTAATAAACAATCTGTGCTTTGTAGGTCTGGGGAGAGAGACAGATATGGCAGACTCAGACAGTACCGACGCTCAATGTCACGTGATCGGGATCGGAGAAGACGACGCAGCAGAGACGAGGACAAGTTCAAGGGCAGCCTCTCAGAGGGCATGAAAGTTGACCAGGAATCCTCAGAGGAAGAAGTGTGAGTAAAGAAAAGCATATATAAGAGGCAAACCATGGACATCTGCTCTACATATAGAGGCAGTTGATTTAATATTGTGCGTTACATGTGAAACTATATCAAGGCAACATGAGCTACTTTTTATTTTAGTTGAAAGACAATGCAACTTTTTTTTTAACCAGTTTCCTCTCTTATTCTGTATTGTTAAATTCACAGTATGCAACACAGAGGGTGCTGATCTGATACTTCAATCACTACAATCGACTGAAAGTTTATTTAGAAACAATTTACCATGACCTCAAACATGACTGCTAACTAATTGACTAATATTGGATTAAGCTTGCTTAGAGTTCACACTTACGAAATCGGTCAGACAATGTGTAGTAGCTGTGCTACCTCAGAATTTACTCATGTTGGTCCTGATCAGAACAGGAACGTGTGCTCCATATTTCTTAAAGCCTTGTTTGTGTTTGCAGGTTAGAGGACTTTGATGGAGAGGAGGTAGATGAGGAGGCTCTCATTGAACAGCGCCGCCAGCAGCGCATGGCTATTGTCCAGGTCTGTATGTTTCTATTGATCCAAACCTGCATTTTTATTAGTTGCCATGTCAGTCCAGTATTTGTGAAAAAGTTCCAGATGTCATGCTCATAATATAGTGGTCTGTCTACCTGGAAACAAATAACACAACGAATGTCCATGACTTATGATGTTTAAGATGTATTCTTAAGGCTACGCAATTTCTTCCCTTGTACAGAAATACAAGGTTGGGAATGAGGATTCCAACATGGTGTCGGAGCCCAGCAGCCCTCAGAGCAGCACACGCAGCCGTTCACCCTCACCTGATGACATCTTGGAGCGAGTAGCCGCAGATGTCAAGGAGTATGAACGAGAGAACCTCAACACCTTTGAGGCCAGCATCAAAGCCAAGCACAACCTCATCGCCCAGGAGAAAGACGGTAATGTCCTGGTCAAAATAATCAAATCTGTTGGCATACAAGGCCAACTGAATGAACCACACCGCCAGGTGTGTGCTCCGTAGTCAGCTGCAAATGTCAACATGCAATTAATTAATTAAAAAATGTTTGTGGAATATTGGAAAAAGATGCAAAAATTAAATATCTTTCCCCTATATTTATATACACACACACAGGAATTGTTCAGATTTATGTGCATGTTGGCACACGCACCGGCCAATCCTAAACACACGTGGCGGATATAGTTCCTCTCATCATTACCAATCAGTGCTTTTTTCCTCCATATCTGCTAGTCTGAGGGACGATCACACAGGTTTCCAAGAAGACATCAGTACTGTTTGGCTTGAAATCTTAGTTAAACTGGAAAGGGGTCAAGTATAAAAGTGGCTCCATATGTTCATATATCTGTGGCTGAATGGGGTTAGCTTGACCGAGGTAACCACTGAATATTGCAGCGTATCCTCCCTCTTGCCTCGTCCATCACTTGAACCTTTGAAATGTAGCTCTGAAAATCTTCTGCTCCACTGCATCGCTGAAGAGCACAGACTTCTGTGAACATGGAGGAGATCAGAACCTGAACAGCTAAAAGCTCTACCAGCAATCTCTTTGATTTTCATTGGAAGCAAAATGCCTTCATTCTTACAATTACAGTTTCCAAGTTCAGTCATGGTCAGGTTAGCAGATATGGAGGAAGTGAAATGTACAAAGGTGAAACCTGATTGGTAGCATTTCTGCCTGCCTTTTAAATTCTTTGAACTATAAATGTTCATTCATATTTGCACTTCCCTGCAGTTTGGAACGATCTGACATTGTTTGTGGCCTCTTTCACGCTGTTATATCACAGACTGGCCAAAGAATACCGGCTTATGCAAAACTAAAATGACATTTGGTGCCTTGGTTTGTGTGAGAAATGCAGAGTTGTTTGATGCAGGGATTTTAATTTTGTTTCTTTCTGTCATGTGTTCATTCAGTTGCTGGCTTGTAATCCAAAGCCTGGGTGTCTCTGCCACCTGCAGCATATTTTGATCTCTGCAGAGTATGTGAATCAAACACGTTCCAGATATTCTGTTTTACAACATGGTGGGTGACTAGAAACTCATCCTGTTATTTTTTTGTTTGTTTTTGTTTGTTTCAGGAGCCAATCCAAAGAAACCTTCAGCCCCTGACATGTTTACAGAGTCAGATGACATGTTTGCTGCTGACTTTGATGTAAGTATTTTTACTTGGAATTTAGGAAAATCTAAATGTCAAATGTTGTTGTACATCTGAGAGTTACTCTAATTTTCCTCTAAATTGTAGTATGTACATAATATACACTGCCTTTGTCTGGAGTTTCAGCAAAGAAAATGATAATAGGAAACAACTGAAGACTGAGCAGCTGGTCCTGAGCAAATGACCTAGTTTTTGTGGTGCTTTGCAGAGTGCCAGGATGAGAGCAGCAGGTGTAGGGAAGGACTTCAAGGAGAACCCCAACCTCAGGGACAATTGGACGGATGCTGAGGGTTACTACCGTAAGTGCTGCCTCATGACAGGTGTCATGTCTGTGACTTGGGCTGTGTCAATATCGGTGGAAACTCTTATCAGTGCTTGCTTAATGTCCTGGCAATGTACTGTACCATAATAACTTAACATAAGCAATGTCTCCTGTGAAGGCTTGTCGAGTGCATTAATCACACACATCTGTGTCTGTTACCTTTTTAAAAGCAGCCTCCCTGTCGCTAACTAGTGTGTGGGTTGTTTTGCTTTTTAGGGGTGAACATCGGGGAGACACTTGACAAGCGCTATGATGTGTACGGCTACACTGGCCAGGGAGTATTCAGCAACGTGATCAGAGCCAGAGACACTGCCAGAGCCGGCCAGGAGGTGGCAGTCAAGATCATCCGAAACAATGAGCTCATGTGAGTCGGACCTTTTTTCCTTTTTTTTTTAATGGAACTGAAAACAAATTTCAATGTTTTATATCTAAACAACTATATAAATACAGTACTGTTAATAACAGGCTGTTTGATTGAATTCGCATTGATGAACAAGATATATTTTTATTTTTTGGTCAACAGGCAGAAGACTGGGTTGAAAGAGCTAGAATTCCTCAAAAAGCTAAATGACGCAGATCCTGATGACAAGTTCCACTGCCTTCGCCTCTTCAGGCACTTCTACCACAAGCAGCATCTTTGTCTGGTATTTGAGCCTCTCAGGTACTGAAAAAGGAAACGCTATTCCTTTGTTCACGTCATTTGAGATGTGTGCATCTACTGGTGTCTGTAGCGTTTGTAGCGTGTTGGCCTCACATACTAATTCACCTGTGTCCTTCTCATCCGTAGTATGAATTTGCGAGAGGTGTTGAAGAAATACGGTAAAGATGTTGGGCTCCACATCAAGGCTGTGCGCTCCTACAGTCAGCAGCTCTTTTTGGCCCTCAAGCTGCTCAAACGATGCAACATCCTCCATGCTGACATCAAGCCAGACAATATCCTGGTACGGTGTTTATACTCAATCTCAAAGTTGATTCCGATTTATAGAATGATGAAAATGGCACAGTCTTGTGTGTGTACTAATTATTGTTTTGTCCTTGAAAGGTGAATGAGTCAAAGACCATTTTGAAGCTGTGCGACTTTGGTTCTGCATCCCATGTTGCTGATAACGACATCACACCATACCTTGTCAGTAGATTCTACAGAGCTCCTGAAATCAGTAAGTTGCATTATTTGCATAAATCGCTAATCTCACCATTCATCATTTGCATTCAAACCGAGACCTGGCTCACAATTTCTTTCCGTCTTCAGTCATAGGAAAGCCGTATGACTATGGGATTGACATGTGGTCTGTTGGCTGCACTTTATATGAGCTTTACACTGGCAAAATCCTGTTTCCTGGATCTTCCAACAATCACATGATCAAACTAGCAATGGACCTCAAGGGCAAGATGCCCAACAAGGTAAAATTGCATCATACAGTTTCAGTTCCTTGAATTATTGTTTTCCTTTCCTAGATGTAGTGAGACGTGTTGCTGTTCCATGCAGTGTTCAAGAAGTTACGCCTGATGCAATATCGTGGTTTTCTCTCCTCAGATGATCCGTAAAGGCTTGTTCAAAGACCAGCACTTCGATCAGAATTTGAACTTCCTGTACATCGAAGTAGACAAAGTGACAGAAAGGGTAAGGTGTTCCTTCTCACTTCTTTGTTACGTCTCACCTGATGAAAAGTAGGCCTAACATTTCCTACAATTTTTATATATAATTATTATTTTATAAATAAGTGTAAAATGTTATTTTAGTAGATCAGTAGTAGTTCAGATCTTACCGTGTGACACATACTGAAAATGTTCTGTAGTTGTCATCATTATTGATTCTGTCATTTCTTTATTTCTCTGCCCCATTAGGAGAAGGTGACGGTGATGAGCACCATCAACCCCACCAAAGACCTGTTGGCAGACATGATAGGAGGCCAGCGACTGCCTGAGGACCAGAGGAAGAAGGTGATGCAGCTGAAGGACCTGCTGGATGGCACCCTGATGCTGGACCCAGCCAAACGCATCAGTATCAACCAGGCTCTGCAGCACCCCTTTATCCAGGAGAAGATCTGACACCCTGAACACCACACACTCCCAGAGCGGACAGAACCAACCACTAAACCAGCTCTGACAGGAACTCTGCAGTGAAGCAGCCAACCCACTGACTGTCATCGATTTTTGTTCTTCCTCAACTTTATTTTCTTTATGGATACATAATTGTGTTTTATTGTAAATAAATCCTTAAATGGTAGCCATTCTTGAAGACATTGATTCTGCAATTTATCATTGTAAACTTCCCGTTATACCCAGCAATGCAGTTATGGACTTTTTTTTTTTTTTTTTAAATTTAACTGGCATTGAAGTGACAGATGTTTTAAAGAAAAATATAAATCCTGTAAATACTGTATGTCTATTGCATTAACAATCTCAAGCAGCAGACAGTTGAGTTTTGTTGTAGTTGCAGATATCTAAATACATTGTTTCTTATTGAACCACAATTCTCATTGTGGACCGATGCATGCTTTTGAATGTGCACCCTTTGTGCTCTAGATTTCTGTGGTGCAGGCCTGTGTAAATGCTCTGTATGTGCATCATTGTCCCACATGTGACAGCATCCCCCAACCCCTAACCAAGTGTTGGGCCTTGAGGTCTGAACCGAAGGAATAGAAGCATATTATGTACTTCTTGAACATGATTTTGTTTATTTTCAAAGCAGGTAGTCAGTTTTCTGTTGCTGGGCATTTCTGTTTTTGTTTTTCTTTTACCTTCCTCCCCCTCCAGTACTCTGGTTAGGTCCTGGCTCTTAAGGCTCTCACATTCAAGTGCCTCCTGTACGAGCCTAGTGTGTTAAAACACCAAGCAATGCTGGCCTATTGACGCCACACCTGTGCCCCTCCTCTCCCATTGTTGTGTATATAGTCCACAGTTTCTGTCATTTCATGTGTGATTTATTAGAGGGTTTTTTTTCCATTTAAGTGGTAAAAAACTATCTTGTGATTTCAATAAAGAATAGTTGTGGAAACGCTGCTGAAAGAGGACCTTCAGTATAAGACAACTTTTTAGTAATAAAATGTTTCCTATTGTATACCAACCCCCCTTTCTTCATTCTATCCCCAACGTGTTGGAATGGTGAATTACGTCGTCTTGTACATCCTATTGATCAAAAGCCTGGTTCATATAAAATTGTAAAGTGTTGGATAGAAAGTGAAACAGTCTTAGAACATCTGCACAGATTTCTCAACTGGATGTTAGCAGTCCAAAAGGTTTTTTTAATCCTTGTACCCCAGTAAGTGCAGTTTGCAGATGGCTGAAGAGTGAAAGGGGATATTGCTGCAGCCTCAGCATCAAAAGTAAAAAGGTCTATCTTGTATCTAGTTGGAACAATTTACAGCTCTCATGCTCCCTCTCTGCAGTGGAAAGTGTAACTGTACCCTTCATTTTGGTCACATTGTGTTGAGCTTCTGAAAAGCATAATGGGAGAGTAGTTTAGAATACATTCCCATTTTTCTCCATCCAGGAAGTTAGGGAATGGTGCAAGAGCTCTCTAAAAGGACTTCTGATATGAGCTGATGGGCTGTGAAGCCTTAAAGGGTCTGTAAATAGATGTGGGCTGTAGTGGAATAACCACTGGTAAAGATGTCAATGGGAATGACCAGGGATACTCCTATTGGCTTTAATTCAACAGAGAGAGAAGAGGGCACACCTGCTTTTAGTGTGAATACGTAACCAAACAAGTAATTGGATAACTATGCCATCAAATTCATGAGGATGAAATTCACACACTGCATAGCTCATGGCTTTCAATGTATTTGTAATTGCTTGAGATGATCAGAAGAGGGCATTAGAAGCACTAGATGTTCTCCATGAATGAATTTACTGATGGTCACTGATCTTGGAAGTTTTCTTTTTTTTAAAAGGAGTGATATATACTGTATATGCATATACATAACATCAAGCTATATATTTATTTACTGTCTTGGTTTTGGTTTCTTTGGATGAGGATGGTTTGAGGTAATCAGTTTGATTTATATTAACATACAAAGTGTGCGCACAATACAGAAGTAGTTCTATAGTTATAGTAGTTCTCTTCAATCTTGGGTTGTTGTCTCCATAGAAGCAAAACTAGGGCTGGACAATAAAACAATAACAATAATTATCGCATTCAATAACGATATAACAAATGATCAATAAATGTTCACTTCAGTCGTACACGAATTAGGATCGTGCATATTTGTTAACAAAGATTTTATCATAATTGTTTTGAATGTTCTACCTCAGATTTGTGAAGTGATCCACTGTTTGGCATCAAGTGTTGACCATTAAGAAGAGTTTAAACCACAATTAACAATTCACCATCACTCAGGAGCAAAAATCAGCCTTTAAACTCAAAAGAAATAACGATTTGATACTTATCGTGATAATTATCGATATAGAAAGGTATGAAACTTTTTTGGCCATGTCTTCCAGCCCTAAGCAAAACCATAATTCAATCCAACACACTTCATATATTATCAAAAGCAGCATGAAAAGAGGAAAAGAGACTTAAAATATAATTTCCATTTTTATTAAAACCATACAAACATTTGTAGTCAGTAATAAAAGAGCAAAGTGGCTCTTCTGGCGGAGGGGCAGTGCTGGGCCCTTGAAGCTCCGCTCGGAGCCATATCTGTCTGGCCTCTACCCAGGGCCTGGGAATCCCTGCTTTCAAAGTCAGTTCTTTATTGGCCCCAGGATACTCCCAATTTCCTCTGCTAAACCTACAGAAAGGGTACTGTATTTACACATTATATATAAAAGAGCACAATAAATGTGAAAACTTAAAAAAACAGAAAAACCAAAGAAAAGTAGAATGCATTTTGCAATTTAACTTTTCTGATATTCAGACTTTTTCTTATATAAATGTTCTGTCATTTTATCTATTTTTAGGTCTCACAAGACACTTTAAATGTTTATCTTTAATTTTTTTTTATAATTCACAATGGAAGATTGGCAGTGATCTTTCTCTTTACTGACAGGCAGATACTTATAAGGCACATACCTCAATGTGATTTCCTTCTTTCAAAAGGAAATTATTTCTACTTTTTTTGGAAAACAAAACACCATCAATGCACAACTACAAAAATGACAAAAGTACCAAAGAACAATAAAACAATTTGTACCTCATTGCTTTGATGCTAAATAAAAGGTAAACTACTCAATATTCTGTGTTCAGTCGCATACGACTGCAAGGCAATACTAACACTGTTGACAAAGTCACTGCAATACTTGATGGCAGTACACATTCTGAATTTAAGAGCTTTGGAGAAAATACAGATGCAGATTTCCTATGAAACAAAACACATCACTTTACAGCATTTATCATCATGAGAGGGAAATGTGCTGTGGACCACTGTTGGTCTTAATGTGCAACAATGGTTCACGGCACATGAAGTACTCTGTCTATTCATGTAAGCATACATAAAGCACCAAATGGGACCTTTGATCATCAAGGAGAAAATGTCCGTCAACTCCAAGCAACCGTGCAATCAAACGTCAATAATCAGATATCACAAACAGAATATAAAAACACTGTTATATACACTTGTGAGTACCTTACCAGACTAACTAAATCGAGCCATTTAGATATCAAATAGACGACTATCTACGACGTCTTGAAGACTTGGATGTGTCCATTTTTTGGACTCGATACCATACCGCAGTTACTCTTGACAAAAACACCACTTGGTAGAAGCACTGAAACATTTACAGATTCACAAAAGTAACATACAAACAAAATGACAACAAATGTAAATACACCACTTATTAAAACCTATGATATATAACGTTTTCATCAGGGCCTGTTAAATCAACGACCCATGTCTGACCTGTAACAAGAATGGATTTAGCGGTTTTGTACCTGTGAGATCAGAATGGCAGATACTTGGCACATGGGCTAGTCTATGTACTTATATAGACAGTGTTCATGTTTAACCTTGAATACATGCATTTTTACCATCAGCGTGTACAGCAAAAACAGTGACAATACACAGAATACTGTTTTAAAGAAGTGAGCTTTTGCTCACCATCACACCTTAATACAAAGAGAAGAGCTTCCAAAAATAGCCTACATTCCATAAAAGGAATATAACTATTTATCTATACATCATTTTGACACATCCCAGTTTGTCTCTGGGATGACATTTTTACAAAATAAATGGGTATGGCAACTGCCTGTTCCACAACACTTTTAAGTACATAATAAAGTTCTCATAATTGCCACTTTGGTCTTAATCTTCACATACACCAGAGTTTTTCTCTTCCTTTTTTCCTAAGGGAGGAGAAAGCTGAGAGAGAGAGCAGCTACTGCATGATAGCCAGGAACTTGCTCTCCTCTGCGAGTGTGGTGAGGAGAGAGCTCATGTCTCCAATTGCCATGTTGTTTAGGCCAGGGGCCACGCTGTGGAAGGTCGCGGATGCTCGAGGGGTGGTCAGGCGTGATGAGGTCCTGGACAGACCCTGGAAAATGGAGGGACTCAACACCCCTGAGACCAGGCTACCCTGGTCAAAGCCATCCTCCAGCATGACACCAAAGTCCAGACTTACCCCCTCATCTAATACACCAGGCACATTGACATCTACCGTGCTGGTCACCTGGTCTGCACCAGGAGAGAGAAGGGCAACAGAGTTCCCACTGCCACTGCCATCTTGTCCAACAGACTCAGCCATGGAGTTCAGCAAGCACTGGTCCTCCAGGACAGGGAACGAGGAGGCCTTGCAATCCACTGGTTCATAAGAGAGACACTCACCAAAGCCCGGATCTCTGTATCCATGGTCTGGGGCCTCTAGTTTCAGCCCAGATACCTGATGCGCAAGGGAACAGTGGTCCCCACTTCTCTGCAGTTGTTGCTGATGGTTGAGACTAGCCTGGATTTCACTGGAGTTCTCTATGTTGAGGTACTGCTGCGTCCTGACCAAGTTCCTGTAACTGTTGATCGGTGGGCGAGGGTGATGGATCTGTCGATTGTGATGAAGAGCAGTTCCCTGGGAGAGGCTGAGTAGGTTGTCCATGGAGGCCCTGCTAAGGACTAGGTTGTTCCCAACCTGGCAAGAGGTGCTACTGTTGTGGTTCTGCTGGAAGTGGCTCTGTTTTTGAGGTCCATTGGAGGCCTGCTGTTTGAAGCCCTGCGGAAGAGACCCATTGATGATCTGTGAGACGTTAGGCCTTCCAAAGGTGTTTGTTGAGTTGTGACCGGTACCTCTCATCTCCATGCAGTAGTTAGGCGATGTCTCTTGCTTCACCCCAGGGTTGACACAGCAAGCACTTTGAGACTGATTAGCCTGGGCACAACTGTTCTGGAAATCAAGGGACACTTGCTGCTGGACCACCATGTTTCCAAACCTGCCAAAAAGCGCAGATACGGGTCCATGTTCTGTGCCAGACCACTTTCCACACTGTGTCTGCTGGTTTTGGTCCCTCTGAGGAGACCTGTCAGTACTCCCGGAGCTCACTTCATTCCACTGGATGGGAAGCTTACTAGGGCTCTTCCGTTCTACTATCTGCTGCGGCTGGAGACTGTGGGACCCAGGGAAGGCCATATTTAACCTTGAAGTCTGGATGGGTTCTATCTCCTCCATAGATGGATGTGAGGTATCCCTTTGGCTAGAAGCTATTTGGTCCTCAATGTGCATGAAGGAGCCACCGTCCATCTGAACCTGGGAGTGGAGATACTGCACCAGGTCATCTGGTAGCACGTCCTCATCCCCAAGCAACAGGCCAGCCTCCCCGTTGTCTTCCATAGCCAGGGCTTCTAAGGCTGCGTGTTCTGCGATGCTAGGAGTGTATGATGAGTGCTGCAGGCCTATCTGCAGGTTACTCTCTGAGCGTGTGTAGTTCTGCAGGCTAAAGTTGCGAGTTTCAGGTGTAGAATGATGAGACAGAGGAGGAAGCGGGTGGAGGTTGTTAAGGCTGTTGAAGCGTTGCACTGGGGGCAGACTGCAAATATCACGAGCCTGCGTCCTCACTGGGTCACTGGCCCTCCGGTTCCCATTCAGTGGTCCTTCGCCAGGATAGAGAACCCTCCTCCTATAACCTGCATGTCCCATATACCCATTAGTGTACCCGCTGGTGCCATCACTGCAGCGATGTGGCCTGACTAGAGGTGGCAAAGACTGGTTGCTACCACCCTCATCCATCATGGCCATGCGAGTCTTCAAGCTCATGCGCTCCATGTTGGGTAGAGGTGTGGGAGGTGGGCCGCCAGTTGCTGCTGCATACTTTGCTTTCAGGTGGTAGTGCTGTGCTGGGGTTAAAGTGAGCATCCCCCGTGACCCCCCTCCCCCTCCTATACCTACTCCTCCTACACCCCCACAGCCCCCACCTGAGAGTATCCCTCCACCCCCTCCTCCTGCCCCACCTCCATACTGGCTTGCCTCACTGGACCGGCGGGAGGCATCAGTGGAAATGGGGTCGTAAGAGTCGGTGGAGCTAAGGTTGTGGAGGCGGCGGTGGTGGGAGGCTGCCATCGTACCCTCACTCTGGGAAGCCTGGCTGGAGCGTCGACTGGAGAAGCAAGGGGAGATGCCTGAGGAGCGGCGACTGCTGCTCAGGTAGGCTGAACTGGTGGCACTTCCACTGCTGTCACGCCGGTCTCGGAGCAAATTAAGCACTGTTAGCTCTGTGCAGCCCAGCTCAGCATGAGCAGGTGGCTGAGGAGCAGACACCCCCCACTGCCTGCCCAGACAGGACCCTGGGAAGAAACACAGGCAGAGAAAAAGGAATGAAGAAAGTTTGGACACCGATAAGAGAGAACACGGAAATTATGTGGAGAAAGGGAGATTACAGGAGGATGAGAAAGAAAAAGCTATGCCAGTGTAAGTGTGGAGAGATTCCGCAAACAGATGTGGCCATAGACAACAGGCAGCGGCCATGAAACATTGTTACATGCTGTGTTCTCTGATATGATATACGGCTTGATGTGGTTTTGATACCATTTTCCAGCGGAACAGTACATTTTAAGCATTTGTTTTGCCAGAATGTTTCAACTAAAATGGGAAAGATGGAATTTAGGGATAATTTATTTCTCAAAGCATGATTTATACACATATTTATGGTGATGTGTAAAGTCTGTATACATGAGCTCAACCACATGTTGAGAATATGTGAGAGTTGTAGATTTTGGGAAAACATTATAAGATCATTTAGAAAAAGGTTTTTCAAACAAAATTAAACTTATATGTTAAAAACGTCAACCCTACCCTTCCCCAGGATGTTGGGTAATGTGGAACCTTTTGGGGGCGGTGTAGGGGACAGGGGCCCCAGCCTGGGCAGCGCTCCATTGACCTGCTTCAGCCTCTCCATCTTGATGTGCTCCATCCAGCGCAGGGGGCGGCCAACACATCGCCTCGCCTGTAGGGTCAGCATGGCCGTGGTTGCCGTGGAGACTGTGGAGTCCATGATGGGGGCCGGCTCACCCTCACACTCCTCATATGCCTCCTCTTCGTTTTCCTCATTCTCCTCGTCCTCCTCCAGCCCCTCCCCTGGCGAGCGTCCGGCGCTCACAGCAAGCTGGACTCCACTGCTGGGATAGGTGCTGACGGGGGACTGGTCACTGCTGCATGTAGACTGACTGCCAGGGCTTGGCTGAGACGTCTGACAGAGGCAGACCAGGAGGAAAGACGAAAAGATTGCAAGAAGGAAGGAAAAAAAGAAAAGCAGTTTTATTTATTATTAAGTTTAGTTTGGGTAACACAGTGGAAGGTATAAAGTGTCATATATAACAAGCAATGATAAAATGTAATCGTTTGAAGGATGCATTCCCTAAAACATTAGGCAATGATAGTTATTCATAAAAGATGACTGACCATTATGAAAGATAATTCATATTATCATCTTGCATAATCACTGCAGTTTGAGCTGGTTGTCCAAACCAGAGAAACAAATTGTGCATGTTTGTCCATTATTGGGGCATGAGTAATGCCTCCCCCTGTGATCCACTTGGGACTGACAAATCATGTTTTGGATGGTTTTCAGAGGATAGGCAAATAGGATAAATGCCTCTTGTGAGACCAGCTAGTGCCTAATTAAGTTGTTTACTGAATTTTAGGAACTATGTCGCACTGAGGAATAATGGAATTACTTTTTTTGGCATCAAGTGTCAACTTTGTTTAGAGGGTATTCGCCCTGTTTACTGTGTGAATGAATTTGGCTGCACAATGGGCAGTATCAGGCACAGTTTCAGTATCCTCACAGGCATGTGCATTGCTCAGAAAAATGCATTGCCTTTGGTAAATATCATTGCCACTCTTCAAAGTGCAATAGAATGACAAGAATAATGTTTTTATGAACATGAGGGATGAGGAAAACCTACAATGAGGACAAATCTGCTGTGATATGGGTGAAAGTCAAGCAGTTATGAGAATGCGGGATGAGAAAAGTCCACAACAATCAAACGATGAGCAATAAAGGAAAACGTGAAAGGATATTTTACAAATGCAATATGGAGGGATACCTATCTCACCTGATTACCCACTGTCCTTAGAAAGAGAAAGAGAGAAATGCCGAAGCATTGGATAGAAGAAAATGTTTCCTTATTAGAAGTCTTCAGTGTTAAATGTGCACGCCCCAAATTCAATGTTAAATCACACACAAACCTACATATTAGACATTTAAATTACTATGTTACCGTAAAGGAATTAGTAGTAAAAGCATTAGAAAAAGAATCGAAATGATGTTAAAGGTGTGAGTGTCAGCAAAACTGATATAAAACCTTGAATAAAGTCTCACCATGGGCTTCTCTGTCTTGATGGACTTGACCTGCAGACATTCATCCTGTTTTGAGGTAGCATGGTTGTACTCCCTTTGGTCCGTATACCCACCCAGGGCCAGTTGCCCTGGTGACCGGCCCTGGCCGTTACCCCCAGGCTCCCGGGGCTGGGGTGGGGGGCGCGGGTAATCTCCCCGCTGTTTCTTAGTGACGTGCGCCTCCGGTCCATGCACTGTCTTCACATGCTTGCGTAAGGAGCTAGGGTCCGTGTAGCGTTTGGTGCAGCCTGGGATTTTACACACATACGGTTTCTAAAAAAACAAAAGGAGAGAGATGAGCTGTGAGAAACATGTTCATGTGAACACCACATTCAAGCAGTAAAGTCAAAGGAGCATACCTATGTGAAATTATGTTTGTCAGTACCTCATTTGAGTGTGTGCGATTCTGATGTTTCGCCCGATCTGAAGCATTGGAAAAGGCCTTGTTGCAGCCTTCGTGTTCACATACATAAGGTTTCTCTCCGGTGTGCGATCGTAAGTGAGTCTTAAGGTTTTCCAGGCGGGAGTAGGCCTTGGCACAGCCCTCAAACTGCAGGAAGAGAGAGACGAGGAAGAGGGCATCACTCATACAGCCTGAATCTTGTCAGGTAATCAGGTTACATGTGAAATGGCATTTCATCTGCAAATAAATTAAGTCAAGTGAGCAAATAGCAATATCCTTACGGTGCACTTGTGGGGCTTTTCCCCGGTATGCCTGCGCATGTGGACCACCAGCATATACTGTGCCTTGAAGGGCTTCTGCTCTCGGGAGCAATCCTCCCATCGGCACACGAACTCCTTCTTTTCGCCATGGATGTGGTCATTGTTGATGTGCTAGAAAAGAAGATGACAGAAGTTTAACTAAAGCAATCAATGCATAATTATAAGCTCTTGCTGGGTCTGTACACGAGAATGAAGTGCAATTTTATTTTGCCTTGAACTGATTTGATGTTCAGCTTGAGGAAATCTGCAGCATAGGAGTCAAATATAATATATAACATTCTCTGTCTTGTTTTCCGTTTCTTTTCATGTGGTACTTTCTCAATTTAATTTCTTCCATCTCATTTCTCTTAACTCTTTCCTTCCTTTCTTTCCAGCCTTTCTCTTTCTCTGCCTCACTCTGTTAAAACCTACACAAACACAGGAGGGGGAAAAAAAGGCAGACTCAGAGTCTCAGTGTCCGATTTGAACAGGATTTTCAAATAAAACCCTGTCACTTCGCATCACATTGGGCCCTCGCCCCTTCATGTCAAGTGCTGACAGTTGTGCTGCCGTGGCAACTTCCAATCTGAGGCTTAGGAAGAAGGGGAGGTGGGAGGGAAGTGAGGAGATAGGGCGAGAAATCAAAAGTTCAGTCGAGGCATCTGAAATGCGAGGGCTTTACAACTCCAGCCAAGCATTATATCTGTGAGCACCACCCGTTTCCTTGCTCCATCCCCTTCTATTTTTCTTCGCCTCTGTCTTCTTTCTTCTTTTCTCACTTACTGTCTTCTAAAACCAGGTAAGTGGCGGATGTTACAGAGGAATGAAGGAGGTTAGGAGGAGAAAAAAAGTCATGTAGACATAGACCCTCTGGGGACGAAGTCAACATCTGGCTCTCTTTCTGAGACAACACTGTGGTGGCCTCTGAAGTGCCTTTCCAGGAGCAATTTAAACCCAGGGAGACAGACACAATATCCTGACCAAAAGTAACCAGTATTATTACATTCCTGAGCAGCAGAGAGAAGTCTTTTTACCTTGGGGGTGAATGAAGAGGGACGTATGGCAACAAGGGAGTTGGGAGGGACATAAATAGAGACTTGGCTTTGAATGCTCTTAAATGTCTGGGGAAAACCTGCTTTCTTTGAGCACTTACTCGCAAGATTGTTGAGCTATAAACATGCAGGACCAAAGCAAAATAAAGTACCCAGGGTCAGTTCCCTTCCGGGCATGACACTGCTTTAACAATGGCATCTTTGTACCTTCCCAGTGCACTGCCCACTGGCCAGAACAAGACCCCACATATAACCATGACATCCACAAACCTATTTTTAATCTTCCTTAGGGACATTTTGACCCTCTCTAACCCCAAAACCACTACACTTCTCAGCCCTACCAGAGGAAGAGTATCGACAAATGAGTCAGCGCAGTAACAGCAGTGTGCGACAGTAAAAGCAAAGAGTAAAATTGACATTAATATATCCGCAAAGGACCCCCATTATTCTCCCTTGACATTTTTTAATTTCAAAGTGACAAAACAAGACTAATTCCACAGAAAATGATTGGGGACTAGATGACCACAGACGTTAGTGAAGTTTCCCCAAGATTGATCTCCTCCTCCTCCTCCGCCGCCCCGGTCAGAGCATCCGAAAACCTGACTCGTCTCCTCTTTTTCTTCCTCTCTGTGAGGGAATCCCTGTGGCAAGCAATCGGTCTGTTGTGAACAGCATTCAATATCCCCTGGCTGAGAGCGATGGGAGAGCACCATGGTGCTGGATCACGCGGGTGGCTGGCACAACAAGAGTGCATGCACGCACTTGCACACACAGATGGATACACACTCACACCCTGTTTGTATAAATGAAGGAGGTCGTTGACGGGTGTGATGCATGAGCCTCGTAGCTGACAGAGAGGGGGACAGACATCACGGGGAGAGGGGCCGCCGAGGAAACCTAATGGCATGATCTAATGGCAATTCTTATTGAATCAATAATCTCCATGCTGAGCAGACAGGCCCCGTTGGCCGGCTAAATCGACAAACAGGTGCTGATAGCAGCAGCGCGGCAGGTTATTCATCTTCCCCCTGCCAGCTTATCGGCCAACAACTGTAAAAACGCCACCAAGATGGATTTAGGAGGGAGTCGCACGACAGGCAGCACCAGGGACACGTACACATGGGACACTGACGCCGTCTGTGACGTATGAGAGGTGCACACACACGTACATACATATACACACAGGTGCAGGCACTGTTCTTGGTCCAGACCCCTGCTGCTTCGGTACATGGCAAAAACAAACATGGCAACAAACAAACAATTTTACACTTCTTGTGTTTTTCAAAAAATGAAAGCCTCTGATTTATTCCTTTATGCGAATGCTCAAACCCACACATTTCCACACGCATTATTATAATACACAGAATCCTATCATTTCTTTGCTATTTTCTAGCATTGCCCACTTCAGTATCCATCTCCATGTCTCCTTATCAAACTCTCTCTGGGATATAGCCCTCATGCATTAGAATGCAAGCGTGCATGAAAAGAGGGCCTGTTTACAAGGCAATTTCACTAAGCTGTGGGACCCGCAACACCGTTTAGCTTTATCAAACACTGCCTAATAAATCATATGCTCTTTTGTGATGTCAGTTGCTGAAGTGCTTTGTGTAAAGAGAGGGGGGAAAAAAGAGCACAGAAAAGGCAAAGAAGGGAGGGAAGGAGGAGGGAGGAGGTAAAAGGGGGGAAAAACTGTGTGTGAGGGAAGGAGGGAGGATGAGAGTAAGTGAGTAAGTGAGTGAGTGAGCAGGGGGCAGGGAGCTAGAATTGGCATGTGTAATTCAGCACAGTCTTTTCATCTTTGAGTAAGATACTCTTGACAGATAAGGGGCCTAATCCTTCTCCTGATCAAAAAAAAATCTGCATTTTACCAATTAAAGCCTGCGCCAGCAGCCAGAGAGGGGGCTGCCTTCAAACTGCGCCCACGTTTATCTCCATTTAACACCGGGGAGGCGCACAGCAGCCGCCTCAACAAGGCTGCACACAGGGAGAGCCAGCTCCCCATCTTAGAACAAGGACATCACAGCGCCACCTATGTAGATGACCTGGAACAGAATGGGAGACTGTGGAGGGCGGGAAAGGCCTGATGAGCAGTGAGAACACACACATACAGACCACCAACCCCAACAGACACCCTCCATATACAGTCTAAAACCTCCTCTAAAATCAGCAGGCCCACAATGACAGGACCAAACCTGAATTCTCAAGTTTGCAAGCCAGGAGTGGTTCAGCAGTTGAAGGTTATGTGCACATAAGATCACACATTTCATGTAAGTGATATTTATTTTTTTGTCCCCTAGATCCAATGACTCTACAGTCCCTGCTTTGCAACACAGAGGAGAATATGGCTTACATGAATATGGCTTCATCATACAAGGGCACTGAAAATGCATAGCTCCCTTGTAGATTTCTCCATGGTGAAGTATCAGTAATAGATCCATGAGAAAATAATATAAGATTGTTGAGCAAGGCCATATTAGGGAATTATGGGTGTGGGGTTGGCATCTCCGGCGACAAAACCGAGTGAGGGAAAAAAGCCCACTTCAAGAGAGACATTAAAGAAGCCACCAGGCCTTATCTTTAAAAAGTACTCCCTCCGTAGGGAAAGAGGGGAGGGATAGAAAATGAAAGAGAAAATGAGAGAGGGAGAGGTTTGGGGAGGCAAACGAATGTGGAGCTAAGCAGAGAGTGAGATAGAGAGGTACAGAGAGTTGAAATGTAATAAATGAAATAAATAGAGCAAACTAAAATTGACACCCGCTTCGCTTTTGCTGACTGGGTAGGCCAGATAAGTGAGCTAAATTGCATAGATCTGATGTTTATCTTATCGGCTGCACCGAGAGCGCTTAAACGCAGATGATAAAGGAACGCCGTGGCATGTCATGGTGAGAGCATGTTGGAGTGTAAAAATATGCATGAAGGACGCGGCAGGAGTGCTTTTGAGCAAGGTGGAAAGAAGTGGTGGAATGTAACAAAATTTACTCAAGTACTGTACTTAAAATTCAAGGTACTTGTACTTGAGTACTTCCATTTTATGTAACTTTATATTATACTCCACTACATATATGAACCAAATATTGTTCTTTGTACTCCACTACATTTGTCTGACAGCTTTAGGTAGTGGTTACTTTTCAGATTACAAATTTTCATACCCTTCCTGTCCAAATGCGTGCTTTGAGGATTAAGCTTCATTATAGGTTGAGAAAATTCTCCAACTTAAATTCTCCAACTTAACATAAAAAGTCAACATAAAAAGTTGACTTTTTAGAAATACGTGGTTCTCACAAGATTATTTTATAGAGTATGATGCATTGCTGTAGATTAAACTGCCCAACAGTATGTAACATTAAAACTAACACACCCTTAAAGATCTACAAAAATGCAACATGTTAATGCAGCAGTAATATTAAGCCAGAAGCATCATATGTTGGTAAAACACTGACGGTGAGCATTTTCTGAACAATGAGTACTAAAGGCTTAATTCTAAAATTAGACCAACCTCAAAGGAGATTGTGTATTTGAATCAGTGCGGGCGGTACTCTTAATACTTCACAAAAACATTTATTTCATGGTAGTAGACTGTCGACACAGCAGTCAAATTTCTGAGCATGTTTAAAGACTGTCATGTGCAAACTTTAAAAGCTAGTGGTTAAAGTGGTTCCAACCAAGGAGAAACTGGTTTGTTCTCATCATGTTTTTTTCCCCCCCAAAGCCATTTCTGAAGACAAGTACAGGGGGAAGGGACGCTCCATTGTTTGGTTATATGGAAATCCCCCCCAACCCCCAAACCTCTCCCAGTGTGTGAGCAGAGCCACTGTGGTCCAAATACTGTACTTATCCTATTACTGAGGGGGGTGGGGGTGTGGAGAGATAAGAGCATTTTCTCGTCCGCTCTGCTGAATTAGAGGGCAGGGATTCTGTAGGCGAAGACTTTTTATTGGCATCTCTCTGCATATCTGCATGTGCATAGAAAATGAGAAATAAAATGCAATATCAGAAAGTCTAATGCCAGAAAAAGAAAAAAAAGACAATTCCAAGATGGAAAAATGGAAAACTAATAAGGATTGTGTTGGTGTCTGTCTACACGGCAATCTGATAATAAGTGCCGCTTGGCAAGGTTAGGCTGGATAGTATATGTGGAGGAATGAGAAGACATTGTTTTTGTTCAGATGGCCACCTGGTGTGACTACAGTAGGGGGAGGATGTGAGCAAGCTTTTCCTCTATTAAGAAGCCATCCTCCCCTCCTCTTCCACCACCTTAACTCATCCCGCCCCCTGAAACAGGGGCAAGAAGTTGTCAAGATTTTCAACCTTTGAGCCGAGCCCTTCAAACACGGGAGGCAGCCCATTCCGCGTTGAGGATATCAATTATAGATAGGGGTTACCACCGCAGCTGAGGATTGCAATGTCAAGACGGCAAATAGACAGCTGTGGAGAGCTGAGGATCTTTCTATCAGATGTGTGGGTGTGTGTGTGTGTGTGTGCTCCAGCGTCCCTTGTTCACGGCATCATATTGGTGTATTTTCATCACTTCAACTTCAGTCGGCTCTCTCAGTTGGCTGACGGGTGAGAGGTTCACAGGCCGCGAGAGAGCTGCAGAGCTAATAGCATCAGTGTAAGTAGCCATAGAGGGGGCGACACAACAATAATGTCATTAATATTTAGCTTAGCAGTGAACCCTCTGGCGCAATATGATGAGAGCCATCCATCTCCCGGGCTGGGTGAGAGTTCTGATAGCAGCCAGGAGGAGGGCCAGTCCAGTGTTGTACACAAAGCTCACATCCTGACTCTGGGAGGCTTAACCCGCCAAATCAGTTAGCCCAGTTCAGCTGTGAGATGTGCTCTCCAGCTTTTGAGCCCATTACCACCATCCCTGGATCCAATCAGGAATCCAGCAGCAGTATCAGTCAATGCCTGCAGCTCTGACTCTACTGTAGGTTGCTGCTGCACAGACGTGCAGGCAGGGTTGTGGCCTGATTGAAGGCATTGTGCAGAAACGTGCAGCTGCAGACGGTGCTGGGCTGAAAACTCTCACAAACAGCACACAAACCAAAAGACAGTGTAGTTTTGGTGTGTGTTTTCTGAACTGCCCTGGGAAAGCTTTTTTATGTAAGTCTTCACCAATCTGACAGCAGTAAAACACCCTGTTGTGTTACCCTAAAAGAAACTCTAGTCATGGAGAACAACCAGGTGTAAACACTCCTCTGCCCACAGGAACTGATGAATCACAGCTAAAGAGTGAAATGCAAACCATCTGCTAAGCAGCAGACAATGAAACGTTCTGACTTTGACATGACTCCATCTGTGTGCGCTACTCACTTGTACTAGCTGCTCCTGGGTGTCAAACTCGCGGCAACAGTTCTCCCAGTGGCAGTTTGTCTCATAAACCACCTCTGGCTCCTGTTTACCGTCATCCTTGTCCCCTTCCTCCTTCACCAGGGTCATCCCATCAGGGTGGTCCTGAGGAATAACAGTGAAAAAATCTGTAGTTCAACAATGTAATGAAAATAACGTAAATATATTGACTTAATACCAGGCTCAACATGAGAGCATCGAAGCTACAGGAACTGCCTCCCTTTCCCCAACCTCAGTCCATCCAAATCTGTCATAAAAGTAACACTTTGCTGCCCTGCTGGTTTACATGAAAGGCACAGCCAAGAATGATTTGGTTACAGGTCTCAGCCACTGTGCCCCTATGAATCTGACCTTGTTTGGCTGCCTGGGAGAAAAGCGCAGAGAGCGGAAATGTAGCGCTGAAAGCCCAACTCTGTATTTGGGGGTTGTTATACGACAGGACCGGGTCGGGTATTTGAGGAATCTAACCCCCTTTTCCTGCTGTAAGTTGCTCTATTAGCCCAGACATATTTCACTGTCACAGGTGGCTGAGTGGAGCAGAGGGCTGGTGTGGGCTAATTCAGGAGCGCCTGGGCTTCCACCACACACCTCAGGCTGAATCTGCGGCAGCCTGAATATCGACTCTAATAAGGTTTTTCCCGCAGATGCAAACACTTACTGTTATCATGTTTCTCTTTCATTTTTCCAGCCACAGTTTTGATTAAACAAAAGCAAAAAACAATTTCCTTCTAGTCTCCCAAAGATCAATGAATTGTTTCGCTTAGGAAACAGAGTGATAAGAGCAGGGTGGAAAACTAACACCAACAAACGCAGGTAGATAAATACAAACTGTGGCTGGAAAGCTTGCCTATTGTTGCAGCCACCTTGGCAGGTGACCAGCCATTATATGGGATTCCCATTCTAGTGGAAAAATCTAAAAATAAAAGCCGGCTGCTGAATTCTGCAATTTACCAACCAGTTTGCAGTGTGAATCTTTTACAGCTATTTTTATTTCAGCTAGTTTTGCCACATAGATGAAGAATATCCTATGGAGCCAGAAACTGAAAATATATTTTTATATTGCTGAAAAATGTAAACAATCCTCACCTGGACGCTCACTGCACCTGGGCTCGGCAACTCTTCCTCTGGTTTCATTTTGGAGCGTTTGTGGTGCATCGGGTCACCTGTGCTGCTCACTGCAGATTCACTTGTTGGTTTGGTCTGCAGAGAAGAAAAAAAAAAAAATCAGCATTTCAAGATTCTCATGACATGAACTTGACCATACAGATGATTCAATTTTATATTTTACTGATTTTTATCCTGTAATATCATTAAAAATGCATGTGATGCTTATAAGTCAATTAATCATTTACTTAATCAAGCTGAAAAAAACAACTGCGGTTGCAGCATAATGATCTCTGTATCCTCAGTCCAAGAGCTTTAACTGCGCAAATGAAAAACTATGCAATTCACCGTATGGCATTAGCTCCTCTAATCACAGCAATTAAAACAAACTCATGGACCAATTCAATGAACCATTCACTGAACCAATGGATGACCTGATTTTGGCCCTGGCTTAAATTCACCCCTATGGAATTCGTGTTACATACTAAGCTTACTAGAATAAAATAATTTTCAAGTAGGTTTTGGAAAAGGAAACGTTTCCTTGGTTTTTTAACTAATGTTGATGTTTTTCACAGGGTTTGTAGCAGTCCTGTCTGTATAACATGTAACACATTTGCTTAGCTGAAACATATGCAAAAAGTAAAATTCGGTTTATTCAGTAGAAGGAAAAGGCAATTATGGTGTGCTCAATTTGAACCAGGCCTCATTCGCGATAACACAGAATTCAAGCAATGGAAGGGGAAGGGTGGACGGGTAATAAACACTGAATATTTACTTCAAATGTGGGCCCGCACATAAAGTAAAGGCTGAGGAAAGAGAGAAAAAGGCCCTTTGGATCCATCCATCCATGTCAATATTCCCTCTCTATATCCTTGTTCTCTCTCTAGTGATTAATGGAGTCAGCAGAGGGATTCTATGCTAACAAGCCCCTTGTTGTTTGCTGCAGGCGCGTTCTGGGCCGTGCTCGGCAGTCTAAAAACAAGAGACAACACAAGTAGGAGGAAAGTCCCAGGAGATGAGCGAGTGGAGGGGGGTCCTGCCTGTACCATGTAAGCTCGCTGCCTTTCCCTGAGATGTGGCTGGCATGCGACGCTGCTATCTATTACCTGTGATGATGAATCGCACTGGCGACTGCCGCCGCTCTCACCTGCGAGGAGTCGTTGGAGATGGCTGAGCGCTCGCTGGCGCTGAGCCCGGAGGGGGGGATGCCAGGTACGGGCCTCTGGGTGGCGAAGGCCGGCGACGGGTGGATGAGGGGAGGACTGTGGCCAAAGGCAGAGCCCACTATGCCTGGTTGGCGGCCAATCAGCTGCTGGTGCACATGCAAAGCCACTGGGGTTGGAGGGTAGGCGAAACTTAACGCCGGGCTGGAGAGAGCAGAAAAGGGAAAGGCTGATTAGTTGTATTTGGTAAAATAATCATAAAACTGAACTGCAACTTCACTAAAACATCAGTGGCTCAGGCAATGAGGCAAAAAAGGGGAAAGACAGTGAATAAACGGATTGTTCTGGATAGCTACTCCACCCTCAGGACAATCTGACAGGAGATGGTGTGGTAATGCTGGAACCACGGGGCTGCCGGCAAATCCCTGCCAATGAATGTTCAGCTTGTTAACACACAGTGAATTATCGTGTGGTCTGTGTAAGGCAGTATGTCATTCTTCCACTGGGCAAATGACACAGATGATAAAGAATCTGGAGTGTGTCGTATAGCCATGTAAATAAAGCAAAATTAATTCCCTGTTCCTGCAACACACTTGTTTCCTCAGTTTATTTACCCTCAACCTGAGCTAACTTTGTTTATCCTAAAAATCCCAGAAGCCACCAAACCTCCTCTGGGGTCCGTATAACCGCAGGTGAACCACCAGATAAACACAGATCTGTGTGGCTCGACAGCAGCGGCCTCCATTCATCCTGAGCTCTGGCGCTTCGCTCTCGCTGCAACCCATATGTCTGCTGATCTTATTACGAGCCGAGTGGAAATCAATGGACCGAGACACATTTGGGGGCCCATCCGCTTGTCATATCACTCATCAGTCTGTTGGCTCTGGCTATTTGGGTCCTGTCACTAGGACAGTGGCTGAGTGTGCAGCGTGATTGATCAGGCTCTTCTTACAGATCGCTGATCAATGTCTGTGGGTGGGGCGATGGATCTTTCCTCTTCCCTTCTTCTGTTCTTTTCTTTCTCTTCCCTTTGGTAACAGGGCGTGATGTATGTGATGTTTCCATGAGGTGTACTGGATGACTGACACGAGCCGCCGGGGAGGCAGGCTGAATGGCTGGCTGGGAGATCGTCACCCACATGGGGGTTTGACATGGCCGATACACACACACTCACACACTTACTTTCCCCCCTTTCTCTCACACACATTTTACAGAGTGCATTGTAATTAAAGTAATATTATCTTATCATCCTGATGGGTTCTGCACTAAGCGTGCTGAATGAAAAATCAACCAATCAATGATGTTAGAAAAGCATTTACAGCATCATTCCCCCCAAGGAGATCCTGCTGTTTGATTTAATATTGGCACATGTTATTCCATGAATGACCACCTTGAGAGAAACTCAATAAATCAAAGCTCCTGAAAGACATCCTGCCAGGATAAGAGTTATTTATAACTTTAAAGGGGTCATGCAGTGATTGTGTACTGCATTTCAATAACATTTGGGGACAATAAAGCTGCCTTTTGTCCCCAAATGTTATGTAAAGACAATGGAGAAATATTCAGATCTTATGTCCGTATGCTGTGTCAAGCTCCAGAAACACTGGATCCTACACTTCCCATAATGCAACTTGATATTGTCTTTCATTAGACTTCCACAAAGCTCACTTCTTTTCAAACCCCACACAATGTAACACAGGTTTTCTGTTAAAGATTTTAAGTGTTAAGCCCAATCCGAGATAAGCAAATAAAATTATACTATCAAAATAATAATAATCATAATAATAATGACCTGGGAGCTTTGAGAATAATTCATGCAGGACAATTACCTTATGGTTCCAGCAGAGAGGTGACCGTAGGAGCCACTAGTGGAGGAGCTGGAGCGAGAGTTGTTGAGCATGGTGACGAGGGAGTTGGGCGAGTTGCGGATCATGGTCTGCAGGTCAAAGCTGTGCTCGGAGAGGGGCGAGATAGGAAGGGGGCGCTTCCTGCTGGGCCGTGACGGCAGCCGTGGGCTCGAGAAACGAGAGCCTGAAGGGTGAGGAAAGAGGAGATCAGAATAAGGTACTAGAAAAGAATGACTGCCAAGTGGCTGCTCTGAAAGTGAAAGGTTAAAATGCCCTGTAAAAGTGTAGATGAACCCTATCTGCTCCCTCATTCCATGCATTTTTTTTCTGGATAAGAGCATCAGCTAAATTCCTACAAATAAGTTACAGATCAAAAAAAGAGCATTTGCTGGTTTATACATGTTTTTTTTTACTTCAACCAAACTCTAACCTAATCTAACCCCAACAGATGACATTTTTGTCAATCATCAGACAAAAGGCTCATTTGAATGAGTGTTCAGCTGTCACTTGATGCACTGCTTGCATTTCATCTATGAGAAAACATGCCTTTTATGTTGGAGAAATGCTCTGACTGTGTATGGTAATATTTAATCAAGTCCAATTTGACTCGTTATTCAAATGCAATCAGTGTTGACTGGAAATACTAAAAGGGGGTTTGAAAAGGTAAAAGGCGGAAACGGCACAACCATTCTCTCTGCACATACAATGAGCCACGGGTAGAGATTAAAACATGACTTTTGTTGTCTTTTCACATGGAGATGTCACAAACAAGACAGGGAAAAACAGAGGGAGATGGAAGGGGAGGGGGGTGGGGGGGGCGCTGAGGGGATGTCGCGCTTTGTGCATGAACTGACACAATGACTTTGTGACTCAAGACTTCGAAATAAAACATTTTGAGTTATTTTATAAAGGCAAACAAAACCAGCTTATGCAGCCCCGATAACCCCCCTCCATATTTACGTCCCCCACAATCCATCCATCTCCCAAACGTAAATGCTCCATCTCTCGTTTGACACATCCAACGATTACAGAATGCTGCATTCACATGGTAATCACAGTGTGTGGATGTGAATGTGTGTGTGTGGATGCCTCTGTGGTGGCAGCGGTGGTGTTCTGGCATAGATAGGCCTGAGTTTCGACTACGGCATGAAGCTGTATGGAGAGCAACACCCCCTTTACATTCTCATTGTATGGAAAGTCTTTTTTATGCCTCCGTGACGGGGGTGTTGGGTGGCGGGGTGGGGGTGCATTTACAAATATATACAAATCCCTGAGTGCACACAATGGCTAACTACAATGTAGTTTGGCGCTCCCAACATGTCTGATTTTTCACCATTTTATTCAGCTTCAATAATTCATATAATCCTGCAAAACAAATCGTTCTTTATCCTCCTGGTTTGGACCAATCCAACCATCTACATCTAAAATTTTACACACATGACACTTTTTAAACAAGCTGAATCCACTGCGAGTGAATTCTCCTAATTCAACAGCAGCGCCAGCATCCCACCACTGCAAAGCCTCGTGGGAGTGGTGTTTATTAATGCACAGCCCAAATGATAAATCGGCCAACCGGGGAGACAGAAAGAGGAGCGTCCTGGCTCGTAGCAGGACTGTCCCTCTAATTTCCTCTTGATTTATGGACGGGGTGGCTGGTTACGTGCCGCGTCATTAATTCTCGTGGCCAGGGAGGGTTTAGACAGGCCGGACTGACGGCGTTGGAAATAAAAGCTGGCTCCAAAACTGGGGTTGAGCCCTCGCAGACATGGCTCGGGGCCACCTGAGAGGGAGGGCTGAAGTGAGACTATAAGACTGGCCAGAAAACGTACATTAGGTCAGGAGTAAAGATCCTAAGGGAAACAATCTGGACATGTTTAAAAATGACAGTAATCCTATTTATCAGAATTTGTGTAGGCCTACTTAATACATTTTCATTAAAAAGATTATATGTCACTTTTAAGTGTTTTAGAAGAAAGACTAAAATGAAATGGTTTGTTTGTATCAAGCATGAGTTCCAGTGTACAAAATATTACTTAAAGTGAACCTATTTATGACAAAATGCCTTATGAATAAAATAATAGCAAGGAAATTAAAATGAACTAATAAAGACCACAAATACAGATTTTAGTATAGTGATCTATTTGAGCTATGGCACTAATTAGGCAGTACGCACAAAGACAATAGCCCATTAAAACACAAATAGGCAGGACAGGCCCATTGTTTCATTAGCCCAACTCTCACTGAAGGTAATTACACTGATGTGAAATAGACTAAAATAGCCACAGTAACGTGGTAGCGAAGATTATCAGTGAAAGCCTCTTGATAGACTCTGCTCTTTGTATGTTTTTTTTCTGAAATCCAACAAAGCTTTAAAGTGTTAATTTTTCAGGCGTTGGAAAACACATTGTTGAAACATGATGAGTTATTGCCAGCAATGATCACAGGCGTTTTTTTAAGTGAGGAGCATCACATCTCCACTTAAATTTGGCCCTAATTGTTTTGTTTTAGTCTATTAATCTTAAAAAGTGACACAGAAGAAAGGATTTCTCCAGTGATGAATGGTGGGACATTCCAATTCCCACTTAATAGCAATTAATTTTCTGATACCCGCATAAGTTTGGCTAGTTTTAATTAGTTTGTTCAGAGGAATAGGGGGAACTTCACCCCGGATTTCCATGAAAGCGGCGTCTGCCTGACTAAATACATTCTCATCAAAGGGAGTGGGGTGAGGCTGTCTGACCTTTCTAAGATTCGGTGTGCGTTTAATTTCCTATTTACACTTTAAAATAACTCATTAGCATAAGTCCTCTGCACACAGTCCTGAGCCCAACACATTAAGACAATAGCTCATTTAAATCATGTCAAAGTAAAGTTGCAGGTCCCTCCTCGCCGTGGTTGAGCTTTAGCTTGATCTATATATAGCACAAGATAGGTGTGCAGTGAAGGTGCATTTTAGAAGTTGAATACCCATGCTACAATGTGCAGGTATGCACTCACCACCAAATCCATGCCTACTGCAGTAACTACATTTCAATGTGTAGTTACGATATGCCCCAATACTTATATGTAGATGTGTAAAGAAACATTTACCTTTTTAACCGTATTTAACCGTAACCCGTTTTAACCTGAACGCCTGATTGACCTGCATATCAATTCTTAATGAAATAGATTAAAGAATTCATCAAATTCATTGTTGATGTCCACTGAAAACCATGTATCTGCTTAGTGATTTGAATTTAGATTTAAAAATAAAAGAGAATTTTGCGTTCTTTTATTGGTTGATTAATTTATTTATAAACCTATTGGATTATCTGAAAAACGCATTGTCACAAAGCAGAAAACAGGGCTGTTTTTATTACTGTAGCCAATACTGTGACAGTTTGGAGATACGTGGTTTTCACACTCACAGCTACTATATGCAAAATTGGTCTCTATAAATAAACAAAATGATTGTTTTAATCATCCAAATTGGAGAGTTTATGATTTCTAAACCTGAACTTGGCATTATTAAGGTTAAGTTTAGAAAACTCCCGTGGTCTGTAAATCTCACACAGGACTGCTGACCCTGGATCAATTTCAGACCTCATGTGTATGGAAGATCAGCATTCCTTATGCAATCATAAACTGTGCTATCAGTCATGTGTACAATCAGTGCAGACTTACTCTCCATTGCCTGCAGGTATTCCATGTGCAGGGCGCTAGCGCTGCTGGCGCCAGCTGTGGACGCCACAGAGGGGAGAAGGTCAGTCGTGTACGGGCTTCGGTGGCCCGCCAGAAAAGCCATCTGATGGTAGTACTCGGCTGTGGTCAGACCTGTGTGAGGGGCTGGAGCAGGAGAACGATCGGGTCAGCAAAGTGGAAACAAGGTACACAAAAAGTGAAGGTGACAGGTGAGCAGACGAAGAGAATGCATGGAAGGGCATTTCTGAAAAAAGGCTCTCACAGTAGTAGTAGGAGTATTTGAAGTGGAGAGAATAGAGAAACAAATGGAGGAAGATAGGGAGGAAAGAAAAAGAATTAGGCAGTGAGAAAAAACATGACAGGGAGAGCACCTGCACTGCATTATAAACCTGTGTTCATTCACATTAGATGATAATCAGCTCAGCAGAACAGTAATGAGCATATTAGCAACACCATCAAGTTAAGCAAAACAGCTGCACAGGGAGCATCACCTGAAGTGGAGAGCCTCACTGGGGATTACCGGATGCTTGCTCAGAGATTACAGTGAGTGCGAATTACTGTTTGATTGATGCATTCATACTGAGCACGGCATAACTGATCGTCTTACAATACAATTCTTAAACAGCCCTCTCTCTTCTTCTTACTGTTCCTTGATCACTTTGGAGAGTGTATATATTTGTGTGTGTGTGTGTGTGTGTGTGGTAAGAGTATGAGAGCTGACACATCTTTTGCCAGAGATGGTGCTTGTGTGTTGTACACATCGGGGCTGCAGTCTGCAGATATGCAACCTGCTCCTCGAATGTGCGCCCTTAAACTCTGCAGGAAAACAAAAGGCCTAAATCTGCCCAGATCGAAAACGATTCTGCCTCCACTTCACTTTCTCTCTCTTTCTCAAATTGCCTCTCTTTTCATTCCCTTAGTTATACAGTAGAGTGTTGTAAGTCCTTGAACCGTAGCCTAAAAATAAACATCTGGCGGTGGGCTTCCTTATGCAAATATTCTAAGAAAGAGAGAGGGAAAAGACTAACACTATGGTTTTGGATGTGAATATAGAATCGGTTCAGGCCCACAGAGTGTTGCAGCCCCCCCCAGTTGAAGAAATAAAGAGAAAATATATAAAGAAACCCTGTGTGGGGAGATTTCCTCTTAAGGTTGGCCTGTATCCCTGCAATATGCATCCATGATTGGTTGAATGAATGTAATAAAAAATTCTAAATTAATTCGATCTGGGTATTATGTCTTCAGTGGAAGGGGGGAGTGTCTTAATTGTCTCCACTGTTCCGTCTTAGCTTTGCTTTTGCATTCAACCATAATATGGCCCATTCAGTATCCGGGCACAGAAAAGGGCTTTCGGAATTTCTAAATCAGAAATGCTGGCATCCGAGTGTGATCCTGGAGGCAAAAAGGGGGAGTGGGAGTGGGGGAAGGCTGTCAGTGTGGCACTCGACGTGGAGAAGGCAGAGACTTGCCTCAGGACTTGGTGAGCCACCGGGTGCTGCTTCAGCATTACAATAGGATCAGGGGCAAGCCTACCTCTGAACCCCACCTCACTTAGAAAAGAGAGAAATATTGTGAGGGAGGAGCAAAAAACAAAAAAAACGAAAGATGTGAAAGCAAATGTGTGGCAGCAAGAGGGTGGCACTAAATCCCACCCACTTTAAATCTCCATTAGATTCTGTTAATTAATTCATCATTATTCAAATGTACTTTTTGGTAGGAAAAAAACTGCATATTGAAGAAGGAGGCTCCCTGTAAGCGTGGTGATATACTAACAACACAAAAGCTGATGGGTTAATTAATCACTGGATTGATTAAAGGAGTAATTAGGTGCCTCATTCACAATTCACAGCATTATGAACTGAAAAGGGATCATGTGGTAGGTTGGAGAAACTATTTTGATTTAAAGCTAGCTGAGACTAGTGTACATTATGTTGTGGTAATGGAAAATTGGAGGGGAAGAGAGTTCGAGCTTCCTGTTCGCAAAGAGCGATGTTGGGAGTGCAAGAGAGCCGGAGAGGAGCTGAGTGAAGCTGCGAGCAGACACAGCTTTTAACAGACCTGGATGAGACAAAGTCGAGTGTGCTGGTGTAGAGAAAATGCCCCCGCTATCTGCCCTTTCAGAAATACACTTCAACACAAGGTGGGGAGCTAAAGTGGGCCCCTGCTGCTGAAGTGCCAAAAGCTCGATGGCCGACTACATGAGGGCCGTAATGGGTCATCAGGCCATTTCAATACCTTCACGGTGAATGTAGACATTTGCAAATACGCTCTTTAATAAGCATGCTTTTTATAGGGTGGTCATTTGCAGCAGTTTAGCTTTTTTGCAAGTTTGCTGTTCTGTTTTTTTTGTTTCTTAAAAGAAAATACTACAATAGGATTGCAGCCACTGTTCTTTTGATTATTGATTATTCTGTCATTTATTTTTGCACTTAACCACTTAATTATTTTGTCCATAAAAGGTCAAAAGAAAACAACAAGAAAAAAACGTTTTCTCAAGCGTAAGGTGATGTATTCAATTTAAAATAATAGAAAATATCCAAAAACATCTGCATAGCTGGAGACAGCAAATATGTGGTAATTTTTCAAATCCCCACCAAAATCTGTTAATTGTGTAATGTCACCACTACTTAATACTAAAATCACATTATTTAAAAGATTCCAAGTAGCTAAAAAATGTTTTAATTATAGAGTGTGAGTTTTCCTCTTTAATTGTTTTTAAAATGTAAATTTTTAATGTGTTTCTTTATATTTTATTTTATAATTCAACTGGTTATGGTGTCCACTTTAATCAATTTCCCAGTCCAAATCCATAATGAGATCTCAGGAAACAAATGCTCCCTGTAGGACACCATAACAACCCCCCACCCCGAACTTGAATCCGACCCTCCCTCGGTGTGCACGTTGTAACTGTATGTGACCCTGCCGCTCACTGATGCATCCTCCAGAGGTCTCTGACATGACTCACAGATCAAAAGGATTAGCCTCCTCCAACCTGCGCCCCCACCCACACGGATCGCAACACACTCATAATACTCCCCTCCACCCGCTCCCTCACTCAGATAACATCTCACCAACCCCTGGGTCTTAATAGAGATGGATCTAGTTGCCTCTCACCTGACCTGTTCTGATCTCAAACAGGAATTAAACTGATACAGGGAATTCCTGCTAGTAGCAATCAAACCTCACTAATCAATTTCAAATATCATTTTTAAGGGTCCACTGAAGCTTTGCTGGCCGTTTCTGCTCTGCTGAGGTTGTGTGCAGATGTGTGAGTGGGCATCTGTGCAGTGAGTGTATACGTATTATGCATTATGCTTTTGTGCGTCGGTGTATGTTTCACTTCATTCACCATCTGCAGGGCTGAGGCCCCGGGTGGCTGACAGAACAGAGATGGAGGGGCTGCTGTGGAGTGAGCGGATGTAGTCCATGTATGGGTTGATGTAGGGGTGCGGAGGGTGAAAGGGCGACTCCGCCCCCACAGAGGGGTTCCGCTGGGGCGAGATCCGGATGAGCGAGATGTCGGAGAATGCTGGACTGCCCGCTAGCGCAGGAGGCCTGCAGAGACACATGGAGAAGGAAGTATAGAAAGAACATGAATACATATTGCTTCAAACTCACACATTTACTGAGGAATGCTGTTAAGACTGATGCTTATCAGGCTGATTTTTGGATGATAATCATTTGCAGTTTACAGTTTAAATGAAGTTTGATTACAGTTGAACCAATAATAAACAGTGCTCAAAAAGTGGAATATTTAAAAATGTATACAAGATAACATAAATTTCCTGAATGAGCTGAATATTTTGAAGTCTGCAATCTAACCAATTAAGTCACCAATGTGAAATATTAACATCTCACATCATTTGGTTAAGCTTTTGTGTCCCCAACATTGTGTAAACAAAAGATAATCAAGTTGACTCCACACTTTCAACAGGAACATCATGCTCATTTCATTAAGCTTGACAGGCTCTGACCATCCAGGCTTTACTACCGTGTGTGGACTGGCCGTGGCAAAGCCATACAAATGGACTGTGACACTATCTCTCTCTCTCCATCTGTAAGGCAGAGAAGAGAGCGCTGCATTCCAACTGCTCCCTACGCAGACATTTCCTCAGATCAAAGGCAGCTTTCACCACTGTGTCTTAATCAGAGGGAAACGTTAGACCAAGCTCACCGCTGGCCAGCGCCAGACAGGCAAAGCTACACCACTTTACTCAGATGGCTTCAAACTTGGCTTTGAGCTGAAACCGTGTACAGAATTGCACATGACAGACACAATGTTGAACAAAATCCATCAGCAAGTTTCACACAAGATGCACAATCTTTTTCTTTAGATAGAAAGCAGCACTATCAGGCTATTCTTTTTTTTATCAATAACCTTTACTGTGAATCGTCTCTTTGGTAAGAAATGTGAAACAAAGTTGAGAACAATCACGAAAACTTCTTAGGAGCCAAGTTTGAGATGAACTAATTTGTCTCTCTTCTTATAATTGGCTAGGAGGGCTAGGAAACTTCATAATGATGGCCTTCACCACAAAGGCCTTCCCCTGAGGATGTGGAGAAATCCACATATCAGCCAGACATTAACAGGCTAAGAGATTAGACTGAATTAGCCCCTCCACTTCTCTGTGGCTCCCCAGTGGACCAGTCTACTGTGACAAAAGACCCCAGGAGAAGGAGAGGATGAGCGACGGAGGGAGGGAGAGAAAAAGTGGGGGTTTGATAGGGAGGTGAGGAGGAGTAGGAGAGATGGAAAAGGGTGGGAACAGACGGTAGAAAGGGGAGGAAAGAGTGAGAGAACTGGCCCAGGGTTTGTCTCACAGTGACCTTGAGCAAGGCCAGGGGAGCAGAACAGCCCAATTACGACCTCCGCCCCTTCCCCTGATCCCCTACCGGCCCTTACAACCCTCCTCTTCACAGCCTCCCTAATGAAAGAGCTCAGGACAGTGCAAATAATGGGCACTGAGGAGCGGAAACAATATACACACACTCAAGACAGAAACACACAGACTTATGTGTACACAGGCATTCACACATACAAACTTTGTCTTCAGGAGCCTTTCTGTAATTAGCCCAAAGGGGCTTTGGGCCGGTTTTAAAGGCTTTCACTGTGTTCAAGTGTGTCTCTGTGATGCTGATGCAGGTGTATGTGAAAAAGACAACAGCGCTCTCAGGAGAGAAGTCCTGAGAGGAATCTCAGAAAAAGCCTGGTTGTTAAAGTGTGCAAAAGGTGACAGATTAAGGGATCGCATCACACGTTGCACAGTAGTGCAACACAATGGTGATGGAATTTTTTGTTCACCTCCATTTTATTGGTGTGTTCCTGCACGTCTCCTGTCAAAACGATTCATGAGAAACTGTTTTACTTCCTCCATACCTAACAAGCCAAGCTGAGGGCAACTGTGCGCTTCAAAACAGGTGTGTGTGAAAGAGGGCGTTTATGATAAGCGAGTCATGTGCCCTCACGCCACCATTACATGCCTCATTTACGCAGACCACAACACAATTGCAGACTGACGCACACTTTGATGTCACGTGGCTGGCCATGCATCTCTTGCACACAGGAGCACACGGAGCTGAGGAAAAACACAAAAGAATAAACTGCTTTGTCACTGATGACAGAAGAAAACAGTGGAATGCATTTAAAATCCATAAATTCCCAGATGTACAAGGGCCCATTTAAAGTGATAGTTCAGGATTTCTGAAGTGGAGCTGTATGAGGTACTTATCCATAGTCAGTGTTTTACCTACAAAAGATGTTAGTCAGCATGTCCTCAGTTTGGAGGAGTTGTACTGGCACGTAGGCTAAGCAATGTACTGCTTTGGAACTAGTGCACGACCAAGTTGCACTCATGCAAATACGGAAGTTCTACGGTTGAGAAAATGTGGTTCCAAAGGAGATGGCTGTCTGACGGCAAAGTAAAGCACTGAAAATATTAAGCACATAGCGTACACTTCAACTGATATTGTTTTTGTCAGTGGGCCTTTTTTTAAGGTGGGTAAAATACGTTATGCTGCTGGCCCTGTCCACAGCAGTACATTGCTGTGCACAGGACTCCAAACTGGGGACATGCTGACCTCCATCTACTGCAGGTAACACACTATGGATAAATGCCTCATAAAGCCCCATTTCAAACATCCACAAGTATATGGGACAAATATTTCTATATCTCTGAAATGGCTGCATATAATGTTTTCGACATAGAAATAAGACCCAAGAAGCAAAGGGTAGAAAAATGTCATGACGTCTTTTTCCTCATCTGGCCCTCCACATGCCGGTTTGAGGAGAGCCAGACACCCACTCAGGCTGCCATGACACTGATTAACCCTGTCATGCGTTGGCTGCATCTCCCTACACTGACCCTGGCCAAATGCCTCTGCGTTCCTTGTTTTTCCAATTAACTTGCGAATAAGAACAGAGCCCTACTGGAAAAGCAAGGAGTACTCAAGAGAGTGGTCAGAAAACAAACTAAAAAATAGAGCACACATGCTGACTGGCAGGACGATGTGGCATCTTATCATTAATGGTATTATTCAACCTGTTGAAAGGTGAAAAGGGAGAAAAAAGTTTGAACTGTATTGAGGGAAGGGAGAGAGGTGTGGAGAGAGGATATGAGAGAGGGTTGCAGAGAGGGAGGGAAGACAGTTAGAGCATGAACAGTAGTCGGGAGGACAAGAAGGAGGGAGCATGTGAAGATATGGACTATGAAATGGGAGGGAAGGGTGGACAGAGAGGAGTTAGGAGAAAGGGGGAGCTGGAGGAGAAGGAGAGAAAAAGAGGTCTCAAGGGGTGCAGAGCCAGGTGTGAGGGGATTTGAGGAGGATAGGAGAGAGATGGACGATTTGGAGGAGTGTGGTGTGTCTATGTACTTGTGAGGGAAAAGGCAAGAGAGTGTCCGATCCTCCGCGCTCAGCTGCTCTCTGCAGGGTGGTGATCATCTTAGCATCTGCCAGTATGCATTAATCAACTTGACGAAAGCAAGTAATCTGACAACGTGCAGTGTGTGTGCAGGAATGTTCACCCTCCGTGTGTGCTGATGTGCAAGTAGGTGTGCGCCAGAGAAGTAGCGTCTTAGTTACACCTGATTTAAGATTTACATCAAAGCTGTACCGCAGGGTTTACAGGCTTCTCTGCCTTAGCAGAGAAAAAACTTTTCCTTCGCTCCTCTACTTCCTATCCTAGGTTTATAATTCCTATTAACCCACAAAGAAGACATCCTGCAAACAGGGCACAAGGAAAGCCTGAGCTCCAGACATATGGAAACCATTTCCTTTCACGTGGCCTAGCTTAAACCAGCCAGTGCCTCTTTAGGACATTGCATGTTTACACAGGGCGGTCTGTGGATTTTAAACTGTCGTCTTATTTCACCGGATGAATATACACTTGCCAAGTGTAAATGTGCCCCCAAAAGATTTTGAGGTTTTATAGAGGGGTGTGTTCATGTAAACAGGCCTTGAATCTTTGTTTGGAACAAGGTTATAGCAACACTAATAAATTGTTTGGTGAAAGCTGCAGCAGAAACGCACAGTTGCGGTGAAGGTTGAAGACTTCACTCAGGACAGAAGGTATCATTGTGGTGCAGCAGTTAGACCTGGTGGTATTGACACAGCGGTCTGCTAAAACAGGAACCGTGCTTTGCAAAATACTTTTAGCTTGAGCATGAAATGGTTGCGCATGAAATAAAATGAACATTTCTTGATGTGTACTTCACAGAAGGGAACAGGAAATTGGTGAGTCCACATCCAATAATTCCAGCAATCATTTTTCCATCACTAGCTGCTGGAGTAGTCCAAGATGGAGCTGCGAGTCACGATACCAACCAAGTCCAATAGAAGTTAGATTAAACCCCCTTGTAGCATTTAATTTTGATAAATCTTTTACCTAATTAATATTGACAGTTGAGAAATCACCATTAAGAATCACCAAGAAAACTGAGCATGAAAGTCAACAGAAATACTTCCCACATATTTATCTTCTTCAGTAAAGCGACGTTGACTTTGTAAAAGAAAACAAAAGAAATTTGGGAAACATTGCCACGGTAATAATTCTCACATGCTTAGAGGCCATTAATTACTTTGTTTACAATAACCAGGTATATATACATGTATGTAGGGCCTATTTAAAATAGTATAGATGTGTCATAGACATCCTAATTCCACATTTACAGCCAATTACTTACCCTACACTGGGGGACCTACTGACACTAACATTTTTGCTAAAGATGCTTTTAAACACTTTAACCAGTTCTCTTTATGTTGGTTACATATTCAAGTTAGCTTGATTAGATACAGGTGACATTAGCTATATAATGAACATTAGCAGCTGAAATGATAGACTAGCTTCGATCCAGGAAGTCGAGCTTGACAAACAGATTAATGAGTTTAAAGGTTTTTTAGATGCCATTGTTAGGTAAACAAGAGAATTAGAGGGTTCATGTTACAAGAAATATAGAAGGATTTTACGCGTGTGCATATCTGATTGGCCAACGCAGTGACTTGCACGGTGACGCTGCATAACATCACAGCAAAAGTTGAGCCAGTTTCAACGGAGTGGTGCTAAAATCAGTCAGAACATGACCTAACACAATGCAAAGGTCCCAGGGATTTGATGATATTCTCTGTTTGACACAAAAACGAGTCACTACTATGAACAGGAACTTACATCCTATACTTTTATTGGCGGTAACAGCATTTACAAATGCAAAACATAGCATCTTTTTATTGTGGTAGGTCCTTGGTTGACAGGTTTACGCTACTGCAGCATGGTTGCACTATATTCCAAGGTGATGATTTTCAACACTTTCAAAAAGGTGTCCTCATAGATATGAAATATACCTGAAGAAGAGGTAGTACAACAAAACAAGGGTGCAGGTTAAACCTATGTAGAGCCATCTTTCTTGACACATGGCACCTGTGGCCACAAGGGGCTGAATGAGGTGGGAACTGGGGTTTTGGAGGGAACTGGGATCAATCAGGTCCTCTCCTAACCAAGGCTGACAGCATCACCCCCACCAACCTCACCTCAATCTCACCCCCCCCCAACCCCCTGACCCACCCAGCCACAGCACAGGGCTGCCACCACTCTGAAAGCCTAAACCAGAGAGGAGGAAGAGAGGAGCTCTTGACAGCGGAAACAGAAGCACTTTAAAGCTCCAAACCCTTTCACTGAGATCAAAGGGCCACAGGAACAGAGCCAGCTGAGACCCAAGGAGAGAGGAAAGGGAGCTGAGACAAGGGGAAAGAGAGAAGAAAGACAGACAGAGGCCGAGAGACAGTCACAAACAGAGGAAGGTAGCTGTATTCTGTGTTCCTAATGATTCGAGGGGAAAGTCTTCATTAAGTTCTACCACTGAAGCACATACCAATGACTTCATTTTCCACATTAGTAATGACAATTACAGCAGCACAACTGAACTCATTTTACTTTCAGATCCAGCCTGCCTTCAGTCAAACCACGGGCCTCTGGGTCTGGCTGCTTTAGCAAAAACTATTAACATGTCCCCACAAAAGGTGGATACATCTCAAAATACATCCAAGCCAACGATTTCTACCCCCGATAATGAGCTTTTCAAGGTGATACATGGTCCGATGCAGATGGAGAATAAAGAGTTAAAAGATGAAGCCAACTTTGTCTAACCTTTGACTTTCTTTGATTGTTTATTTTTTTCATATTTTTCAGTTTCTACAGAGTTTTAATCCTGGATGAATAAATGCTCCTGATTTGGTCATGGGTGTCAATGCTAACAAGCCAAGTTTGTGTTCCGAGGTAATCAGAATTTCTCCTGTCTGCTTTTTTCCTCTTCTGGCTGGGCAGAGCAGACCATGGGCCTGGCATGGCATGGTGAGGTTGCCAGGCGTTCAGGGGAACTATGTGCCCCCGGAGCTGCGAGGGCTCCGTGTGACCCCCTGACATCAAAGGCCTAGGTGGGTTCAGTGGGCGGGGGGATGGCTTTCTATTCATGGTCACATCAAGCAGGATTCCCTCCCTGTGGGATACCTCTGGAGGCGCTCCAGACATTCCCATACACTACACAGTCGGTTCACACACACTCACTGTCCAGTTGAATACCCAGCACTCTCTTTCAGTTTCTCCGCCTCCTCCCCCTTGTGTTTCGGTCACACTCACATTGTCTACATATAAGCAGCAGAAATAGCACACACACACTTGTCCTGCCAGAAAGATGTACATCCCTGTAGGCACGTATCACTTCCACGCCACTGGAGTGATAACACAAGTTTATCAACAGAAGCCAGTGAGTGTGACAGGCTCAAGTCATAACAAACGGGTCCAGGTGTCAGAGGATCTAGTTATAACTGTGTGAACTCCAGAGGAGTTACAAACCCGCTGAAGGTGCGTCACCAGTGAAAAATGCTTCTTGTTTTAAATCCAGTCTCCTCGGCACTCCTTACACTTAAACAAAGTCTTATTATGCTTTATCAGAAACAACAGAATCGTATCTGCACATTGCGCCGGTTCCAAACTACTACCGAATGCAATTGTTGTTCTGAAAAGTTTATGTTTGGCTTTGCCACGCAGCAGGGGTTTATTTCTTTTCACAGGCTGTTCAGAAAACCATTTTTCCACACTGCAATTAAATGTAATTTCAGCCATCGAGATAAGAATGTCTACCAAAACGAATCAACAGAGTATGGCAAGAAAATGAAAACATGAAAGTGAAATTACTCAAAATGAGCCTGCCCCTTTTCCTGTAATTTCAAGGGAGCTGGAATCAGGGAACAAAACAAAAAAAAAATCTTGTTGCCTTTTGGTTCTTTCACATGCTTGATTTTGCCCTTTTACAAACAGAGCGATTGTTTTGCATGGAACATTCCACCTTCATCTCCACAAATTACTTGATTGCTGCCTTTTTTTTTTCTCCCCCAAAGCAAGCACAGGTGGAATTAGCGCTGCTCTCAGTCAGTGTTTTGACTTCCTCTGGCATGCCTCGGGCTAGAGAGAAGACAGGAGGGGACCCCTGGGTGTTGAAGTGTTAAACTTCTGAAAACAGGGAGGAAGCACATCTATCTTTCCTTTTCCTCTCAAGTAACGTCTCGATGGCCCTGATGCCTTTACAGAAAAACTCAGCTGACGCCTGCAGCCAAACAGGGTTCAGGTTCCACACCCCATCGCCTCTGCTACCCCGATAGGTCCGGTAATGAGCGTGCACGTCTGCGTGTGTACAGCCCATCTCAGGTGAGGTGAACGAGTGTGGCCCACGGCTGCGAGGAGCGGCGTGGATCCCCGTCAATTCACCACATCACGCTGGGCTGCTGAAATGAGCAGCCGCACGGATGGGCCTGAGCAAATCACAAACAATACACAGCACTACAAGACAGCAGAGACACACTGCTGGAGATGGTTAATCCTTCAGACAGGGATCTGAGGTAGAACAACAGAGAAAAAAAAGGGGGTCGGGAAGAAAAGGAGGGAGGGAGAACTGAGACACAGAGGGAGGAGAACAGGAGCATCAGGTACAAGACACAAAAAAATATGTTTCCTTCTCAGCACTGAAAATCTCCTTTTCAGAATGAAATCCATCACGTTTTCCTAATATACTTCTTGTAGAGGAGGGGAAGGAAAGAAAATCTGGACAGAAGAAAGGCAAGTGCTGGTGGGAAAGTGAAAAGACACAGCCTACTTTATTCTAGCCATTTCATCCATCTTGTTGGACTAATAAAATGTCAAGTGGAGTTCCTTGATATTTAATCATGAAGAGTGCGTGGTGGTGCCAAGCTCAGGCTTGCTGCAGCTTTGGGAGGCTTAAATACAGACCTGTGTACATTTTGGATATACCCAAAGGAGGACGTTTCACAAACCTGCAACGTAAGTGACACACAACTGATATGAATAGGAGGGAGTTCCTACTATGCCTGCTTTGTAAAACATTATTTTTTTTCCTGACTTGCTCTTCCTGACCCTAGGAACAAGTTTCCCAGCTTTATTTAATCTTTTTAAATAAACTTTCATTCCCAATGTAGTAAAGTCACTCTCACACAGAGACGTCACAAAATGATGGACAAGCAATAAAGAAATTGTTGCATTCTTACAAGTGCGGTCAGCCTGCAGCTGCGTGCATGACTGCGCATATTTGTGCAGCTCCCGCCGGACGCTTTTAGGGGGAAAAAAACTTCACAAGCTGACCCCCACTCTTAAAAAAACAAACAAAAAACAAAAGTGAAGCATCATGGGAGACATAAGTAGCAAAGGGTTTTGGCTCATTCCAGACTCCAAACGACATTATTAGATGAAACTATTCTCTATCATACTATCAGATGTAATGGACACCACATCTGATAACGGAGATAAGTAAGGGCGGCGAGGATAGAATCGCTTTATGTGATATGAATTAATTTTCATTGGTGGGGAGAGTGTAAAAGGAGTGAAATTCTCTGTGATTTAGAAGATAAACAAATAGAAAAAGGGAGGAGAGGAGGTGCAGAGGCTGTGAGGGAGGCGACTCGTTTCCTCTTGCATTAAAAGTGTAAACGGTGTTTAGCAGAACTTAAGAAGGACTGAAGGCATTTTAAACATGTGGTAATATTTCACATTGTTGCATATTGGTTTCGTAAATCATATATTGAAGGCTTGACTAGAAAAGATGGAAGTGAAGGGAAGGGAGGGAGGAAAGGAAAGGAAGGGAGGGACAGAGGGAGGATGGAAAATGAGGAGAGTTGGAGAGGATTTATGATCCTGTTCCCCTGGTCTCGTTACTTGCTGTAACCGGCCCCCAGAGTGGGATCGCAGGGTCTGCAGTCCCCAGCCCAGAGATCAGAGTAATGGAAATTCCACATTTCTACACTGCTACAGCATGACGTCTGTAGGGCAGCGGATGAGTCAAAATAAAAGCTGAAAACTGACTCAATTTCTTAAGCGTCTAGAGCTAAAATTGAATACTGTGTATTAGGTAGAGAGCTAAATATTTCCTTTCTAAAATCAGCATTTCCTCCGATTGCAGAAAGGCATATTTAAGTGACAGCTTCTTTTAGCGGGAGGCTCCTTTTTTTAAAACCACTACTATTTCTGAAGCAGACGTCAGGACAGCGGCTGCCTGAGGTTGTGGAGACGATGTGAGGCGGCGTGCTGCCAAGGTAATTTCTTGACAGTCAGTGCTGTTCTCTAATAGCTCCCCGCCAATGAGAGGAGGGTCTTTTACAAAGCCAATAAAGAACCGGCACGGCTCATAAAAGTGACCTGCCTCACCCGTTGAGTAAGTTACCACCAAAGCCACTTAAAGACTGTAAGCTTTTATGTGCTCTTCATGAATCTAATACATCACAGAAATTATGTTTTCCTTAAGGTTTGTCTAGTGTTGCTGTCCATGATATGTGGACTGAGAGGTGAAGAGATTAGTCAATTAATTAATTAAAGCCACTGACATTAATTAGCAAATATTTTTATAATCGATTATTCGTTTCAGTCATTTCTCGAGAAGCTAAAATACAGAACATTATCAGGTTGCAGTTTCTTTAATGTGAGGATTTAATACATCTCTTATATATGTCTGTAAACTGGGTTTCTTGACTGATTGTCAGATTAAAAAGCCAATATGAATATGTCACCTTGGGGTCTGGGAAACTGTGATGGGCATTTTTCCCTATAGACTACCGACATTTTATAGACAAAAAAATTTATAAAGAAGGTAATTGGCAGATTAATAATAATGACAATAATCATTAGTTGCAGCTCTATTTATAATGCATATTGTAATTATTTAAATTTTTCAATAAAATCATTCTTTTACAAACTATACATTATTAAATGTCTAAGATGAAAAATCTATCGCCTGAACTGTAAGAGGTGACAAGCAAACATAGTTGTTTTTAAACAAATGGAAATGAATATGCATTTCAATTTAATTTTGCTTGTTACACATTTAATAGGAAAATAAAAGGTGAAAATTGAAAGCAAAAAAAAAAAAACAGCAGTGAAATAAATAAACCGACGCTCAAACACTGACGAGAAAATATTTCAAACGTGTGTGTGTGTGTGTGTGTGTGTAAGCATGGATGCACAAGCACACACACATACACACACACATTAGCGCAGAGCTGTTGGCACCTGCCTGTTATCTCTTCCCCTCAGACCTGGTTTTCCATTGTGCTCCATGGGAGAGCTACAAATTGAGATCTCAAACATGAAGAGGGGGGCAAATGACTTGTGTCTAGAAAATCAAATCCACTAATGTGTTACATGTACAAATTCACAGGCCTCATATTAGAGATTAATGTATTCCTCTTTTATCGAAATGTACCTTTTTCAAAGATATTTATAATGGACCCTAAAATTAAATTCATAATAAAAGGACTAACACTGAAGACATTACAGTGAACAGGAAATATATGTTAGTCAGACAGGATTTGATTTGCATGAATCAAAGTGTTATGTAAGGAATCATTTATAGATACTTTGAATTCCTTTCTTTAGTTGTGATTACTGTGTGCTATTAAGACATACTAAATCAGTCATAAAACATTTAGTAAAGCAAAGAGAAAAAAAAACATTATAAATGCATGTGATGTTTAAAAACTAAGGGACAAATTCAAATTTACACACGGCAGCAGGAGCAGCCTCAGAGCAGGTAATCCTAGCCTGGTAAGTAGAGTTTTGGAACATGTCTTAACAGATCTCCACGGGTAATGACTCAACCCTAAAACCTTTACAGACCATGTCAAATATCTGCTGTGCCAAACTTTTTTTTCTCTTTTTCTCCCTCCAACCTGCTGGATCCATCATTCTCAAAATACACAGGTGCCTTCAAATTATCATGGTCCTGCGCACAGGCTGAATAGGAAAAAAGACTACACTGCCCATTTAGGCTTCTGAAACTGGTGTATTACAAAAAATAGATATACTGTAACTTCAATCTGCCCACATTTCTGCTTAGGCATTTATCTCCTTTCTCTCTAAATCCTGAAATTGCCTCAGAAAAAAACGGGGGAGAGATACTTTCCCCTCTTCGCACATTTTCACAGAGTGGTGCACAACTTTCTTTCTTCCCGTTTTTTTTTTTCTCCAGTGAAAATTGAAGAGGCTTTATGTCAAATACGGCTAAAGCCAGCCTCTCCATATCAAACAACGCAGCGCGAAAATTACTGTGGCGATGATAAGGCTGCCAGATAGAGTGGGAGAGGAGAGCGAGAGGGGAAAAAAACTGAAAGGAAGTGACTCTACTCAATTATACTGCAAAATTGGTATGACTGAATATTTTTCATTCAGGTGACTGATAGTATCAGTGAAACTGCAATGCAGATAAATAAAGGAGCCTTCTGTCAAGAATAAACACCATTAATCATGAAGCCAGCTTCTGCGTGACCGCCTGTCCCCCCGACTTACACCATAGAGAAAGTATTAAAGAGGGGGGAGGCGAGATGGGGGAGGGAGGATGGAGGGAAACCAGTGACTGCACCAGAGAAGGGTGACCTATGAAGTCACACAGAATGGGTTTTGGACAGTTAGAGAGGAGGATGAAAAAGTGGCTTTCGTCTCTCTGCCCTGCTTTTCGGTGACAGCAGCCATATCTGGACAGAAATTATCTGATGAGATTATGAAATAATCATTAATTCTTTATGTAATTTATTGCACCACTTCACATTCTGTTTTAGTCTAGACGATATTCAAATGTGAAAATTAATAGCAAATCATCAAGCAGGCTATGATTTTTTTTCTTTTTTAATTACAGAGAAAAAATGTTGCTTGCAAATAACAGCAACATTACAAAAAATATATAGTTGAAAATTCCAGCAATTGTGTCGTATGTTTGACTAAAAATGCAGCCAGAATTGGTAAGAATTACCTTAAAGGATGGCATGAAACTGAAATATCAACTATTAAATGAGGCCTTGACACAGCAAAGTCAAATCACACCATAAATAGCCATTGATGTAGCTGCACACTTTTCCCCCCTCTAGCTCATATAAAAGCTACACTAGACCCTTTTGTCTTTCTATTGTTTTGCAATGTGTGTGTGTGTGTGTGTGTGTGTGTGTGTGTGTGTGTGTGTGTGTGTGTGTGTGTGTGTGTGTGTGTGTTGCAATGCTCTGCCTCGTCCCATCTGGAAGGAGGTGTTGAGATAAGACCGTGGTCTTTATGCTAAGCAACACGCCGCTCCTCTATACCCAGATTGGGCGCTCTGACAACAGTTTATGTAAATAACAAAACAACACGGCATAAATCTTAAAAAAAATAAAACTCTGCGCCAAAGGCAGAGGACAGCGAGGGGGTAGCGACTGAGAGTTGGTGTAGAAACAGTGGGAAATTGGTGAGAATCTTACATGGCCACAGAAAATATAAAATGATGCTTCTGAAGCAACATAGCTGACGCAGCCCTTAAGTCAGTTAACTCCTTTCTGGTATTTCATTTCAGAGCTGAGGCTGTGCTGCGATGACAGAGATGTGCCGCTGCTCTCCCCTGGTACCTACAGAATACCTTCCAGTCAGGCCCGGGCCCGCAGCTGAACAAACACACTCCTGAATGAAATAACCACAGAGGCTGGGAGCAAGGAAACACACCCCCACAGCCCCCCACCTGCACTCTACTTCCACACTGACAGAAAACACGGTCCATGACTTTATTCATCAGTCACACTTAGAAGTTTTCTTTTCTTTAAAATAAAAGTCTGAATTTCAGAACAGAATAAAAATACAGTATATAAACTAATTTGTGTTTTGGAATTTGGAAAATGTAGACTGGATTATATATTATTTATATTTATATATTTAATTTATATATTTATTTCTGTTTTACTTCTCCAGATAGTTAAAATGTTACTTTTGTGGTTCAAAGTTATTTGAAACAGTGCACATGCTTCAACCAAATGATTTTTTTGTTAAGTTATATATATAGTATAAATATTTAACCCACAATGAAATTGGGGGGGAAAGTGAAAGCTCTGCTCATCCTTTTTGCTTTACAACTTTACAAACTCCTAAATGGACTTTATTCTGTCTTAAATCCACATACGGTAACTACGCAAAAGGTTGTGAGTCAATTGCTTATCCCATAAGAATGTTTTGTTGTTTTAGTGGCCCCTTTCACAGCACGAGGGCCCGGGACTCCAGAGCAAACTCCGATGCTGATAATTGACTTGTGACGAATACCTCTATTTGTTCTGTGCGGTCTCCGGGTGACCGAGAGCCGGCGCTGAGCCGCATGAGAGGGCTGTTTTGTTTTGCTGTGTACCGTGGTCAGGCAATAAAGCTGGAATGAAAGGAGCGGTCTCTTCTCTTGGCCCCGACCTCCCCCCAAACTCCCATTAAGCCAGTCCCGCACAATGGTGGTGGCAGAGGGGACCAGAGCTCCCATGGAGAGCCTGCTCTTCACCGATCAATGTGTTTATTTAAGCAGGAAGCATCTTCTCTGAAGCAGGAAGGGTTCTTTCTCTTTTTTGGTGAGGCTGGGGTTCAGCTGTTTCCAGACCAGAGAAGTGCTGGAGAGAAAGAGCTACCTTCAGGACAGGAAAGACTTTTGCTGGTCCTGGATCAGTACAGGCTTTGCTTAAGTTCAGAGGTTATGGAAAGTCAGAAGAGGCTTGCTGTTAGTTGGTGTTGGTTTATTTTCAAACTGAGGTTCTTGAAACTCTTGAAAAGTGTTGTTCTTTCATGTGAATATACGGGTTCCTCAGCAAAGCAAGCACCCATAAGAAGGGACCCCACCCCCCTTATTGACCCTGAGGCTTTAATATTGAATGGCACATTGGTACCTTCCCCACAAGAAATCATAAACTAAACGATTAGCCTCTGTCTGTAATTGCGCTCTCCCTTGCCTAATAGAGGAGGTGAGGTAAAGAAGGAAAAAAACAAAGGACAGTTAATTTGTGATTTCCTCTGCTCATTTGAAGGCAAATTAAGTGTCAAACAGCTAATACAGAGCATATTTCATTTTATGAGCTTTTAATTTAATTCTACCGCCTCATATCGCTGGAGCCCGTTAGCTGCGCAGCTAACACCCGCTCCTCATCTGAAAACGGGGGCCATAAATAAACATGTTTCAATTAGGCCCTTCACAGTAATAGGATATGATTCTGTTCATTTGCCACGTACGGATGGTTGATGTGTCATTGTGGCAGAGAGGAAACAAGCTGCTGGGCGTTCGCGGTGTTTTGCTCTGGCCACGGATGCCCAGTGGTGACTGGCTTGTGTGCGTGGCGGGGGAAGCTGGCTGGATTGATGGAGCTGCCGCAGGGCCAACCCAACTGTAATTACAGGCCGTAATGAGAGGCTGCATGGGGAAGTACTGCAATAATAGTCCCTGTGTACTTAGGCATATCTTTGAGAGGGCTAATAACGATTAATTCTGCTCACCGAGGAGAACTTGTCTTAAAACAATTCAATATTTCTCCATAAGCCGCCTCCTTCCATAGCGACAGCTATACGTTGACTGCCTCTATTTGCTCTTGCTGTTCAAGCAGCATTGCTGAGCAGAATGCATCAGTTTTAAATGCTCAGAGAGGTTTAATCTTTGGCTGCAGCTCTACGGTCGTAAAGTTTGGCCACAGCTAAAACTTGCACAAAGCTAAACCTGGAAGTGTAATTAACTCTAATTTGCCATCAGGTGGTTGGACCCAGTTGTTATACTGATGAGTTCTTCTTTTCGCTATGGAATTCAGTGCCGCTTTTTCAATAAAGCAGGCAATATTGTTGCTTCCCTGTGCAAAGACTCAAAAGTAGTTGAGATCATTTCTGCATGACACCCACGTAAGTTTATAGATAACGTGTGTGACAGTGAGTTCACAGACTTGATTTAAATAAGGCTAGCCACTAAACAGCTGTCTTATAATAATGACAAATAGTTTCCCTCAGCATAGCTTGTCATATTAAAACAGCTCTATGCTTAATGGCTCGGATAAATAGGCCATAAGTAGCATGGCGGAGCACGGCCGTGTCTCCAGTGACAGCAAACCAAGCGCACAGATAACTCCTGTCCGGACAGAGTGACTGAAGACACCAGCGCTGCCTAACTTCTCCCCCTTAATTCGATTCCCTGGCTCCGTGTTGTCCCTCCACCCCCTCCTCATTTCTTTCCTCCCCCTCCCTAACCTGTGCCCCAGATCGTACCAAAGCACTCCTGACGGATAACAAGCCAGGCTGTTTGTTCGAGCCTATGATGCCGGTGCGTGTTCGCCCCATTATCTCCGCATAAGCTAAATGCTAAATTATATTTGCCATTTTGTTTGCAGTGACACGGGGCATCAATCACCTCCCTATTTTATTTCCTCGCCCCCCCCCCCACACACACACACACTTTTTTTCCCTCTCTTGCAGCCCCTGAGCAGGAGATGAGGGGTTGAGAGGTAGGGTGGGCCGGAGGTGGGGGGGGGGGGGGGGGGGGCATAAAAAATTCATTACGCTTAGTGGCACATCAGCAAGGGAAAGATATGACTCCTGAGGAGGAGAAGGGGGAAGTTGATAATGATGAAGAATATCAAACATAATGCGGCCCAAGTAGCTGCCCCAGTCAATTTGTCCTCGTCGCGCGGTGATCGCTTCCTTCGTGTCTGCCGGTAGGAAACAAGCGCCGCAAGGACGATGAAGCATCTCCTTATGGTACTCGCTGTTTGGATGCGAAGAATACAAATGATGGAAAGAGTAAAAGAGTCAGAAAGAGTGAAAGAAGGTGACTAAAAGTGAGGAGAAAAAAAGGGCAATTTGTACACGAGTGTATGTAAGTGAGCTGAGGGAATGTGAAGAGTGCTTTGAAGTTCTGTGCTGACCTGGCCAGCACCGTCAGAAACCCTACAGGGAAATACGAGACTACTGTAATAAGAGTTCCCCTGCTTATAAATACTTACCACTCTCTCTTACGAGGCATGACACCATGTTTTTACTTCATATTTGATAGCCTGTTCGTGCATGTGATTGGATAAGGCGCGCTGGTTAGTTGTACACAGTTTGTGTGTCATGAGCCCATCTGTGTCTGTCAGAGATGGCTACATGTCAGCAGAGGCATTGCTTCCTTCTCTTGACAAGGCTTGATCACTGCTCTTATGAGAATTGCACGCTCCCAGGCTCCCCTCGCCCTGCTCTCATTTCCATGTCTCTGACACATGTTCATTTGCGTGTCTCTGACATGCGGATCATGTTGCGCACGTACAGGGCCGTGGCCTTTGATCCTGAAAGGCAAAGAGAGGCACCCCAGCACCCACGAGGAGGATGCTCCACACCCACAGGCGGAAGGGAGTTTAGGAGCTTGATTTGTATCGCCATTAGAAGCGGGGGATGCGTATGATGCAGCTGAATCAAATGTGTTCTCAGGTATGATCAGAGGGTGTGCGTGTGTGTGTGCGTGTGCTTGTGCGTGTGTGACCAGTTTGACTTACACGTGAAGAGGAGGCACAGGGGAAGGCTCGTAGATGTAACGTCCCTGGGCATGTCTGTCGTCGATTGGCACGGGAGGATGGAAGGTAGGGAAGAACTGTGGCGCAGCTGTGAAGAATAACAAGAAGAGAAAAAGAAATGAAATATAAGACGAGTTTTTTTCCTTACACATGCTAACACTCCTGGTTCCTATAAGAAATAATTATTGTCATGTGCATTCATTCCCTCCTCAGCTAATCTAAACAGCAGCTATAATGAAAGGCAGTGGTTGATGGCTATCTTTCAGCAGACCCACCCAAATTAGACCTCATTAAATTCACTGAACTAAAAGCTGCACTGCTCCAAAATGTTCACGGAGGAAGTCTTTGTAAATGTCTCAAGGCTGATAGAACTCAAAATAAAAAGCCATAAATAACCGTAAGAAAAGCGGCCAAATGGCATGTTTCGCACCGTACCAAGCATAATATCTTTTTGTATAAAGGATAACATTTAAGTACAACCAATGAAATGTACAAAATGAGAACAAAAACATCCTTTTCTGTTTCAGTGTTTTGTCACAACAGTATTGAGAGGCTTCATTTTTCCCCCTCCAGATAAAACATTAAAACATTAGCATAATATGAGCTCTCTATCTCTATTTTTACCCCTGAAATTGAAACTGTTGCGCTGCCACAAGGCTGGATTCACATGTGTGCGCACTCATTCTCTAACCTCAACTGCACTCCACACCATAATCTTTAAAACTTGAAGCTGGAATTTTGTGTTGCAACTGTACATCCATTGTTGGACAAGTTGCAACGAGCAAACCATGAGTGGGAGTTTTGCTCAAATGCTGCCTACCTGAGGGTCGAGTTGTGAAACTTAAATGGGTTAAAACATGTACAGAAAGACAGGAACAGTAAATTACTAACACACAAACGCAAGACTTTAGTGTCCACACAACAAAAAAATTATCACTTCTTTATTCACATGCTTTATGAACACTTCTCATTGCCAGAACACGTCACTTTATTGCCTGTTACTGAGACCACTGCCAAGTTGTGTATCACCACCCTGAGGCAAAGCATGTGTCAACATCTGCATACCTTCACGCAGCAAGTCTATGAGGCTGCTAGCTATGTGTTTTTTGCTTGTAAACATTTAGAAGCATGTGCCAAGAGGGCAGATGGCCAAACGGTGGGGTGCCCGACAGCTCTACCAGTGTTGGTGCATGCCAAAAGCAGCTGCAGTAATGGGCAGCACAATAGGTGTTTATCCCCCAGCATCTCGCAGGTCTGCTTACCTCATCACCCATTCATTCATTTGTATGATAAATGTCAGCTTGGGGCAACACAGCAACAATTAAGAGGCAATCAATTTGGTGTTTGTAATCCTTCAGCATTAGAATGCAAGTCTTAAAGAGGTACTTCAGGGATTTAGTACTGGGGGACTTGCAAGAGACAAATTCTCAAAATAGAAGCAGCAGAGGCCAAGATATCCTGACTTTTAGTCCCTAATATAGGCCTCCAAATGCATACCCAGGTGATGTAACCTAAGACTTTGGAAAGCTCTCTCCAAAGCCAGAGACAACATTATATAGCTGTTTTAACATGCTATATAGTACTCCCTGTGACAAGAAAATCGAGTTTGACTTGTTGAATTGGTACCTCATTAATTTCAAAAACCTGGCACCCTACAACTTGCGTGAAAACAGCAACCCCTATTGTTTTCGGAAAAGCCCCACACAACTGTAGCAGAGAGGCTGACATCGCTGCAGCAGTTGAAAACTTTCTTTTGTTGAAGCCACAGAAAGCATTTTTTTCAGATTCCATACCTTGCTTGGCGCAATCTACTGAAACCTGTTGTTGGCGTAGAAAAAGTCTAGTGGGATTGACTGGCTTTGCAGGTCAGGAATCAAGTGAAATTATGTACAAACAACTCATATAAATCATATAAATCCAAATTAATCTTTATTGTTTAATCTAATTGTCGACTGCATGGTCCTGTTGGAAATGGTGTGTTACATTAAGTCCCGCTAAAAGGTCTCTAATTTCTAATTACTTCTTGTTGATTATTGTGTAATGTGCTCAAATACCCCCTGAAATATAGCAATATAGTAATATTAGAGCACATTAGGGTTTGCTTAAAGTGCTCAACAAGTAAAAAGAAAACTTTTAGAAACCAATCGAGGGTTTTCATCCTCTTTTTGCAACCGTAGAGATAAGTGGTAAAAAAGCCTCCTCCATACAGCTCTGGCAAGCGTCTGACCACTTCGTCTCTGTCTGTTTGATAGTTTCCTCCTGATGACTCAGTTTTGGCTTGGCTCACCTCGGCTGATTCCAGAGCTGCTGAGGGAGGGAGGGATGAGGGGATGCTGGGATAGAGGGATGGGCTTGTGGTAGACAAGGGCAGAATCTGTTTTGTTTTTCTCTCCAAAGCTCCACTCCAAGGCTGTCGGCCCTTGGCTGTCAGAGTCGGAAATGAACCTTCAGGTTTACCGGGGCCTATGCACTGTGTTCTAGCTTGATGGAAGTAAAAGCTTCCTGTTCTGTAATCTTACTGATCCCTGCCCACATCGAATGAACTGTATACTAACTTCTGTCCTGTTGGGCAATGGGGGATGACTGTAGAGATTACAAACACTGAAATAATGTTAAAGACCCCACCCCTTCACCCCCGCAACACACACTTCATTCCCACATCCGCCACTCCTCACTGAATTACCCAGATCCCCCCTTATGTTTATGTCTCTGGAGCTCCTCACTCAGCACAGCCCTGTGCCTAGACTGGACGCTTTTATCCTTGCTCCTTCATCACTCTTTCCTTCCCTCCCTCCCTCCTCTCGTTGTGGCCCATAACTTTGCTGCATGGCAAACCGTTCCGCTGAGGTTTATTTAAATCCAACTCAGAAGTTTACTTTACCATGGCCCTATCTAAATAGAGCCTGCCACCTCTTTTACGCCAGCGCAGCTCTCCATTAGCAAGGCAAACAGCCCTGTGTCACTGGGGGGAATGTATACAGTCGCTTAGAACAGAAGGCGAAGGAGAGAGGGGGCGAGACTTCATCCTGCAATCCATCTCCAGTGCTTCCAGTAGGGACTCCTTACTGTTTACTCGGCGACTAAATTGCCCCTGCTCTTCTGGATATTCAGGGGTATTCTTGTCCTATACAGCTGGAAGGCACATAGGAAGCCAACACACACGTCACAGTTTTTACCTTCCCGCTGCGGCCACACACCACAGCAGATCCAGCATTCCTAAGGAAAGTGTAATTACGAGGGTTTTGTCCCGGTCGCTTATGGTGAACCACTACCGGCAAAGTGAGAGGGATTAAAAAAGGCATCTCAACCAATCAAATGCAGAAAGTCAGTAATCTAGTAACACTGGATACCAAACCTTGTTGAGATGCATCTTTTGAAATGTAGAACTTTGTATAGGTCTCTACCAATTCATCAGCTCTTCAGAACTCTTCTCCAACATTTTAATGACCCCAGTGTAACTTTTCAGAGTAGCAGTATTAATTTTTGGCTTAAATTTTTCCTTTTTTAAATTCTTTTAGGAGAAGGGATGGAAGTCATTAAGATATGATTACAAATGGGTCCTAATGAAAGGGCAATTAGAGGCAAACTTTGACCAGGCTCATTAATTCTAATTCAACACAAACACACCATGCTCAGGACCAAAAGCCAGCTTCCCCTTCATTAAAGAGAGGATGGTAATTGCCTTGTCCTTTATTGGACACTTGAATCATTTCAAAAGAAGGGGGAGGACAAGGGGAGGATAAAGCCTAAAGCACATCATTTGCAATATCCTTATTGGTTAATCTCCTTTCATAATGGAAGTTTTACCACAAAGGATCTTCACTGTGCTTTGGAACGTTTGTGATGTGATACTTTAGGACAATTTGGGCTGTCACTCACAATTCTGATTTTGGTTTTGATAATACACAAACAATTTCTATTCTTTCTCTTTTGTTGTCAACTCAGCATTGTGAGTTTATTGTCTTGACTGCTAAACCTGGGCTCCTCCTCTCCTCTGGTGAGGGTTCACTGACTCTTCTCTAACAGAGTGTCACCCGCAGGCGAGGACGAAACACTCTTCCATAAACACTGCACTTCTCATTGACGCTCTCCTGCGAGAGCACAAAGAGCCAGTGACAGATTGTCATAAGCTACTAAGGCGGAGTGAGAAAAGGGCTGCTGGGTCCTGCTCCAGAGGTTTGTGAATTGCTAATGTGGAACATATGAAGCCTGTGCCGGGGCTGTGACTGCCAGATTTCATTATGCCACCTCTCTCCCCGCTCATGATCTCACTGTTCAGGCACGCTCGTCTGCAGCGAGGCCCGCAGTTAAACCATAAGTTAGCAACACTTCGCAGAGTGTGTGAAAGATGCTCCAGACTTTGTTTGTTCGTGTGTTTGCAAGTGCATGTGCGTGCAACTTGTGTCGCTCCTTTATAGGAGTGAATACAAGCACATATCTTTACTGTGCAAAAAAAAAGGACAACGTAGTTCCAGGAATATTTCTTAAAATTAACCGCAGCACACTTTACATATGTCCATGAGTTTTGAGCAGTTCCACCCAAAGGTGATTTTCCCTTCTCATACTGTTTCATGTGAATAATTTTTATAGGCCCAAAGAAGGAAAACTATTTAAAATATACACAAAAAAAGATTTTTCTTTCTTCCTTCCATTTCTTCCCTTTTCTATTCTGTTAATCACTTTGCAGTTTGTCTCACCCCTTAAAGGACTCACGAACCCATGTTGGGAAATACATAACATACAGCATATCTAAAACACCAACTTGTAACATAAGGTTTGGACATCAGTAGTGGAGATTCAAAGCACCAATTTTTCCACTAGACAGTATTTTGTACCATATTTAAATCATCACAGAAAGAGAAATAAATCATCATAAAACAAAATAATATATACTTGAAAATAAAACCTAAAAATAACTCCTGTAATGTGCAACATTTCAGCTTGAGGGTATCTTAGGGAATTTTCCTTTTAGTAAACACAGATATGACAGGCATGACTATGAGTATTCAGTTTGTGCCTAGACTCTATAACTTAGTGTACTTGTCTAAAACTGCTTTCTTCAAAAAATATGATACTGAGCTTCCCTACAATTATCTGGCTGGCAACAGAAGGAGATGGAGAAGCCCCTTGCAGACTATCAGTAGAAGAAGTTTGGAGGCTGGCTCTCTTGTGAAGGTGAATTCTCCCTCTGATGATTCCCTTCACACCCCTTCTCTCATCATGTTTGCTTACACTGAGACCTCAAGCTGTTTGGACATGTAAATAACACTTTCGGAGACTGTTTAGCTAAGCTCAATGGGAGTTGCTGTTGACTTTTGGAGCGCTTTGCTTAATTATGGGTCCCAGATTGTTTCAGGTCTAATGGCCTAATTACCGCTGTATAAATTAGCCTAATGTTCTTGCTGAGCAGCGCTTTCTATACTATATGCAATGATTGGGCACTAGAACAGAGAAAGCCTTTCTTCAGCAAAGAGCAATAGTAAGGAGGAAGCAGAAGAAAGCAAGTAGAGGTTAAATAACAGAAGAATGTTAAGTGTTGCCATGCCAATCTCTCTGCCATTCATCAAAACGCAAGGCTGGCAGATCACACTCTGCCCTTCCTCTGTAAATCAATGGATTTTTCCTCTCTCTTCCGCTGTGTTCTCCTCTGTTTTCCCTGTCTCTGTTGCTCAATTGCTCTCACACCCCTAAACACAAATAGTCTTGTGGGTAATCGTAATTAACATGGCGAACCAGAAAAACAGAGCAGAGAAAGTGAGCAGTAAAAAGACAAACGTCAGCTATGCGCGATAACACGCTCTCTGTACAAGCAAACATTCCATCGCTACTTGCTGTCAGAAGTAATTTGTTTGTCTACACTGAACAAGTCGGTCAATGCCCATCCTTTCTCTTCATGGTTCTACAAGTCTATGCATATTTGCTCTGGGACTTAATGTTCAAGCAGCTTATCTCTTTGTGCCAATATTTACAAAGTTACATACAGGAATTTTTTTCATTCACACAAGGTTCACTTTGCTCATACATCATCCATGTGACATGCAAAAATTCCCTGCCACACTTTATCTAAAAGTTCAAAGTTTTACAGATAAGTATCCCGTGTGAAATATGTATCCATTTGCAGGACATATATCTGAAATAATATACAGTAAGAAACCCTGATTCTAGCAACCAGGAGTCAGGAACCAGAATAATGAAGATCAAGATCTAGGCTGTGCTCCAAGCAACTTGCAGTTACCCCTTTTCCTCCATAAGTCACACAGATATCTTAATGGAACTCCGGCATCTGCAAGACATTTACCAAACTGAGTCAATCTTAACAAATTGCACGCCAGCACAAGGACCCTTGCCTTGCTTCAGAGTGGAGCTAAGCACGCACACTGCTCTTCCAGGGGCCCCCAGCACCATGCAACCCCAGCTATGCCCCGTTCTTCTTCCCTTTCCCACCTCCCGTCCTCCCGCTATCCCAGTGTAGATCGGGGAGTGAAGGTTATTTCACGAGGCCTCTGTGGAGCACCAATCTATCTATTTGGTGAATTTCTCTAGATTGGGATAAGCTGGGGAGCAGAACAAAGCGCTGTGCGTTGCCCCCCCCCCCCCCCCCCCCCCCCCCCCCCCCCCCCCCTTCGCTCCAGTCTCCTCTCTACCCTACCCCACCCTCCAGCTTCCTCTCCCCCCACCCAGCTGGGGAGAGATTTACACAGCAGTTTAGTAGCTGAAACACCGCACTACACCTCTTTCCCCTTCTCTCTCTTCATGTCTCACATCTGTCTAGCTCCTTCTCTCCAAACGATGATACCTCTCAGAGAGAAGAGAGTTGATTTAAACCTCAGGTTAACTCACCAGGACTTTGCTACATTTATTGTGCTTCAACTCCCACTGTGTGATTTATTCAACTCAAATACAATCTTTTTTTTGATCAATATTTAGGAATTGGGGTCACCACAGAAATGAAAAATCCGTCAGCAATTGTTTTTTTAAACAAGTTTTTTAAATGCCTGTATCATAGAAAATCTATGATTATTTGGGATTTACTGCAACATCTATACACTGTATGAGTTAAGGTCATATCAGTGACAGTGTGCATGATTGCCACAGGTGTATCAGGCTACTCTGTGACAGACTGACCCTCACCCGTCACAGCTCCTCACTGGGCCCCTATGCAGGTGATACTGAAACTGCATGGGGCTGTGTGATAGTGACTGTGAGGCTAATACAACTGCATTGTAATAACACACAGGCTGGACACTGCTAAAGGATACCGCACAGTTTCTCATTTTTGAATTATGCTGAGAGGCCACAAGCTGGTCATTTTTATTTATTTATCTATTGTTCACAAAATTACAATTCCAGGTAGCCATTGTTCCCAGTTCAGTTCATGTGCTATGAATATCAACTTGCAGAGACTTTAATCTTGGTTAAGAATGGCCATCCATCACAGTGACCATTTTGTCACCTTTGTTTTTATGTCAAAATTATATGTTATCGCATGGTAATGGGGTTAAAAAAAGGGGCCAGTTTAAAAATTCTCGTCAGTGGTGCATTCAAGGGTACTCAGGGAGAGCTGCCAAAAAGTGATGCATTAATTAACTACGCTGCAGAAGAAAACAGAATTCAATAAGTGAAGAGACATGGATGTTGCAAAAAGGGTACCATGTTGTCTCGTGCATTAGAACGGCTGCAGTTTGAGAACCAACTCTGCAATCTCAATCTTGGAAAATCTTTGAATTCACAACACAGTTGTTCACACATGTTCTTGACGATATATCTGATGCAAGTTGTAAACCTCTGCAAGCTGATTTTCATATGTTAATTTGAGAAAACCAGTGGCTGCCTGGAAGGTGGGAAATCAATATGAAAACATACTGTATCCTTAGGAAAATGGCCGTGCATACAAAATTTTAAAAAAGTTTATAAGCTTAACATTCAAGGTCACCATTGCAATCCTTTGATATATTTTACAATCAAGTGGTCTTTCCCCCTGAACTGTAAGTCTATTCCTCTATTTTCCTCCAAACCCATACAGACATTAGACAAAGTCTGTGCAGGCCTCTAGAGGTATGTGGCCATTATTTGGGGTAATGGAGGAAACTGTGTGTCACAGAGCAAAGACAAAGCCAAGTCATAGCAATCAGACAAATGGCTCCTGTGCTCTGCAGGGCCAGACAGGGGTCGACACTTCTGGACCAATTAGGTCGAATGAGTGCAACAACATCTGGAACTCTGATTCTCTCTCTTTTTCACTCTGTGCTCTTTGCATTGCTGTCACCTTAGCCTCACTTTCACCCTCTCTTTCACTCTTGCATCGTCTTCCTAATTCTGTTAGTTAATCCTGCTCCCGGTCTATCTCTTTTTCTTTGCCTCTCTCGTTATTCAAAGCGCATCCTTCTGATCTCTCCCCTTTCCCTCCTCACAGCATCCCAAAACAAGGACAAAGTTGTAATCCATTTACTGCACCCCTGTCAACAGATTCCACCCAAATAATCCTAAAAGACTTACAACGAGGCCTAGGTACTATCAAGGGAAGGGGAGTGAAGAAGAGGCAGAACGCACAAGGCAAGTGAGAGCCATATCGAAGAGGGATGAGAGAGAAAAACATACAAGGGGAGCAGAGGAGTTAGGCAACAGACTGAGGGGAACTTGTGTCACAGTGATTTGAGTCTTTGTCACGCAGGTGGCGCCCAGGGGTTCCCTCAGCCTGGGCAGAGAGACAAACTGGGGCCCATGTAAACCTTAAAGAGGATTAACCCTGCCGGAGCGCTTTAATGAGACCTGAAAGTGCCGGGCACCGGAGAGCCCCACTGATTGAGCAGCGCTCGAGTGGGCTCCCAACGGTCCGCCGGCCCAGTGGCCCAGCAGCACTGCTGCAGCCCCATGGCCTACAGCTGCCCGCTCACACTGAGCCACATCAAAGCAGCCTGTCTGGGAGAACCCCAAGACAGGAGGAAGGGGAGGGAGGTGGGCATGAGGGAGGTGGAGAGTGTGAGTGAAAGAGAGGTGGGAGGAAGCGGGAGAGGAGGGTGCCTGGATGGAGGAATCCCTTATCTCCTCCTGAGAGGATGCTGCTCTGTGGTGCGAGATTGTCTGGAGCTGCCACCTGTCCCAGGCATCTTTAAAGGCAACACTAAAGCCTGTGATGGGCCTGACCTCCTTGAGCTCCCATTCTTTTATGTCTTTCTTCATTTTCTGCTTTGTTACACCCCCTCCTCCTTCTTCTTCCACTCTCTCTGGCTCTTCTCTCTTTTTCTTACCCCTCTGTCTCACTTACACCCTTAGACTCAGCCCCTGATTCTCTTTCTCTTTTCTTCAGCGATATCTTACATTTCACCAGGCTGCTAGAAACATTTTAATTATACTGTGTTCATCAGCCTCCTCTTCATGTAGAACAATATATACTTGCGACCCTCCAGAGATGAGAGCAAGATATGGGTTGTTGGCTGAAGGGATAAGGGCGCTTATCTTTGCCACTATGTGAGAGGAAGGCAAATACCAAAATACAAAAAGGAGCGATGAGATTTGGATACACAGGAAGCAAACATGTAGAAAGGCATGAAATATTCTCCCACAGCACACAGAGGTGATTATCCTACTGGCGACTACAGGGTAACTTAAGGAGGAGAGAAAAAGCTCAACCAGCTGAGGAGAAGACCCCATGAGCATTTAGTCTTGTTGTTTTTATAGTAGAGTACTTGATGTATTGTTGCCAGTGGTGTTTTCCGCAGTTGATTCTCCTTTTGAATTTAGGAAACTAGATGTAGCAAATCATCATTTTAAGCCTTCACAGCCTTCCTACTTGCCTCTGTGACTTGACTGATTAACCAATCTCATGTGAAAAGAAGTAAAACACACTGACAGATGTTGTGACAATGATACCAAGAAATGCTGAGTATTCTTCTTTGAACATCTTAAGTTCTCTAGAAATTCTTCTTAATTCTTCTTAGCCCCTTCACATTTAATCTTGTCATTGTTAATAAGAACTGCCATTATTCTGAGATATTCAGTTCACACGCATCAGCTTTGTGGTAAGAGTACCACATGACCTTAAGATGCTATGAAAGTGCATTCTTGAAGCACTTCAAACTCTGCTTAACCCCCTTAAATCATCAAGCGCTACAAAGGGTTATGCATGTGAGAATATGACCTATCTTACAGCATGAGATGCCTCTAATAAGCTGTATAAAAGGGGATCATCTGATTATCCCTGGTGCGCTGGACCAAGGGGCCACAGCAGAGCACAGGCCCATGTTGTTCTTACTTGATGAAAGGGTGGATGGAAGGGATCCCTCTCCATTGCCTGCAGTGTGCCCCAGGCTTCTCTGTGCCGGCACACCACTAGGGGACTACACCGTGCCACCACGCTCAAAAAGCCAATATTGAAACAATCACAAAGACAAACACTTACCCTTGAAACAGGCACGTGTTCTCCCACCCCAGGCTCTCCTCTGTACTCCACAGTTCTTTGGTGGAGGATGTTTGAACCTGTATTCCAGCCAGTACTTGTCATGTTTGAACCAACAAGAGGGCAGAAAGTTTGTTCTTTGAGTGGAAGTTCAGAAGAGTTTTCTGTTTGTAATCTTTTTCCACCTACACACACTCTAAAAATGCTCTTTCTTGCTCTCTTTGCACTGTAATTAACTATATAGTCTGGGGGCATTGTTGTGCGGATCACGTTCAGTTTGGTGACAGCTAGCTCATTCAGTTCAGTAGTCAGCTGCATTTTGATACTGAGGCAAAAAGACTGACGCCGGGGCAGCGGCTGGCATGCTACGGCCCAGTAGACCCGAGATCAGCTCAGCACAGCAGTTTAGACTTTAACCCCTGTGATTGTACATGCACCACCCCCCACCACATCATAAAACCCCAGGATGGATTTTCCGCCATGCCTCAGTGTTCCCACTGGCTTTCCCAGAACACAGGGCAAGTATGATCTAGGTAGCAGTCACCTTGGTCCAGGCTCAGCGAGCAGGGTTACATTGATACATGTGAAGGGATCCTTCAGCCAAGAGATCCATACCTCCACTGCCTCTAGATTAGCAGGCTTGGTTTCTGAGATCAGGACAGCAAGGCTTTGGTGTGGGGATTAAGCCCCAGCAGCCAGATCTGGGCTAGATTTTGAAAGAGCTAACCCAAAGACTATAGGACTGATAGGCAGCCATAACAGCCTGGAGACACACTTAATGTGTCTGGTCCACTCCTATCAATGACCTACTGTATCACAGATACAGAACAGCCACAAAACTTATGTCACTTCAGCGCCAAAATACTTAGGGATTGTCTCTAAAGATTGGCAAATTTACTTTCTTTTAGTTGCCTTCCTTTCACTAAATATTCTCTGGTGTTTCAATGCAGTTTTAACATTTGCAAGAAAGCCATTGAAAGGGATGTGCGTTAAGACCCTCCATGGATGTGTTTAGTCTGGCAAAGAAGGGCATGTGTTTAAGAAAGAGACACTTTAAAGAAAAAGATCCCCTTGGAGCAAGTAGAGATGCTTCGCCAGCAAGTGGGCTCACTGTTGCTGCAGGACCACTGACCGGCTAATCAGCACACAATGTAAACAGATGTTGGCGCTGCGCATCCCATTCACACTTCTACACAATTAAGATCTTAAAAAAAAGACTTCTCCCTCATTAATCCTCATCTCAATCCTTTCTTCTTATCCCACAGAAAAGCCCCATGTATTAGTGCTGTGGTAAGAAGGATGTGGACTCTTATCCAGTGTTTGCCCAAGAAAAGCAGCTAAGACTCAGGCATCACCACGATTAGCTAATGCTAACAATAGGGGTAATGTTTCCTTAGTGCCTCCTCTTTTCTGCACTGAAGTGGGTGTAAAAACCAGAGTAAACACAGTCTTACTCCATGGATGTACGAAGAGTGGGATATCACAAGTCTGGGTGAATAGCAGAGATTTACCCAGAGCACAGACCCCTGAAGATAAACCCCCCTTGCTCTCTTCTCGCTGTTCAACTCCCACGCCTCCCAGAGCTACACCACCATGTTAACGACCCAGCGACCAGGTGTGAGGAGGCTGCAGGTGCCGTCGCATTTAGGCACATTAAGCACTGACACACACCAGCGCTAAGAGTAATCGGATTTACCTGGCTGTCTGCTGCATGGCGTGGCAAGCTATGCAAGCACAGCACAAAGGCTTAGGGCCCCCTCTCCATCACAAATACACACACATGCACACACCTGGGATGAATTTAGGAGGTGACAAAGCCCTCATAGAGAGGGACTACCGCTGGTGGAGTAAGGGCTGTGTGTGTGTGTGTAAATTGTGTGTGCTCACATGCGTATGGAACCAGAAACCAGAACAGGAGCTCATGGTTTTTTACACCTTGTGGCGCAGGAGTGGCGACAGACACTACAGGCTTCAGGTTCAAAGCAGCTGGGGTGGGGGGGGTTTAGGGGAACCCTTTCGTTCTGCTGACCCTCAGACCGCTGGAGCTCATGGAGATTGAGCTCTGGTGCTGGGTTCAATCAGACAGAATGGGACCGTAGCCTTTAGGGACACCCCATGTCCTCAACCCCTTGGGCCAGGAGGAGGTGTTTTACACAGCACTGCTCTCATCTCAGATCATAAGTCTTCCTGAGCAGAGTCAGGATCAGAGAAGTAAAGGAGAAACATTGATGAAAAAAACTTGATTGGTGTTATTTCTCTTTATAGCACTGGTAATGAATCAGACCTTAACTGTTTTGTGAAATTCTTATATATTTACTGACACTATTATTTCCATTATCCATTATTCTGGCATCAATGAATTGATTATTCAATCATTTTGTCTGTAAAATAACAGAAGAGGTGTTTTTTTTAAAGCCAATCACAATATTTCAGAGATCAAGGTGAAAAAAATTTATTGTTTTTTTCTGGTTAATAGTTGAAAACCATAAGATATTAAATTGACACTGATATCAATAAGAAAAAATGTATTTCAGAAACTTGCATTTTTGCTTGATAAATAAAAATTATCAAATTGTTGCAGATCAGTTTTGTGTTGATCTACTTATTGTTTCGGCTCTAACACTAAATACTTTTATATTAAAATGTGGGAGAAGCAGTGAAGAAGGAGAATAAAAATCTATGTGCCTCGAGCCTACAGCTTCCGAGCAAGTATCACCGTGCTCTCCTCTCCTCTGCCTCATATGATTGCAGTCTTCCAGACCTCTTGAGTCCCAATGCACAAAGAAAACCTCTTGAAGCTCTACGGCCCTTTTGACTTTTCCTGCTGCTTTTGAACTCTCCATTTCAGACTGTGACTTTTCCACATGACCCCAAGCCTCAGAGTGACCCCCCTTTCCCCACTCCAACCCCACAGCTCCAGTGGTCTGGAACCTCCAGAGCTCCTTCACATATACCCACATACATACATGAAATGAGAAGTGGCAGTGTTGCTGAGTTAGGTCAGGATGTAATGGGCAGTAATGTTCTGCCCTCGAGGGTCTTGTCCAAAGCACCGTTGCCTGGTTTTAAGTAACCTTTCCCTTAAAGAGGCACCTTGGTGACTCAGGCACACAAGCACGAGGGAACAGTTGCTAATGAAGTGCCTGAATAAATAGAGTTACAGTACAAGGTTGGGGTCCACTGGACTTTTCATTATTGCCACTGCATTAAAATCCCTCTGTCCCACTCCGTCTGCCCCAATTCAGAGCCAATTTAACCAAACTAAACAAGCTATCACATCAAATCCTTGTCTGCAGGCTAAGTCCTGGCTACAGCGGCCACCGAATTAACCTCCTAATCAGCCGCTTACTCCCCAATCATCTATCTGCTGTTCTCTTTCCACATACACACACAGCCTCGCTTTCATCTAACTACTACTGTCTATCTCACCTTTTTTCAAATTATCATCAGTATCTCACTCAAGCCACAGCTTTCCCTTCACCTCAATCTCTCCAGCTTCATCTCGATTGCTCTCTCTCATGCTCTCTCTCTTTCTCTCTCTCTCTCTCTCGCCGCCTTTCTCTCACACAGTCTCTGAGTCCCACAGAGAGAGATAGACGCAGAGTAGGGGGTGGTGAGGTTTGACTCGGCGCTGCTATGGGGCTTTGAAGTGTGTGTTGATGAGAGAAAGCGGAGTACTGTGTTCAGACAGGCCCCTAATGAGGGAATTAAGAAGCTACGCTGGTCGTTCCCCATACTAACTTCCCAGGCACAAAACAAGACAAGTGTGCGTGCATGTGTTCACAAATGTGTGTGTGTGGGGGGGGGGAGTGTAGAGGCAAGTGCGTGTGCAAGAGGGAGGCTAATCTGTCAGGCTTAATCAAGTATTTGGTAGTCCTGCCTTTCACCTACAGTAAAGAGACAAACTTGGCCTCAGCATTCGGAGCGCTGCAAACATGTCCTTGAGCTGTGTAGTTTCTTTGCTTTACAAAATCTTTAAGTTTTTTCACTTTAAAAATAAATAACAACCACTATTTTGTGGCTACTTACCATAGTGTGAGTCTAGGTAGCCATTGCGGGGGTCCATAGCAAACAGAGTGCCCCTGTATGGCAGGGCATGGTCAGCCAGGTGGGGCAGGGAACCATGCAGCTCCTTCTTGAGCAGAGATGGGCGTTCTTCTGTCGAGGTGGAGGGCTCCTCGCTTATGTTCCTGTCGGGGGCACCGGGCGTTGGGGCCTGGGAGCTGATCGCATTGCGCCTCTCACGGTGATAAGGCGTGCCTGAAGTCTCGTCCTCTGTAAGAATAGACAGAAAGAGAGAGGGGAATCTGATGTTAAAACTTTGGAGGTGGAAAACAATGAGCTGCAAATTTATTATAAGTATATATATAGTATATAAGAATAAAAGTTGGGAGCAGAAGTGAGAATGTCTCACATCTGCTCCCAACACGCATGTCCACATAGTACACATAGTGAGGAAGTCAGTTCACGTAGAAGGCGCTGGTAAAGGGAGGAGCTGGAGATCAGCTTTGTACACCTGAAACCTACTCGGCATTAGGGTGTAAATCTGCCAGGCTTTGCCTTCCACAGCGCCAGATGTGGGAGTTCAGAGGCAGATGGTGTATGAGCAAATGGACACCATGAATGAAAAAATCCCAACCTCTTCATTTCGCACAGTTGAGGCAGCGTTTCCTAAAAGTCTTTTCTTAAATTCAGCTCTGTTCTTTTTTTTTATAAAGAAATAGATTCCCATGCAGGCTTTCTGCCTGCATTCCAGGCTGCCCATTAACCAGCGTCATGGGTTGTGTTCTCTTGTTTTCTCCTTCTCCCCACTCTCTCTGCTCTCAAACTTAATCTTTCTTACTCCAAGGACAAAATTAGGAGGAGTGGGGAGAAAGCTTCCTGACAGGCTTGGTAAAGAGGATATATGTAGAACTGAGTTCAAGGGCTGAGCTCTACCAGAAAGACTCGACCCTTGACCCTTGGCCTGACCTCTGAACTGACATGTATAAGGGTCAGCTAGCCCCCTGACCTGGTATTAGTCTTTTCTGTAGTACGATACTATATAGTCTAACTCAGAAACTGGCATGGCATGTCACACTTACAAAGGCAAGATGCCTAAAACTATTAAAAAGATAATTTGCAGAGTGACATCCCTTACTTTTTGCCCTAAGCCACATTTGTCAAATCAACCTCTTTAATTCAGTCCAATTCATCTGGTCTCCCTATTCAGGCTTTGACTTCTTTATCAGATGCTGCTGTAACGGTCTTGATGTTCAGCCCTGGTTATATGCAATTATGATTTCACCATTGAGGGTGTTGATCGTCAGTACACCCCAATGCTCTTTCGTGCGTTAATGTTGCTCACTGAGAACCTGGCAAAATGCCTCTGTGTTGGCGCCAGAGGTTCTGCAGTATTAGAAGCCTAGCCATGCAAGGCTCCCCCACTATGCACTGCAACCCAACAGCATCCAACCGCCAATTAAGAACAGAGGAGAGGGCCAGATTAAAGAGCACTACTTTAAGCACTGAAGAGGGCCGCCATAATGCTGTACCACTTCACAGAAGAAGAGAAGCGATCAGAAAGGAGGAGGTTAAGAGAGGGAAACAGAAAGAGAGAATGAGACTGAGAGAGGCGAAGAGAGAGCAGGGTAGCGACCCACGGGTCCCGCTTTTATTCCCCTCACTCTCCCACATCCATTACCAACATTCGGGCCTGCCGTGCATCAGCGCAGTACTGGCAGCAGATTCAAGGATTCTTAACGCGGAACTGACAGCCAGAGAGGCAAGCGACTCTCATCCACAGGAAATGACAGTGTCAGTTATGATATAAGTATTTAATCCTATACTGCACAGCCAGTGATCTTATTAAGGGAATAATGGCACTTATACGGTTAAAGCTGGATTAATAGGTCTGCTCTTGCAAAGCGCAACATTAACATAAAGAGATTTTGGAATTGGGTTCATCTCCTGACATGGATTGAAAGAAGTCGAGACAGTAAACTATGCTGGGAGCAAGCTCTGCTAAGGGTAGAGCATGTAGCTGTGTGTAGCACTGGCTTCCACTGTGTACTCTCTCTTTCACATACAGAATATCTAGCATTACATATGGGAAAGTAAAGACTGTCTCCATATTTATGAGCTCTGTTTCTTACTTTCACGCAGATATTTGATGTTTTATAAATAGATACATCACTGCCTTGGATAATGTAAGTTAGAAAGCACTAAAACTGGCCTAAAACATCCTCTGCCAAGCCTACAAGTAAAAGAAACTACTAAGAAGACTCAACTGCTTGCTTTAGAAAATATACTATGCATTACTATTTTTCACTATTTTAACTTGTTCACTCTCTTCCCCCATCTTTCTTGTTCATCCTTCTTTTTTCTCCTTCTCCAGTGACCCAAACTACTATTCAGTTATGTCTGTCTCCTCCAAGGGAGGTCAAGCGACTAATAGTTCAATCACAGGAGTGTCACAGTTCCACCATCCCCCTCCAGTCACCATGGAAAGCCCACAGGGCAGTTCATCATTCTACCATATACCACCTTAAGGGGCTTCATTACCACAGTTTATAGCACCTTAAATGGTTAAACAAACACTCAGCAGCACAAGGGTCAATTGACTCCTAGTACTGCTGGAAGAGAACCTGAAGTCTCAAGTAAGGTTTTTCTTGTGTGCTGCTTGTACCTGCTGGTGGAAACTTTTTTTTTACCCTATCCTATAACATGTCAGGTATCTGTCAAAAATTGGCTAATGAAGACAGAGCAGACACAGGTAAACACATGCAACTTTGAAAAGTTCAACCCTGCAACACTTCTCTCCCTCTGACCATCCGCTCAACAGACCCTTTCCCTTTTTCCCTCCCTCATTTTTCATTCCTCTTTTATTTCCCTCTCTTTTCCCATGGTTGCCACATCCAGCCCTCCACCAGTTTGCAGGTCTATTCAGCCCAATACAAAAGCAGCAGGCCGGTCCTCTGTGGACCAGAGGAAAGCATGCCTCTCAAAAAAACAGAAAAAAGAACTATCCCGCTCTCTCTCTATGGTGATTGAATTTCTTAACATCTTTTCAAAAAGCGCTTAAATGCCTGGAGGCGAGAGGAAGAAACAAGCTAATGGTGGATGGGGAGCACTGAACAAATTTCAGAGCCCTTTCCTGCTCGCGTTTGAGGTTGAAAGCGAGCTCCTGCCTTTCAAGTTTCAAAGTCCTCCTTCCTCCCGCAGTGTCACTGAAGGATTTGAAAAGAAGGTAATTGTGCTCACTGCCATCCTGATCAGAGCACACGCCCCAGCTCTAGTATTTCAGGAGCTTTCTCTGCCACTATTATGGTACCTGGTGCTCCATTCCTGCATTCTTCCTCCCTTACTACTCTTTCTCCTCTCTCTCTCTCTCCCTCTCTCTCTCTCTCTAACCCTCTACAAATGCACTCTCTCTTGCTCTCCCTCACTTGCTTTCTATCCTTCTTTCACCCCCAGCAAGCCACTCATTAAATCCTAAAGCCCAGGTTTCTCCCTTTTTTCCCCTTGTCTGGGGTCTCTATTGTAAAACTGGTACGAATACCTTCAGAGAAAACCCTATGCATGGCCTTTAATACAGCGGCATAAAAGAGAGAGTGGATGCAATGACAAAATGAAATTTTAAAAGAGATAATGAGATATGGAGTGGGGCCAATTCCTCTTAGAGTTGGGCTCTGGGACAAGGGGGGCTTAAGTTAAGGGTGCCCAGTCATTTCAAAGAAACAAAAAGTGAAACAAAACCCTGGCTTGTTGTTTTTGAAGGTATTTTCTAGAGGCAGAGGTTAAGAACAAGGATTGCTGTTCCCCCACATGCCAATCTGTCCTTGACTCTCAAGCATCTGATTTGCCCTCCAGCCTGAACTCAGTCAGTCAGAATCGCTAAAGCTGGGACATGTATGTTTCAGGGGTACACAAAGGGCCGTTGCACATCACATTGCAACTCTTTCCCCCCCATTACCGCCTTTCCTAAAAGCCTAAACATCAGAGGAGGTGTTGTTGTACCTCTGAGCCAAAGCCAGACGTATGCTGTGTTCCACCTTCGAACTTCTCAAAGCACTGTTGTCAATGGCACAAACAGGTTTTGGCTGGGGAGCACATGGAGAGTGAACAAGGAGGAGAGGAGGATATACAGTGAAATCACAAAACACTTCTTCAAAGCTTCTCTCCTCCTGTGCAATAATCTCTTGCTCCTTTTTTCTTTCTCTTGCAAATCAACTCCCGGGAAAGACTCAAGACTCCCCAATTAACAATGAGAGGGGGAAGAAAAATTCCAGCAGCTGGCTGGAGTTTAATAAGAGCACCTCTCCAAGCGGCTTAGGCTTATGTACCTGATTCACCGTCCCTGGCATTGGTGCTATAGACAGAGGGAATCATTCACGATTAGCACAGGCTGAAAGACGAGGGAGAGAGAGACCACTCAAACTCAGCATACCCAACACAACAAGAGCACAGGGGATTACTGCAATTGTGTGAGGTATTTTTCTGATCAACTTCTTGGCTGACGGGCTCCGTGCCACAAGGCGCTGGGTGCCTTCCCTGCAATGCAGTTCAATCCTGCATTGTGTAAAGGTTACCAAGTCCTTTCTGTATCTGCCTAAAGAGGGTGACATTCGAGAAACTCCTTGACAAACAAATCCTCTAAATGTCAGAAGGCAGAATCAGGTCATTACCCTGATATCTGTGGGCAGGATAGTTAGCAATCCCCAGTCAAAATATTTGTCAGAGCCCTGGAGAATTTTAGCAAACATAAAGTTCACTCCCTTTAACTTTGCACTCCTGTTTGATTCTGTCTCTGAAGACTGTATCCGTAGTGGTACATTATTTAACCATCAGCGTGTGACTGATGTTTGGATGAATTGCAGAGAGAGGCATGGGCAGGACAGGATGCTCCCTCTCCTGGTTAGCAGTCAATTGTCAGCTGCTGATTTCCCACACAGCACCCACAAATGCCCTCTTCAATATTCATCTAGCCAAATTTGACGACTCCCACATCTCAATTTGGCTCTCGGCAGCCCACGCCCCAACCCCCCGCTCCACGGCCCACATTCCCAGCCTGTTCTCTCTGCCGCCAGGGGTCTGCTGGGACGCACCCAGAGCTCACCATCTCGCAGTCCCAGCCTCCAGGCCCCGGGGCTGGGGAGGAGCAAATCAAAGCCTGCTTGGCGCCTTCCATCTTCCCTGCGCTCACCTCAAATCAGCCTCACAGCAGGGTTGTGTCGTGCCAAGCCTCCGCCTGCCCCTAGCTAACCCTTATTCACACATTAGGGGCACAGGCCCACCATAGAGCAGCCCGAAACCCCACTACCATTTCATCAGGGCCACATTGTGAGTGAGCAATGAGCATTGCGGTGAGAGAGCTAAAAGCCCTGACTCTAAAATGCACACTGATGCGTTTTTGACCATGGATAGTTATGGCTTTTAAGGTTTTTCATTCAAAGGGCACCTTGGCCTGCATTCTTTGAGGAATCAAACACCAAGAGAAGCATTTTATCAAGGCTTCAAAGTGGTCTGATTGGCTTAGAGACTGTATTAGCATTGCTTCCAATAGTCACAAGCCAGCTATGATCAGCCATAACCTGTTAGTTATTTATACTATCCTCTGTAACAATGTAAAATGATTGTGTGCTAGGGCAGACTAGGGCAGAATTATGTCCGTTTGGGATAGTGGGTCTTTTAGGGTGAATCTGGGCACACTGCCCACCAGACCAGAATGGGCCAGCTTTCCACTGGGCCTCAGCATTGGAATCCCACTTCTGACACCAGAGTGATCCGGACCAAGTCTGTGGCACTCAGATTAGGAACAGCTCGCCAAGAGAAACGGATATCCAGCCAAAGCAAAGAAACACAGAGCCAGCATTTAGGATAAAATAGAAAAAATAATACAGTAATTTCAAGCACATCAAATACGATCCAAAATGCCACTGTGGATGTTTCCCACCTTAAAGTATAGAATGATATCATAAAGTTCAAACTTTACATTCATGTTGCATTTGTTCCTCATATGTAAAGTATGATGCGTGCTTTTGTTTGTTTAAAAATACACAGTCACACATTCTGATACATGTTTGCATAAGTGTGCACTGTACTGAGGCATTGAGTCCCCATTAAGACAGTTAGCCAGCACTTACTAAGGCCTGGATAATTAGACACTTCAAAGGCACCTGCCCGCCATCCCAGAGAGGGTAGGAATCACTGCGCCCCGCCCAATTTAAAAGCATGTTAACTCCTATCTGAGGCTAGCAGGCTAATTTAACTCTTGACATTTGATATCTAAGGAATGAGAGGGATCAGCCATTTAGCTGGAACAGGATTACCCCCCCACATCCCCAACAACCCCCTCCTCTCCTTCCACTCCCTCCCGTTCAACCCCAAAACCCCCTCTCCCAGTCAGGCCGGATTCATTAATTTTCCTGCTGCTAAGCACTTTATCAATGACTGGTGAAGTCCATAGTGGACTCTCTCTCTCTCACTCTCTCTTCTGTGGTGATTAGGCCTGTGGATGTTCAGATCTGTCTGTCTAATTTACTGCATGCTCTGGTGCAGCTGATCTATTCTCGCACCTGTTATGCAGGTCAGAAAACAAAGAGAGCCATGTGAAAACACTTAGACTACGTCCATACTAAGCAGGCTAATTTTGAAAACGGTATTTAAATGTGAAAACCATGTCCAGAATACCATTTCCAGGTCATTTTCGTAAAAGGAACCACAAAAATGCAGAAAAAATAGGAAAATGCTCTTTTTTTCTGCATCTTAGCCAACACATGGTAAGATCTGATAACAAATGTCTGTTCTGTCTGTGACCACCTGCTTCATGTATGTGTTTTTTCTGTTTCTGTTACAAGAGAACTGAAGTAGGAAAAAATAGGAATGTGAAACTGGTCATTAAAGCTACCTGTTAACCAGATGAACAGGTACTGCTGCAGTGCTGCGCTGCAAAGCTGGCTTCTCAACTTTACTACAACACAGAACCTTTCCAGGTTGCCTTGATCGTTTTCCCCATCCACATTTAAACACTGAAATGCAAATCATTTTCATGCCTATCCACTCTGAACACCATTTTTGAACATCTTCATTTACAGGTGTCACACATGCCGGCAAGAGGGAAAAAAATCTAATTTGGCCAGCTTAGTGTGGATGCACTTTCTGCGTGTTGGCACAGAATTGTAGGTTAGATTTGCTGGGAATAATATTATTCATTATAAATCTGTATTAATTTCAAATAGCACCCAAGCCAAATATATTCAAACACAGTCAGCAACCTTTGACATATCACAGGTAGGAGGTGCTCAGAGTTAATTTTGCATCCATAACTCTACATTAGTCTCAGTATAATGCCTTCTGCTGAATGTCTACATTACAGGTTAAATCAGGGGTTACACATGAGTGTGACGGATCTGGGTTAAATGAACAGCATGCATGGGCCTTTCATGGTGCAGCTGGTAATGCTTACAGTTTCTAACCCGTCACATTTGGATATAAGGCGTTTTTACCAGACAGCATGACAATCAGAATTCCAAACTACAAGGCAAATGCCATAAAATAACACAACTGAACTGACTCCTTCAGTCTGCTCCCACAATGAGGGGCTGTTCAGCACACACATTAAGTCACCTGGTGTTCAAAAAACGCTAATTGAATAAATGTTTTGCCTTTACAGCTTGACACATTAATCATCTAAAATAACATTAGTTCATTTTCCACATTTTTTCCACCAAGACCTAAAAGGTGCCAAGTCCCCTCACAAAGAAACCTTTATAAACATATCAATCGTCATTTGCCTTCCAACATCCTATCATCATTACGGCTGACAGATGGGCCATGTTTGCAATAAAACCCCAGCCTTGACCCTCACCCGCCCCCCAGTGTGTGATATGAATGGGAGTGCACGTTTAATAAACAGGGTGTAATTCACCTCTTTTTCCCTTAAAATACAGGTGAGACCTGGACCCCTTCATTACAGTGTCTGCAGCAGGCAGGGATAGCTCTACAGATTAGAGGATCTGCTGTGTTGACTTAATCACAGTCTGCTGGGGAGGGGCTGGGGGTGGAAGTGAGTAGGGAAAAGGAAAAGGCACCAGACTTTCTATATGATTAGACAAGTGGCTCTGTAGTGCAATAAAAAGCGCAATACAGAAAGTTGCAGCTTTGCATGCTATGATGGACTGGAGCAGTATGTGACAGGTAAGATCAGGCGACACGCTTGCTAAGTATACAATGTGGTGTGTAATAGAGAGAGGAGTTATTTAATCTTCCAGAAGTAAAAATCCTATGAATTTTCTCTATAAATAATTACAGGTGACTTGCAGTGTGGGACCTACCTTGGGGAAAAAATCGGATTATTTGATCAAAAAGTCAGTGGTACAAGACCATGTACAACTTCAAAGGAGCAATAGGGCATCCAATCGCTAATCCTAATATTCTGTTTCCTGCTCCACTAATAAACGGGCTGAAGGTAGAGGTTAGACCTTGTAGAACCATGTTAGTGCATCAAGCAGTTCAAATCAGTTCACTTTCAGATGTCACTTTCAGGGCCAGGGTCGTTGTACCAAACTGAATGACTTCTTTGAAAGAAAGTGGTAATGTCTATAACCATCAAACAACCATTTATCAGAAAGAAAGTTTTCTATTTAAATGAAAATGGGGACAGGAATAAAACAAAGTTTTTAATTTAAATTTACAATGGGAAAATATGTCCAGGACACATATCCCAGCCACATCAACAGAAATTTAAATGGACATATCCAGATAATGGCACCAGGACATTAGAAATAAAATGGAGCAGATGGTGTGAGTGTGACTTACCAATTGCAGGTATTATATTGATGCTAAAAATATGCAAAAGTCTACAAATGTGGAAGTTTTAATATTCCATAGATGGGACACATTCACTCTATCTGGCCACATATTATGTGGCTTCCTAAATTGTTTTCATCTTTTCACTTCTTAGTTTTTCTCTTCATATCTCCTCCTTCAACATATCTCAATCCATTTTCCTCTCTTACTTCGCCCTCTCTGTCTCCCCTCATCTCTCTGCCTCCTGTTTCTGTCCCCTCTCTCGGTAATGAGCTCTCCTCATGTATGACCTCTCCTGTCACTCTCGCCTGGCGAATCCTCCTCTCACGCTGCACTCTCGCCTCCTTCTCTAATCTCTGCATTACTTTGCCATTAATCCCACATTCCACACAAGGATGGCCGGTGCAGCTCAGATGACACGTTGCCTTCATAATCTGGTGTGGTGTTCATATTGGAATGAATCAGTGGGATGGAAGGGGGGCAGTGTTTAAAATGATCATAGTAAAAGGCTCGGCTGTTATAGGTTACTTTAAGATTCACCTGTTGCATTTAGTATTTCCTTTCCTCTCAATCCTTCATTCTCCCTCTTTTACCTCTCACATTCTGCATCTCATTCGCACTTTCTTCCAGCTAATCTCTCACTCCTGATTTCCTGATCTAATCCCTCATTCTCCCAGGTCTTCTCCCAGTTCCCATGTTTTTTTTTCAAATCTCCACTACCCTCCTGCATCCATTCCTTTTCCCTCCCTCCAGAGCCGCAGTGGGACTGTCGGACTCACGCAGCCCCATGCTGAGCTGCTCCAGAGCCAAGCCAGAACAAAGAGCCCATTGAGTCGAGGGGAGACATAATGTGGGCCGCCTCTGACAGCTCTGAAGATGAAGTCATGAGGTCGCCAAACAGTTAATAATGAAGGCCCATCCTCCAGCTGCACCAAGTGTGTGTGTACAGTTTGGTGCAGTCTAGGAAAGTGAGAGAAAATGAGAGATTATGTGTCTGCTTGCATGCGTGACTGACTGACTATCCACAGTATGTATTGCATGTGTAAATATCTTAGAACATGTGGATGGATAAGAGGCTTTTAAGAGCGTAATGAGATACTCCATGACACTCAAAAATGCGCTCAATCACTTTGTAAATACCACAGAGGAAAAACAAAACCTTCAGAGAATTGCACTTTTAGTTTTGGCTTCACTCCAGCTGCGTTGAAGAACACCCACCCCACCCCGCCACCGCCCCCCTTTCCTTATTGGAGTCTGTCTGGCGCAAAGTCTGACATGAGACACGTCTCCCCGGGACTGGAGCTGTCGCTGCGAGGCCCACACTCCGAACATCATTAGACTCAGCTCCAGGTGAGGTCAGGCAGGCTAGGAAAGGCAGAGAGAGGTGCATGTATATTTGTGTCTCTGTGCAAAAGCATGCATGTAGGAGAAGTCATTCAAGCGTTAATCTCAGTGCCTCTGAATGGACACGGCCTATTAAAATGCCTTTACGGGAGCACTTGCTTGTCAAGAGGCCTCCAGGCTGAGTTGGGCTCGGGACAGGGGGAGGAGGAGGCGGGGAGAGAATGGTGAAAGACAACTATGCAATTGATTAACATTAGAAGGACTTGCTCAAGTTCAAATTGCACTGCCCCTCTGCTGTAAGCTACAGAGATTTGTTTCCCCGCAAGTAGAATGTTTCTTTCAAACCCTGTCTCTGCTACACATCTGAGTTCAATTCTCCGCATGCCCTCTCTCTGAAAATCAATTCCTCCTCTTCTCCTCTGCTCTTTTCCTCCAGCTCTGCGAACAGACCAGGGTGAGGGGATTACACTGTCCCTCCCCAGATCCAAGCAAGACAACAAATGGTTCTTATCAACTGACACCCCCCTGCCATCCAGGAGGAAGAGGCAGAAAACTGGCCAAGCAGCTCCAGCATGGATGTGTTTCTGGGCTCTGTCTGCCAATCGTGGCAACTCTTTTCACACTTAAAGCCTGAGCTATTTACGAGAGCCCTGGGAGAATGCGTATGCAGCACTGAAGGGTGGGAAGAATGGAGGGTAGAGAGCTGCTGCTTCTCAACCTCTGCTTCTAATCAATCACCAGAAATCACTGCCATAGTTTATGGCCTTTGATCCTAGTTCCTCTTTCGCACTGCGAGGGAGAGTGCTGGGTGGGGAAAGGGGAGGGAGAGCAGGGAGAAGGGTGAGAGTCAAGGCCCAGAGGGTGTAGAGGTCAGGTGAGAAAGATTATGGGGTATAGGGCCTTTTGCTCACTCAAACCTGAAAGCATGTTTTGATTTAATCCAGTGAGTCTCGTGCAGAGCAGACAGACAAAAGTGAAAAATGAGTTTCAGGCACAAAACAAAAATTCTGCTACATTCAGATATTTCTGGACGGTTTCCTTAACTGGACATAAACCAATAACTTGAAGGAGTTCTTCATGTGCTCTTGTACAACAAACTAAGTTCACATGCTATCACTTTAAAACTATAATACAAAAATGTTATTTAAACTGTCTGTTTTTATATTCAATGACTTCTTTAGAAATTACATTGATTGAATCTCAACAAGTAGTTTTCTTGATTTAGCTGTGGTGCCTTTTCTTGTAATGTACACATAAAACATGCACATGCGTTTTAAGCAATGTCATGTGAGAACCAATTATTCACAAGCTATGGTACAGATTATTTCTTATGTCCTTACCACATCTATGTCAACAAAACAAGCAACTAAACTATGAAAATGTAGAAATGCAGAAATGCAGAAAATGCCTTAAAATAACGGTTTTGAACGTTTTTTACAGTATCAAAACAAAATCATTTCAGAATGCAAAAGATCAGGTCACTAGTAGGACCTGTCCTTCGTACACATTGATTCTTTCAAATAAAATCCAACCCTGGTGGCAAGGCCACTATTTGCTACTTCATCCCATTCAACAAGAACCCGACTGTGGTAAGGAGGTGTGAATGAGCGAACAAAACAGAGAGGACGCGGACAAGAACACACCACAATAAATCCTCCTGGCAGGGTCAAGACACTCCTGCTTTGTTCCTCCTGGCAGGAGGGAGGCCACTGATGCCTACCGACAAATGGACAGAGTGGTAGAATAATCAACTACTGTTTCCCCACTTTATGGGTTTATGAGTTTATGGGGCCCATGGTCGCCCTTGCGCCACCCTCTCTGAGATCCGGCAGGGCCACAGTGCAGCTGGGATGCAGCATGGCCAGGCTGGCCGATGTACCCCCGATCCTCTCACACAGGGCAGGCTGATTTGTCTTTGTGAGGCTGGTTGTTGGTTCACAGACGTCCCTCTGACCCGGGTGACCTCTGACACCCAGGCTATTCTGGCTCTCAGCATGTCAGTGAAAATGATCTCAGGTTCTTCTAAAGAGCCATTGTGATGGTCAACGTGAATTATAACAACATATTAGAATTAAATCTATGACTTGAGATGTCAAATTGCAATTCTTCTCCGTATCAGTGCGCAACTTGAATTCTGAGTTGAGTCAAATTAAAGGGAAAAAACAATTACAACGTCGTATTTTTGAAGTTTTGGCCATGATCGCTAATGGTAATAATACTACTGCACTCACCAAGCTGATTGCGAGGATCTGGGAATGTGGCAACATCACTAAAAGGAATTCCAAGCAAGGAACACAATCATACAGGTTTTTAACCCCAGGCTGCCAAACTTACTTGGAAGAGAAAACCAAGCCAAGCAATACATGTGTTACCCAAATTGTCTGTTGCAAACATGTATCACAGTTTACAGACTGAATTCGTGGTTCAACTTTCACCTGCTGTGTGGTTGTGCATCTACCCATTGTCTCTGTGCAACAAAGAATTATTGCTGACATTTCAGGTTCGGTCACGTAGGGTTTTATCCATCCAAATGAAGTGGTAAAAAACAATCTGGCTTATTTACAACATGTCCAATTGTCTGACTGCTCATGTTTCTTGTCCTGTCTGGCTTCATTGTACCAATATGTTCCCATATCTCAGCAATTGCTTTGGTGAGTGCAATGTATCATAACTGAATACACTGGAAAACTGGAAAACTCCAAAAACATGACAAGTTGTAATGAACATAATTTCCTTTGAGGGCAAATTTTGTGGCTTTCATCGAGGTTCAAAGCTATATTTCTTGTTATACCCACCAGGGCAAGTAGGATGATTCAATTCAATTAAATTTTATTTATATTGTGCTAAATCACAACAACAGTTATCTCACAGCGCTTTTCATAAAAGAGCAGGTCTAGACCATACTCTGTGATGTTATTTACAGAAGCCCAACAATTCCCACCAAGAACAAGCACTAGGCGACAGAGGCAAGGAAAAACTTCCTTTTAAGAGGCAGAAACCTCGAGCAGAACCATGGCTCAGGGTGGGCGGCCATCTGCCTCAACCGGTTGGGGGCGAAGGAGAGATAGAGAGAGAGAGAGAGAGAGAGAGAGAGAGGAACAGAGAGAGAGAGAGAGAGGGATGGAAGGAGAGAGAGGGGAGGGAGGCAGCCTACATAATATACACACAAAGAGGTACAGACAGTAAAGGTGATGTTGCTATAGACTAAATGAAAAATGGTACAGATATTTATAGTAGTGTTGATGATAATAATCATAATGTTAATGATTATAATAACAATAATAACAATAGGACTAGTAACAATAGTTGCAGCAGAGGGTGTCGAGCAGGAATACGGGGGCAGCAGGTGACTCGCAACCACAGATCCAGACTCCACAGCTCCAGAGCCAGAAACACCTGCAGGAAGTGATAGGAGGAGAGAGGAGAGGGACGAGAAAGCACAAGACTACCGGAAAGGGGAGAAGTTGAGTTAGTAACATGCATTAATGGGATGAGGTTGCATAGAGAGGGAGAGAAAGAAGAGGAGAGAGGAGCTCAGTGCATCATAGGAAATCCCCCGGCAGTCTAGGCCTATAGCAGCATAACTAAGGGCTGGTTCAGGACTAACCTGAGCCAGCCCTAACTATAAGCTTTATCAAAGAGGAAAGTCTTAAGCCTACTCTTAAATGTGGAGATGGTGTCTGCCTCCTGAACCCAAACTGGAACCTGGTTCCACAGGAGAGGAGCTTGATAGCTGAACGCTCTGGCTCCTAGTCTACTTTTGGAGACTCTAGGAACCACAAGTAACCCTGCATTCTGGGAGCACAGTGATCTGGTGGGATAGTAAGATACTATGAGCTCTTTAAGATAAGATGGTGCCTGACCATTAAGAGCTTTGCAGGTAAGAAGAATGATTTTAAATTCTATTCTGGATTTTACTGGAAGCCAATGCAGATGATCACCGACCAAAAAACAAACAAAACGGATGCAATTCCACTACAGTTAAATTCTGGCGGCATCTCCACAGCGTGCAAAAGTCTTGAGGCAGTGGCTTATTTGCATCTTCCAGCAGTGAAGGAGCAGTGGAGCTCCAGCAGGCAGATCTGGGCATGTGGAAGTGTGCCAGACAAGAGAGGCCAGGCTGGGCTGAACTGGGCTGGGCAGCTGACATTCCCCTCCGCCCTGAGTAGCAGCGAGGCTAAGCTAATCCTGCGCCTCAGGCCCCTGTGAGGTGGCTCTGCCAAAGCCCGTCCCCCTACTGCTGCAGGAAATTGCCTTCAGTGCAGAGGTCCATGAAATGGCTATGGCTCACCAGTGAAGGCAAATCACATCCACTGTGTGCACATGAGGCCAGTGTGACTGTACAAACCCTAATCTACAGGTAGAGTTTATATTAGATACCTATATATCTCTAAAACCTCTTGATGTATTATCATGAAAACTGCAATATAAATTAATATTTTCTTTTATATAAATCTGCTTATATTAAACGTTTTTATGTGGTTTATGTATAATTGATGTACCAAACAGAGGTCTTTTGACACTAAAAGCCAGTTTTCCTGTGCGGGGTTGTGTGTCAGGCCCTATAACGCCTCCTCCATTGTGCTGTTTGACCCGTAGGCCAGCCAGAGCTCCCATGAGGTCCCTTATCCCTCCATCAGACCTCTCTCATTAGCCCCCACAGGCAGAGCGTAGAGTAGGGTAACACAGAGGGGCCCCTGCTTCCTCCTCTGGTCCCCATGAAATACATACAGCACAAATAGAGATGATACAGAGATCACCTTTTACCAGTAGAGATGCACAAACAAACAAAAGTGTATTTCTTAAAATAACTACCAACGTGTTTTCTCTAAAAGAAAAAGCCAATTTAAGAAAGTAAGCAGATACATTTCTTCCAGTTCTTGTAATTTCAAAACCCCCATCAGATCTCCAGATGCTGAATCCCTTGTCAGCATTTATTGTCAGGCAGTGTCTGGGTGTTCTTTTTAATTTTATGTATTTATCTATCTATCAATTTTTTTTTCTTCAGACACACAAAAAAGATCAGATTGCCAAAGTGGCTCATCTCTTCGGGGGGGGGGGGGGGGGGGGG
>NC_060150.1:40238071-40304912 GCF_021292245.1 Micropterus dolomieu | reverse complement strand
GGGGTAGTCATGAGGGAGGGAGGGAATGGAGGGGGAGAGGAGGGAGGAAGAAAAGTGAAAATCCATTTTGAAACCCATTTTCAATTAGGGGTCCACAAGCTGTTATCACAGGTGTCCCAGAATGGGGGCCCGTAAGTGAAAATGTCTCCTATCCGTTTCTGAAATGAAACCTTATCTGGGAGGCACAAAGATGGCGGGGACAGCGTATCTGTAAATTACTTTCCATCCCCGCTGTTAACGGGAACTTTATTTCTGTCAGATGACATTCCCCTCTATTTACTGTTGATCATTTAAATGGCTGCCTAAAAAGAAGGTGGCCCTCACTCTTCCTCTATCTCTCCCCGTTCTCTGTATCATTCTTCCTTCTCCTCCCATCAGGAGGGTTTTTTTCCAAAGCACTCAAGTGTTCTTTTTTCTTCTTTAAACACTTTAGCCACGCTTTCCATTCGCTTAGGGATTTCACTGGTAACCTACACGAAAGCTTAACATTTGTTGCCCCTTAAGGCTTAACTTGTTTGCCTCCTTGCTCTTGCCCTTTTTAGCATGATCATTAAAAAATCACCCACTTCATAACCTGCATTACAGAGGCCCTGTCATGTTAAAACAGCATTCCCTGAAAGTTTTTAGAACTGTGTCCACTTGTTCCCCTCCCCGTTTCTCAATTCTCATCCTATTATTTACACTAACTCCCTCTCTTTCCTAAAATCAGCAGCACCAATATCATAAAAGTCCAACCAACCAGAAACTTTTTACCCTTCTTTTTGTCCTTTCACACACACACCCTGTTTTTTCTCTCTTTTTTTAATAGCAAATTATCCCATGACGACAGGATTTATTCAGCCAAGGAGCATGGACATCTTTTTTTTTTTTTTTCCTCGGGACCCAACAAAAGAATCAGGGGGACTTTGTGGTCCACCTGCCTGCCGAATGATGAGGGTGGGAGGGGAGAGCACCCCCCCGAACCACTCCTAAAGAGCACCAATCACAGCATTGTTGTGGCACAGTCGGCTCTTTTGAGCTGTCAGTGCAAGAGGAGGGGGCACAAAGATGAATGGCACACAGGATGAAGCCACCATTTAGCCAACCATGTGGGAACGCTCTACCAGGACTCAATAATTACTCTGGGCTTGCTCAACTTGGACAAAACTTTCAGACTGGGGACAAGAGGGGAATTAAGCTGAGAATTATTCCTGTAGTGCAAGTAAAGTGAAGAGAGAGAGCTAAATCAGTTTCCAGACAAGAGCGCAGTTTGCTAATTAGAACAGAAAAACGTTGCCACTGATGTAATCAGATCAATACCTGCTTGCAAGCTGAAAGCTATACATCTGCCAACACCCCCCCCCCCCCCCCCCCCCCCCCCCCACCCAACATGACTTATTTTCAACTTTTCACAACTTATCGTAGCACGCTGTTGCCGGGGCGCACCGAGGGGTTTCCACTGCGCTAAGATCAGGGGCCGCTACTCTGCTTGACGGGGGGAAATATTTTGTCGGGCGTTCCTAAGAAGAACCAGTCACTGGGATTCCACAGCTGCTCATAATTACCTTTTGTTTGGATGGAGGCGGTCGGGCAGGGGCTACGCGGGTTAAAGTTGAGGCGAGTGTAGGGTTACACCTGATAAGAGGTTATGAGTTTTGGGGGCGACTCGGGAATGTGCTGTAATTATAACAACACAAAGAATGTGTAAGCTATCGTCTGATTCCAAGAGAGAGTTTGGGATCTAAAAGGGACCTTTCTCTGCAGATAAGTATCATCCCTCCCTTCATCAAGTGAATTATGAGACTACTGTATTTTAGGGAGGGCTGTAGCGTACCTTCTGACGTGGCTGAGTCAGTGTAGGAGAATCCTCTGAAAGACAAACCTTTTGCTGTTCAGAGCTGTAATTACCAGTACATTACAAAGAAAAATCCACAATCACAGAGCTAAATTACACCCATGCTTTTTCCACAACAAAATTCTTTTTTTCCCGCCTCCTTGCTGCTCCTTTAATTAATAAAACAGTGCTGGCCATCTGGGAATGAGTAAGAGTGAGAGTGTTCCCAAGCTGCTTCAGGATGCATTACCTTACCCACTTCCTGAGATAACTCCCATACGGGGGAGGAAGTCAAAACAACTTATTTACCCTTTCCTGGACTGTTTGTTTCGGATTCACACTTGGGATGATTACACATGAGATCAGCAGAGCCGGGGTGGGGGGGTGGGGGGGCTTGTGACAGAAAACTCAGGCCACCAGCTCCAGCTACTGAAGCCAACCCTCCACTCCCAAAAACTTCCACATCCTTTCACTGCTAATGAGCACAGCTGCAGTTTGGTCCGTAGTGATCTCAACTTTGGTTTTGTTATGAATTTGACTTGATGCTCTAAGGCTTTACAGTAAAAAAAAATATATGTATATATAATATTCCACATTCCAGCATCTAAATTGAAAATGAAAGGCTGAATGGTCACAGGCTTAGTGAACTGTAAGCTCTGCACCGCTTTTAATAGCATGTGTTGAAGACATTGCTATGTAAACATGTCAAAGTTTTGCTACCAGTGAGGGCTGATTGTGACTTACTGTGAATCACTAGAATAGGGGAAAAGTAAACATAAGTAACGTGAGCAAGGGTCTGTGCATGTCTTAATCTTTAAATCATGTGTTTTGAGAGTTGGTCAGTTTCATCTTAAAGTAATGAGAACATCAGCACAAAAAACATTCCTTGATCCCCAGTAGGTCAGTGGCCCCGATGCTCAAATATGCTGAGTAACAGCAGGTAGCCAAACCTCCGTCTCTAGCTCACAGAGGTCTGGAACACATCAGTACATAAAGCCTTTGTGACTTTAAACTATACTTAGGATAACAATGGATGAAACTTGTGATTCAATGGCATGTTTAGCCACAGGATGATGAAGTTTGATTAACAGATGTGACCGACCTGAGAAGGTTGAATTTCTCCACATTTCATAACCATCTTGAGCTGGAGATCAGACGGTCACCAGCAATATGCAAACTAAAGATATTTTATTTGCAGGGATGAAACGATTACCGATTTAATGATAAACCATGGTAAAATTCCCGACAGTTATTATTACCATACACATTTTAATTACCATGATACTGGGTTCAGTTACCTCGCTATTATAAACTCACGGCAAAAACTGTCCAGCATCAACCAAAGTTAGCAACAGTCTCCAAGAAGCATGCGCACATGCGCAGTATGCAACGTGGGTCTGTTTGGGTCAACGAAAGACAGCGCTGCAGAGATTTTTCAGTCACTCTGAAGTCTCGTTTTTTAGTTTTTATGAGAGCGCTGAGGGAAACTTGATTGATGAAAATTACCTTATAGTAAACGCGGGGTGAGTTAACTTTTAGCCTTGAACTGAAGCTCTCAGTGTTGCGTTGTGTGTCTGTAGACTGTTTTCGCCCACAGTACATGATAATATGTTACGCAGTATTGTCAACCAACCAGCATATCCTGTTCATTTTAAATCCATCAGCTATCAAATTAGTTGTAAAAGTGTCAGAACATGAGAAACTTGCAGACTCCTCTGTATTTATGTCAGTTGTTGGGCTCATTGCAGTTACTATCACTGTCTTCTAAAGACTTATTTGTTTTCATGTAATTGTGCATGGGGTCATTGCATTATCTATATAATATGAGATCTTCATAATGATAATGCACACTTAGATTGTTTTCATATGTTTACAAAAGGTATTGGCTGTTATTTTAATGTTTATGCAAACAAAATGGCAATTGTATTTGTAGTTTTCAATATAAAACTTGTTGAAATGGTTTCAGTGTATCAGTACATTTTAAAATTTTTAGGCACATTTTTACAATACTGTCATAATACTGATTTATTATTATTTGGTCACTACAATCATGATACCATTACTCAACTGGTAAGCCAACTAATAGACCAAACTGGATGTATTCCAAAAGACAAAAAATTATATTTACATTAACCACAGTGGCAGTTACATTATATGCTGTTTGTGGTGACGCATACCGTTTGACGTGGTGCTGGAGGCCACCGCCTTCTCGCTGATGTCATTGCGCGCTGATGAGCCCTTAGTCGCCACAATGGTCTCCACCCTCTTTTTCTTCTCAGCTGCTGAACTGGCCTGGGACTGGGTTTCCATGGCAATTGCTCATTCCTCAACACCTCATGGAGACGGGATAACTGGTGGAGAAGATGAAGAAGACGGGTGAATGCAAAGAAACAAAGCACATAAGACAAGGTGAATCGGGATGCACAAAATAAGTAAATCTTTGGTTTAATTTGTGCATAAACTTAAGTAGTTTTTGTTTGGTCTAAGTAAAAAAAAATTAACAACAGTGTGCCTCAGGAAAAGAGAATGAGAACCTTGCAAGGAAAACCTCAGATCCAGTGCTCCCTTTTCATGGTGCCCAGAGCAGACCACGGGTCAATCCACCAGCTCACCCCGATTTATTTTAACTAAAACCTGCTGGGCTCTGATCTGCTTGTCAGGGGACTGATCTCCTTCTCTGCTAACTGTGTTTAAATATCCAAAGCCAACATTTTGCTTACCTTATTTTCAACTGTGTCACACTAAACTTCTGACTTCTTGTCAAAAATAAAAACAACTCTATAAAACATAGCAAGGCAGGACATCCTGACTAGGTTTTATATCTCAGAATAGAAGTAAAAGGCAGTTTGTGGATATACTGATAATCCTGCTCTAGCAGCCTTTCCACAGAGAAAGGAGAAACCTTAAGGGGATACCACAGAGAGAGAAACGTTCACAGTCCTGAAAAAACAAGGCTTGTTTGAAGGCCCTTTTGGGAATATCATGGTGCCGGGCAATTTTTCTTTCAAAGAATAAAGGTGGTTCAAGTTAATACTGTCTGTGGGTTTAGAAGGGGTTCAGCCAACAGTCTAGCAGACATGCTGCTCAGTTCAGCACCTCAGAGGCCGTCTACAAACCCAACTCTATCTAGGTCATGGAGGTCTCTGATTATGGAGACAACACGGTGATACAACACAACCACTCATTTACACAAAGTACAGGACAGCTTCATTTGGTCCAATACAAAGCCTTTACTTAGACTCCATAATTCATGGATAATTAGTTAAAATATTTAGTCTGACTAACATTTCTTTCCAATAAAGACCAGTTAATTACACAACTGTACCATTTAATTGTCCTCCACCCTATAAACATGCATGGATACAAAGGCTAGCCGTAAAGCCAGCTATAACGCAAACAGTGCTGCTGAAACTACAAGAGAAGGGATGGGGGGGCTGATTTTTACAAACTCCCCAAGGAGGGAAGGCAAGGGGGAAGTGGTGAGGGGTAAACTTCAGACAAACACTGTGCGCTTTGTTTGTTTTTTTCCCCCAACCCCCTGAAAAACCAGAGTCTGTCTTCCATTCTGACCCGACAACAACATCTGTAAGCAATTGCTGGCTTACAAAAAAAAAGTGAAGGAAAAAAAACACAATGCAATTACTCCCTTACCAATCAAAACAGAATTAAACAAGAGCTTGTCCTCTAATCATTCCCACATGAATACATGTGTAGTCAGCATCCCCCAACCAAAGACATTGTTGTCCTACTTGCACAGATATCATCTCAAATCACTGCTGCATGTGTTTGATAGAGTGAATGCTTTCATTTCTGGGGGTCTTTGCAGTTTGAGCAAGTTAATCATTAGAATATGCACAGCGCATGTATGTCTGCACATGCACATTTGCAAGTTCCTACTACGATAATATGATCATAGTGCTCATTTACTTTCAGAAACTGAAACGAGAGCGCAATCAGCGGCATTTTTTTGTCTCCCTCTTTGAAAGTGTCATTACATCATTTTAATGATTGAACTTGAGCAAAAGCAGTTAAGGCGAAAAGAACAAGGAGAGAACCTACTTTACAGCTGTTACTGAATAGCTCCCAACATGCTTTGCGTGCAGAGTGTGCAGACGTGTATGTGTGTCTAACTTTCGCCCCCAGGTGAGTCAGACCAGAGCTAAGAGCTGGAAGTGCAGTGAATATGAGGGCCGGGATAGGGGTTTGGAGGGGAGGTGAAGAGAAAGCGGGGCATTCCACCAGTCAGGCAAATATTCACAAGTCCAAGCCACTGAAGCGTGTCTGACCGGCCTTTTGTGTTCCACAAGGCAGGCCACAGTTCCAAAGCAGCAATTAAAAGCAGGACCTTTTCACCCATAATCCCTCTGACCTGGACGCCCAAACCCAAACCTGCACATGTTCCTGTCTCTGCTTTCGCCTTTGGTGTTGCTCATTTTCGCCCTGTCCCAGTCCTTCAAAACAATCAGAAATTCACCAACACAAAGACACCATCTGTGTTTAAATAAAGCCTTTATCATGTGGAAAGAATTCTTCTTGTTGTGAAAGTTTTTCTGTGTTTATCCTTTTGCATAAGATGTTGATCTAATGACAGAGATCCTACTTCCATACAGAATTAGTTTGAGTGTCATGTCATTTTCATTTAGCACTTTGAACCTTCACTGAAGAAAACACTAATGTACTTACAAACCAATTTTTTTATTTACATTTACACGAGACAGCACAGAAATAACCGTCTGTATGGGGGACTACCTTACAGAGCCTGCATCTGTGGTGTGTCACAGAGGCCTGGCACAAAAGAAGGAATTACAACTAGGCATTGGTTGCTGTTGTTACCCAAAATAAATGTTAATTTCATATTAATGTCTTTCCCATGAAATGTCTGTCCTACACCCAATTAGAGAAGAGAAAAAGAGGGTGTATCTTTATTTGTGCTCAACTGTAATCCTTCCACACAGAAAGGGAGGCGATTAAAGAGGTTTAAAATACCACAATTCAGACGGTTCCCTCGGAAAAAGAAAAAAAAACATTCTTATTTTATAAGCACATTAAGCAAATCAATTTAACATAAATTATACGCCTTGGTGACAAAGGCACCGAGTTGAAAGTCATCTGCAAATTGTACGCATCAAAGTGAAACACTAAAATAAACTTTTGCCTTTGATAGAAAAAAATGCAGTTTTTTCTTTTTTTCTTCGTGCAAGCTCAAACGACTGCTAACGCTATCAAATAATCACTGCCTTTTGTTATTTAAAGGCTACATGTTTACAAGCTTAACTCTATGAAAGTTCTTAAGGTGTACCTCCAGTTGCACTGCATTCTGTCCTTAGGAACACATTAGCAAATGCATGGCACACACTCAGAAACTGGGGGACATTTTCATATAAACTCTTGAAGTGTCTTCTTAGATTTAGCAACCCCCCCTCACAGACTGGGTACTGTATTTGTGTTCATTTCATTAGGGCGACTGTTCAGCGTCGAGGGCCCCTGAGGGGGGAGACTGGCAGCGCCGCAGCATTCATCATCATTACATCAGCGACCACCGAGATCTGCTATCTTAGGCTTATCAACACCGCACAAACGCACCGCAGCACAGCGAGTTAGAGGGGAGGGGAGAGATGGGAGATGGAGACGATTGAGGCAGCGATTGAGCAAAAGTGGGATAAGAGGGGGAGAAAATGAATGGAGAAAGGGAGGAGCATGAGAATGTGTGTGTGTGTGTGTGTGTGTGTGTGTGTGTGTGTGTGTGTGTGTGTGTGTGTGTGTGTGTGTGCGCTCATGTATGCGTGCATGCATGTGTGTGCACACCTCACTGTGCCCCCTGCATGCCTGCGCATGTTTTCCTGCGAGTACAATGTGTGTTTTTGCACATTTCACAGCTATGCCAACAACATTAAGGGCTCCTGCACAGCTGGGATAACTAAAACACTGAGGGGCAAAGAGGGAGGAGGAGTCTAAGCCCTTCAGCAAGATTAGCTGAATCTAGCAATAAAACAGAATGCGCTGGCTCAGGCTGCATTTGTTTGCATTGGATAAGGTCAGTGAGGGGATGAGGCCCCTTAAGGAGACAGTGGAAATGCTCGCTGGTGGTTAGAGGACCTGTCACGGGTTCGAAATCCCTACTGAGGAGGTGTTCTTAAACTCAATGGCTCTCTGAGGAAACCACATACTTAGGTTTCCATGCTGTGTTCAACACTGCACTTATGGCTTGTCCTCGGCCCTGGAAGGCGAAGGGTCGGGTGGTGGGGGGGATTTGGTGGTTGTGGCTCTCATTCACCAGTGAAACTTAACATTGTGCCCAGATGGCACTAAGTCTGGCCTACAGCTGATGGGGACCAGCCCCTCAAGTAAGGGCCATTTAGCAGGAATTAGTCACACCCCGCCACACACAGACACACACATATCAAATCCCAGATATGCACATGCAAACTGGTTTAGTGCTAGGCCTTCTCACCCTTTTGTATACACTGACATGGTCGAGCTATTCAGATTGTTGCTCATTTACATGTTTCTATACCAACCTATTGTGATGTGTGAGTCCCACTTTTTACTGTTACACTGTAAAACTTTCAGCTGATACATTTATTGCGATGATTTATTGGTTTATGTTTTGGATCAGTAAATCATCTCGTGAATACTGCATGGAAAATTTAATGCATATTTTATGCTTTTTCTGCATTAAAGTTTTACAAAAGACCTACCTGTCTTTCATTTATCTTCACACCAGGGGCACAGCATTATAACAGCATTCCTTCCTCAAACAATATGGGCTGCTATCACAAAGTGCACCGCTCAATATTTGAAAAGAGAATGCCTGTGCAAATGAGGACTGTTTATATTTTTTGTCAAGGACAAACAGTGTGACAACACAGCCCATCAGTAGCTTTCAGCGGAGCTAATAAGATTATCCTCGCGTGCGTCTTGGTCCCTCAGACCTCTCCACTTGAGATGCTTTGGAGGGCTGGTGAGGGACGTTGTGTGTTGCACCGCAGAATGAGCTGAGTGCATCTTACATTCCTGGGTAACAAACCCACACGATGTAATCGTAATGCTTACACGATGCTTCTTTTGCGCTCGCTACCCAGTAGATAAGGAGCAAATAAAGCATGCGCCACAATGGAAATCTTGCGCCTTTTCCCCACAGCCCCCTGCTTATTAAATTGTTTATTTATTTTGACTTTGCATTTGTTCGTGAGCCACTTGTGTCAGGGCAAATGGGGCTGTGAAGACTGAGACAATGGATAATGCAGGCAGCTTTGTTGCAGTGGTGGCCCAGTTATGCAGTATTGGTTTCCCCTGCTCTCCACTTTATTCATTTTCTTCCCATGCTAAAACGTAGCGCCTTTGTTTGATCAGACACTTTTCCTGATTCTTGAAAAGAAGGGAAATATGCTTGTTCAGCTAAAGCAAACAATGCAACCTATCACTTCAGCCAAATACCATGAAGGTCCCTTGGAAGAAAAGAAAAACATTTTTATATATGCAAAAGTTTTTTGCCGTGAACTTTCGATTACAAGTACTTTTCCATACTTTATAGCACACTTTGCTTGTATCTACCAGTTGAAATTCAGTTTATTATAAAATCACTGTCTGTAGCAGCAGCCACCACATACTCTATAGCTAAGGTTTCCACTCGAGTGGCCCTGTACATGGCGCACACTGTAAAGCAAAAGAGAGTGAGGTCTGTTTCCTGTCAGTGGGCCTCTCATCTCCAGTGAAAACAGTCTCCTTCATACAAGGCTTTAGAAAGCACTCTGCACGATGCCACAACCAGAGCGCGACAACAACATCCTTCACTGTGCTTTCACAGCGAAAGAGAACATGTTACGCCATGTGCTGCGTTGTTTCAGAGCACAGTTCCTATGTAATGCATGTGTGGGGGGGGGGGGGGGGGGAACATGGCACAGGGAGAAAGAGGGACTGTTTCGACTGTGTCTGAGAGTGTGTGAGCCCTGCTGTATGACAGTGTGCATATAGGAGTTAGATGCACCAGGTGCTCTATACACCTCTCAGTATGCAAGTGCGATCACTGTGTGCAGAACATAAATAAGAGAGGGGACCCCAGGGAGGGGATGAGTTGAGGAAGAGAAATTCCTGTACTGATGAAAACCTCACACACATCTCTCTCTCGCTCTCTGCCTCCTCCTCACACGTGCACTCAGAGAAGGATCAAGCAGATAGATGGTCCTGTGTGAGTGTAGTGGCAGCAGGTATGGCTTTCACACAAGGTCTTCAGACTTAGCCCTGGGGACTATAGAATACACTCCTCTTATTCTCTGTGCCTGAGACAGAAGTGTATCACAAAGAGTAGCACAATTTGAGGCAACCGAACAACTGAGAGCAATACGGAGGCTGTATAGCTACAGGTTCCAAAGTCATTGTGAGGCTGCCCTGGCCACTTAGACTTCCCCTTCTTTTCTTCTGTTCAGTTTTCCTCCTTACTTATTTCATGCATACTCCCTCTTCTACTTTCCTTCTTTCCCTCCTCTTTTCCATCTCTCTTTCCTTTTCTTCATTCCTTTGTGTCATTGGGATAAGTGTTGGAGCCGAGTGAGTCAGTGCTGGTATGTGATTAATGACGGGCCCTGGCGTCTCCGGAGCCGAACGTTAACAACAGCCAGGGGGCAGCGCTATAATGCACAATAATAAAGCCAGCAGACAATCAGCCAGGCAAAGCAAGGCCTATTAGCTAGCCCCATCAGGACGGCTAAGTGAGAAATTAGCCCTTCCCAAGCACCGCCACAATTCATCAAGTACTGGCCCTGATTCCCCCCTCAAGAAGTCATAATGTTTACTTAAAGACTGGCCTCAATGCCCCAGTGGCGAGCTTTATTGGCTCTTATTAATTCCCGTTCTGGCCCTCGCGGCCATGCCATTTAAACCGAATTAAAGGGGTGAAAATTGGATGAGATGAAGTTGTCTTGGTGTTTGGCTCCCACATGATAAAGCCAAGCCTAAACAGAGGGAGACTTGAAAAAAATAAGAGGGGAGGGCAAACAAATCAGGATGTAAAGGAATGCTGAATGAAGCTGTCCTGAAATGTGCCGCAGTCAGTCAGAAGGAATGCAGGGAGAGCGGGGGAAAAGGAAGAGAAAAGGAAGAAATGGCATTGCTTTAATGCTTCCTGTGTGGATGGGAATGGATCCAAAAGGGTATCACTGGGTCACACATTCCACAGATGCAAAAACGGGTGATTCTGTTTTATCTTCGTATTCTCCTTATCTTTCATCAGACGGATCGACAAATACCTTAAAATAAGGTCTCTCCATCAACACTCCAGCCTGTGATGGTGATGGACAGCAGTAAAAGGGGGAGGGAGTGCATGCAACACAAAGTACATGCTTTTAATGAGGTGGCTGTGCTGTTCTTAAACTAACAGCCCTGCTGAAAATTGATTACTTGAATCAATTAGTAATTTATCAAGAAATAATGCCGAACATTTGCTGGTTCCAGCTCCTAAAAAGTGAAAAAAATCTATCTAATTAGCCAAAACGAGACATTTGAAGACATCTAATGACTTCTCATGGGCACTTTTCACTCTTTTCTGACATCTTATACAATCAATGATTTATTGATCAATGTCAAAAATAATTAACAGATTAACTGATCATGTAAATAGTCAGTTGTTGCAGCCCACTATTTTCATTAAGTATTCTTGCAGTTGCTGTTTAAAAAGTTTTCCTCTCTCTTTGATGCATAAGTGGTGTTTTGATATGAAACCACAACACCGTGAATGGGTTCACTGGCCCTTGTGCAGGTCGCTAGTGGAGCATACAAGTTGTGAGTCTCAACCATGTTAACTGTGGGTCTGTGTTACAGGATTGGCAGCAGGTGAGAGTGTGTTCTATAGAGTAATATGGAGTATACAGCAGCAGAGGTGTGAGATCAAAGACAGCTGAAGCTCAGAGGGAGTCCCGGAGACTTCTAGCTCCCTGACGGCTCTCCCAGCGGCAGCGGCGGGAGACAACTCTCTCCCTTCACTTTCATATCAGCCACAGAGCCCCCCCATCCCTCTGCGCCAGCTCCCCACACACATACACAGGCAGTCTCAGAGGATTTCGCAGTGCTGCCAAACCTGTACACCACCTACAGCAACACACACACACACACACACACACATGCTGTTGCTCATCAAAAACCAACGCATCAAAAACACACTCAATATTTCGGATTTCGAAAGACTGACTTTGGAAGAAACTCTCAGCCCGGCGAAGAAGACTCACGCAACTCAAATACCAAGACGATATCACACTACACGACACTGGAATGAGATGCTATAAACCTCACAGCACTGCCAAGTGTACAACAAAAAACTTCCCATAAACTCCAAAGTGCACAGACACAAAATGGCCCCCTGAAAATCCCCGGCATAACGAGCAAGGAACAAGACTGTCATTAGACAGGCAGCCCCCTCAGGCCTGCCGACTTGATCGTGAGGAAGCCAAACATCTGGGAGTATTTACTCGTTTCAGCTGTTTGCAGCCCCGCCTCAAATAAATCTGGGAGCTGTAACGCCATTGCTTAGGACAGCTCCTAAACAAACACGCTCAACGCCTGCCGCCTCACTCACTCACTCTTCTCTGCATGCTGGAGCATCCCAACTGGAGCAGGGCCGGCTATTGCAGGCAAATAAATTTGTGAGGAGGAGGAGGAGGCCTTAATTGGAGCGTTTGACGGGTGCCCGGGGTTAATTGGGAAGCATGGAGAGCAGCTGGCTCCACGGTGGAAGTTGAGACAGGGATAATAAGTTCACCCTTTGCAGGAGAGACAGTTGGTGATGAATCAGATCAGAGGAACAGTGTACAGTGTAATCATCCTCACATCTCCCCTCCTCCACCCTGCTCTCCTGACAAGCAGAGACAACCTGGCTCCCAGCTACGCAATCTGGCACCTATCACACAGGATTGGCAGTTACTGGGAAGAGATCACCCAGCAATGGTTCGCACACACACTCTAACCCAGAGTTCATTCAGCTAATCACTCACACACACAATAATTTTTACCTCTAGGACACGGAACCTAGTTTATCAGTTCGCCGGTCGATGTATGTAAATCTCTCCAACAATGTGTGTACTAATGGCTTATTACCCTGCGTTAGCTGGTTTGCATTGATCTCTATGCCAGAGGGAGATGGGGAAACTAGAGCAGTTCACTGCTCATATGTACCGAGCAGGACTATAATCACATCCCAGCTTGTTTCAATAAAAGCAACATTAACATAAACCATCTCAAACACACTAAAAACTTCACCCCCGCTCAGTCCGTGCAAGAAAAAAAAAGGGGGGGGGGGGGGGGGGGGGGGGGGGGCTGTATTACAGGGTAATTAGGGCCATATGGGATGGGTCGGCATAACTTTGTGTGTCTCTCTGAAGTGTATAGATTGTGTTTGTCTCTGCAGATTATGACTTTCTAAATGAGAAAACTACTTTTCAGAGGAGCAAGCCAGTAAATATAAAGAGAAAGAAAGTGATTCTCTCTGGAAACTAGTAGCTGTAAAGGGTTTAGATATAACACCAAACTCAGTTCCTTGTGCTGGGAGGGTGGCTGAGGGAGCATTTGGGGGCTGAAGGAAGCCCCAGGTAGAGTCATAGGCAGTAATGGGAGGAGACAGGGACTTAGAGCGCCACACAAAAGCCGGGCTTTATAAATAATTCCAAAAGCTAACAGGATCCCGTGTATGTGTGAATCTGGGAAATACATTCACACGTGAATGCACACTCAGCCGCAGACACACACACACACAACCCCTGCCACCAGGGGGAATAGGTTATTCACACTGCTCCACTGGGGCTGTTTTGAGTCTGACCTGCCTGGATTGGTAAATTTTGGTGAATATCTCTCTTGCATAGATGATACAAAAAGAAAACAAGTCCTAAAAAAACCCCCAAAAAGTCAATTTCAGCAAGACACACACACGAACACATTTATACACTCACTCACTCATAATGCAGGGCAGCAAAGCACACCGGAGACCTGTCTTGTAAATCTCTTTGTGAAAGCAGCTTTGGGGGGTAGACAGGGGCTTACATACTGAGCCTTGAGGTAGAGCTACACACTCCACTCCCTCTAACCCCCCCATGGTCTTTCTCCCTCTCCCACACACATACTCTGCACTCTCGTCTTCCCTCTTCCTCACTTTCCTACTACCCCACATTTCCTCCTCCCTTGTTGCACCTCTCTCACCTTTTTTCCGTCACTCCCCCCTCTCCCTTCTTTCCACCCTCTACCCTCTCTCCTCCCCTCTGTCCAAGCCCGGGCTCCAGAGCACTGGTCCTTAGCCCTGCAGGCTCCCGTGGTGTTGCGGTGACTAATGTCCTGCCTTTGCTCAGACAATGAGTTTGAGACTGAGCCGGGAAAGTGTTGAGGAGGGAAAAAGACTCCAGCACCTTTGACAAATGGGACCCTTCGCACTCCCGTGCCCACTGAGGGAGGCTTTACAATGTCGTGCTCCATGCTCCATGTCCTCCGAGGGAAGGCTGCAACCCGCAAAGCCGCATCTGGGGGAATATAATGAATTCTTTCGGAAGTCTAACCTGGCTTTCTTCATGAATAAGATATATTTCCAAAGCATGTCGACCCCTCTTAATAAAAACACCAGTCTGGCAGGAATAGCCAAAGCCGTTTTAAGGGCCCCATGTACACGTTAATATTTCTGTTTCTCTATAAATTTTCTCGGGCCCACTTCTTTCCAGGCCTGTCACCACAAGGCCAACCCTACATATTCTCTGGAAGGTGGAAGAGCCATGATGACAAACTGTCATTAAATCGGCTAGAGTCCCTCTCTTTCAAGGAACTCAAACTCTTGGACGCTCCCTCCTCTTCCCCACGCACCCACGCACCCTACCCCCCATGCATCCCTGAAAGGAACTGGGCTTTGTCTAAGGAGCAAAGGAGAGAGAAACCCACCCCTCCCTTCAACCCTACCTCCCCTCCCCGAACCCTGTTCCTCACTCCCTGCGGAGTATTGTTAAAACACAGCCCCCTCTCTTTCTGTGGCCCGGGCTCTTAAAACAGCATGCTTTGCATGAGAAAAAACGATTAGTCTTCAAATGCTGCGCTGTCAAAGGAGGGCTCTTTCAGGTTGGGGCAGAAATTTGCTCAGATAGTAGAGTTCCCCTTTTGTTTTTCTAAGATGAAGCATTATTAGAGCCAGGGTCTGTTAGCATTCATTGGTGAGAAGAACACACTAGAGGGTTTATACGGGATGCCCGACCCCCTCCTTTTCCAACTTGCCCCAAGTCTGCAGCAGAAGGAAATGAAGGAGCAAAAAGGGGGAAGAGGTACTCATCTAAACATGTTTGGAGAGGAGAGAGAATGTCTGGGCCTGTGCCTCTTTCAGGTATTAACCTTGGGATTTACATTTGACATTCAAACAATAGACCCCTCCTTGACCTCCACTCCAGGATGCAGGAAGACTCAAGCATAACTCCCACTGAAAGACAACTACAAGCAGCAAGGGATTGCAAACACACGGGATTCACATTGTGAGCATGACAATGCATAACTTAATTATTGGTGAAAGGACAGGAATTTTGTTTAGAAAATGCACAGTTAACATATTTTTCTCTCTTAGTTCAAATAATTCTGGAGTGGGAAAAGTGTGTGCGTACTGGGTAGTGGTGTCTTGGAGTAGAAAGAGCATGACTCATGGCTTCACACATCAAGAAGCAGGGGTAAGTGACAGATCATTGTTCACAGCAAGCAGCCAGTTCATCTGTCTCCCAATCACCACCCCGGCCGAGAAAGCACAGACCCCCTCACGGATGCCACAACCGGCTCCCATCAAAGCTGACACAATGCCACATCTGCAATAACAGCCCCAGCCCCGGGACTCAGGGTCTTTAGGCGCTGAACTTTACACACAGCCCACAAGCAAATGGGCCCCAAACCAAAGCACTTCACCTCTTGCTGCTATACTTCACACGCAGACTTAAAGACATTTTTACAACGGCTACAGCAAACAGAGGAGGGGAAAAGCGGCACCCACATGCAGGCGTGACCTGTCCTGTTTCTCCTCAAGTATGTGAGAAAAGAAAACGCAGCCGCTAGCTGGCACACTCTGCACATAAACCTGCATATTTGTAATAGAATTTACCATGACCAACAACAGGGCTTATGTTAAGCTGTCAAACACAACTTAATCGATCATAAATGCAAATCACTTGATTCAAATTTACTTGACTGTTCTTTTTTGTTGTTGCCGTATTTGGTGCCTCACTCTGGGAGAGCAGTTGACCAGACTAATTGTCAGGTCCAGTAGGAGTTTCCAACAGGCCAAAGCCATGGAAAACAAACCAGCCCTCTCTCAGCCCCTGCTAAGGCAACATGAGCTCCCACTTTTTTTCCTCCCATTTCTTATTTCTTCAGACAAATGAAAAAAAGTTGCTTCCACTTGAGAGGGAAAAAGAAAAAGAGACAAAATAAAACATGTGCACATGCGTGCATTTTGAGTGTGGTGAGGTGTTTCACTGTTGCGCCAGTATGCTGTTTGTGAAAGGTCCAAGTGTATTAAGATTCCTGATTGTGTGTAATATACATATCGGAAATTACAGTACAATATCTTGTCTCACACCCTCTTCATCGCCACTTTCCCCCCACCGTACGAACGCCTTATCCAAAGACATCACCCAGCTTGAAAGGTGCCTTTAGCAGGCTCCTTGAAGCGGGGAGCAGGGGTCCCGCTCTGGGACAATGATGGTTGAGGTGGAGGGGAGCCGGGGGAGCAGGAACACATAGCATATTAAATCTGCTGGCAGAGCTGGATTGTCCGCACGGAGAGCCAGAGAGCCAGATCTGAGGCATGCCCTGAAGGGATGGCTGGGCCTGGGGATTAGGAGGCCAAGGAGAAGCCCTTGCACACCCGAAGACCCCTTCTTGTCTCTGCTCGCACGCAAATGCATCCAGACGTTTTGACGCTACTCAGGTTTGCCATCTCAGCCCAACTTTTCATAGCACTCCTCCGTGCCTCACAAACCACACCAGCACACACACACATTTCCGCCCGCTCTCATGCACTGCCTTTTTTTCCTCAATCACTACCTCTGTCTGACTTGTCCTCTTTCTTTCCCCACTGTGTCTGTTTCATTTGATGTCAACATATCAAAGTACCAAATCATCAAAGTGAGAGATTTCTTTTGGGGGCCTTCTACTCAACTACACTAGGTATATGCACAGGAAGCAACAGCTAATCAAATTATACAGGGAATTACTCCAAACTTTCACTGGTCGGGTGGTTAGTGTGTATTTTAAAACTTAGAATAATTGTTATTTTTTTCTACTTCAGTGGGATTCATGCAAACCCCAAAGACACAAAATCATTTAGAAAAAGACACAAAAGTAGGGAAAACACACAACCTGCAGAAAAACCTGCAAAATAAGCGAGTTAACACTAAAAATAAACTACAGTCCTCATTATCTTAAGGAAAATCAACTTCCTCACATTACCCTCGTCTTAACGAAACATTTGCCACCTCTTTGAGGGCTTTAGGGCGCAGCATTAGCACAACAACACAGCTCATTAGGGCCTCTTGCATTCAGACCTGATTACAGGTATTATTTCTGCGGGGTGTAAAAGGCCTGAGGACAGAATCTGCCTTTAGTTGTGAATGCAAGGCCCTTAAGAGGAGAGGGCCATACCTCAAAAGCTAATAGTATGTCATCTCCCTGCATTAACATGACAGCCCCTATTCTGCCAGGTCACGGGTGAACTGGGCCAGTGTCACTATGCATAATTTTACTTAAAGGAGTGCTTAAAGTTGAGATAAAACAGTATGCTGCTGCTATCTGACGGACTGACTCCTGCAGAGGGAAACGTTATCCGCCTGTTCCTCACGCATGGAGCTGAAGAAGCAGAGAGCGGCAATGATACATCTTTGCTGGCTACAGTAAGCGAATGGCTCTGAGTTGTGCATCTCATTCCAGCAGATTAGCATCTTAAACACTGCTGCATTCATCACTGCTGCTGCATCATAATGAGGCAATGTCCTTTTTTTGGGGGTAAAGCTGCACCTGTTTGACATCAGTATCCCCCTTGGTAGTTTCCCTTAGATAAAATGTAATAGTACCAAAAACAAAGTTGACTGTTCTCACATAATAATAATAATAATAATAATAATAATAATAATAATTTGACATATTTATAATTTGGAGAGTGATTTTTTCTTTGTGATGTTTTATTATATAAAACATAATTAAACATTTTACTGACATCCACATTTTGTCAGAAAAAAATGAAATTAAAAGTTGTGTTCTATAGTTGTTCTATAGAATATTAAGTCCAAAAGTGTCACAGATTTTTCTATCTCTGAAATTTTATTTTATCACACTTAATTTAAGGCTCGTGAAAAATATCTCACATCTTATGTTTTGATTACACTACAAATAAAATCAGAAGTCATCATAATTTTCTCATATAATAATTATACACAGGCAATTTTATGGCATTTTTAAGTACCAGTCATATTTTTAAAATGATGAACAAGTCAGAGCCACAAAAACTAAACATATAGGGGACACATGTACAGCCCTATTTGTTTAATCTCAATAAAGAAAATTATAATTCTCATGATGTCATTTTAAAATATAAAATATCAGGCCTAAAATCTGAGTGGTTTAAGGCCAGATCCGTCTATTCCTTATTTTTCTTGTTAACTGAGCTGAATCATTCACATGACAGTTATTCATTTCCTACTTGTGGGTCCTTTGACATGTTATTTTGTTGTTATAAATAAAATAAGAGACATATTAAATGACAGTTTATGTGAAAGCCGCCTTTTTAATTTTATTAGACAAATGTAACCATGACCTGCAAAAACTATGCTCAAAGCCAAATCACACAGCCAAGATGAATGATGGAACAGCCTCATAAAAATAGCTAAATGGAGATTTTTATCTGTGTGAACGTGCGCTGTTAAACATCTTATTTGGTGTGTTCCCTCACTGCTCCATCTCAAGGCAGCCAGACCCCCGTTAATAATTTGCCAAGTGTCAAAAAAAGGAGGATTTGAGCTGCCCCGCATGGCTGAGCACCTCGGACCCTTGTCGTCTGTATGAAACCCGAGAGCAGACAAGCAGATAAAATGTGGAACAGCTGGCGAGGACAGGAGGGAAAGTTTCAAACAAATATCCGCACATGTGGAGGCTTGGGGGCTCTCAAACATGTTCATGTCCAAGACCCCTAAAACGAACACACAGACTACAGTTAGAGATATTTTTTCCACCCTGCACAAGCCCATTTGAGAGTTTGTTTTTTTAGTGTTGATTTTGTTTTTAAATGAAGACTGTCTATGAAAGGGACAAACGTGTGATTGTATTAGTCCTTCTTATCCATATTTAATTGTGATAAATCCAGTGAATAATAAACTAAATTACGGTGACTTCACATCATTTCTAATTTTGCATGGGGCCCCATAAATCTCCCCGTATGGACCCCTGCAGGGCCACACCCCACTGTAATGGGCTTATATTTCTCTGAGCACATGCACATGCCTTCAAACACCCTATGATGTATCCTGTATAACATTTTTCTCTTTTCTTTCAGGTGAAATAGATAATCATTTCAAAACATCCCAATGCAAATCAATTTGTCAGATTGAAACGGACAGATTCCTGCTTCTAAATGCTTTGACTCTGTCAGGTACAGACACTTGTTTCAGCAGAAAATCAAATGAAAGTGCAATGGATACACACTATTATTAACTATCTTCACATCAGTGGCACACTGCATTTTCCACTTGTTTAAAAATATCTGTTCAAGGCAAAATCTAAAACCAAATGTAAGAATTAATATGGACCTGTTTTGTAGTGAAAATATTTCTTGTGTGTTTAAAAAAAGTTCTGAAATTGACTTTTAAGTTTTGACAATATTATAAAACAGTGATGTAGAAATGTTGTAAGAAATGAGTTGTGTAAAATATGGTTATAAAATGAAAATATGTCTAAATGTTAAAAAGGTCAAGGTCAGGGTCAGTCACAATCTTGGATGGATTTTAAAAAAAAAATTGTGTCTGAGCATGTCCATGTAACTGTTTCTGCAGAACTCTAACGGGATGAACCGAATCAATAACAGACACTGAAATACGATCACACATGCACATACATAATATGCATGCCCCCACCACCCCCACCCCCACGCGCCTTTCTTCAGGCAAAAGTCCAATAAAGTTTCATGTCTGCAGAAGTTCATAAAGTTCCAGTTCAAACTCCCAACAGAATTACACGTGTTTCTTCTTCTGTCTTACACCTAGTCAAAAATCCAAAACGTTTTTCATTTCTACCAAACTTTATGCAACTTCAAACTAGTTTTAAAATGCACTTCTGCCTGTCTGATACTTGTTAAGTGTGCCATCCGGGGTTTCTAACAACCAACACTTATTTCACAGAGAATAAATCACACCCAGGCCAAGTGTAAGGCGGTCTGTGGCGCGTTTTCGGCTGTTTTGGGATCCGAGATCGAAAGCTTTCATCTTGTTTAAAAAGGAGCTGTTTCGTACCAGTTTTCCTTCTGTTGATCCACTTGTCTACATCTAAACTTGTATGAAATTCCATCGTTCTGAAACGTGAAACATCCGCTGCTTCACAAAGTCTGACTGCCTCTCTTTAACTAAACTTTAAAAGTAGACAAATTAGCGCAAGGATGTTCAAAGCTTATTTCGCCGGTGTGTGGATTTACTTACTTCTTTTTGGGTGACTTCCCCTCTAAATCTTGACTTTTATCTTCACAGACAAAAAATATATATTTGGCTTCTCTCTTCGTCTTCTTCTCTTCCTAAGTTGCAGATGTGCCTCTGGAGTTGCCTGAGACTTTTTTTTACGCTGCAACTTCAACTCCAAAACGGCGCAGCCAGAGTTTTTCCTCTTGCCTGTCTTTCTCCTCCTTCTCACAGTTTGCTGTGTTAAACCACCGCCGGACTAACACCATCAGCCTGCCGATAAAATCTGCCGATAGCAGACCGCAGATGTGCATAAAAACAACATAAGCGTCAGAGAAGCGCATGGAGAGTTGTTATTACATTTAGTGCGCTTTTTCGAGGAGAAGAGAGAGGGCGAAGTGTGGGACTCCAGCTGCTCCTTCCCTCGCTTGACTCCTCCCTTCGGATTGCTCCCTCCTTTACTCACTGCCTCCCTCCTTTTTTATTTCATGTACCCCCTTTCTTTCTTCTTTTCTTTCTTTCTTACATACTTTGAAGCCAACATTTTTTTAAACTTTAATCCTAGTTAGTCCTAATATTACAATTTACAGAGCATAAAACAATATATTAAAAGGAGTTAGGAAAAAAAGTTAGGAAAAAAAAACATGTTTTCAATGACAATGATTGTCTTCATGTTTGTCCATGTCACTCAGTTATGGGTGTTTGAATGAACCTTTGTAGGCAATATGGACCACATCAAGCACTAGTGGGAATAAAAGACCTTATGTTTCTACCTGCTAAACCTGCACCAGTGCAGTGTAACATCAGTTAAAGCTGTCAGTCACTTTTCATAAAAGTTTAAAGAACAGCAAGTAATATGTTGCTTTGTATACATTTCCATGAATAATTAAATATATGGGACATAGGCAACAGTACATTCAGCATGATGTCAACCTGCATAACTCAGTTAAAATGATGTATCAACACAAGGTTGTATAATGAAAAGAAATCATCATACATCACATGCAATTATTTATTTTTTAATAATTAAATTAAACAGTGAGGTAAACGTGGCATTTTTACTGCTTACATCCAGGTATTTCACACAGGCCTTTATCTCAATTATCCAACTTAAAAACCCTAATTTACATTATGGAGCAATCTAATTCACAGATTGGAAACTGTCGATTTATGAGAGCTAAAATAGTCTCCTGGTGCTCAGCCTTCAGAGTGATACCTAATGCTGCGGTAAAGCAGAGGGAAGCCTTCCTGTAGGGTTAGGTTATAATCAATATACATAATCAATATACAGGGAAATTGTGTGGTAAGAGGGAGTCTTTAGGGTGCTGTTTCAATCAATGAAGAGGTGGGAGTTTGGAGAGGAAAATCACTAGTTTATCGTTTAACTAGGATTTGAATGTGTGTGTGTGGCCGAGAGGTCAAGTCCATCAAGACACAGTTGGTTAGTATTAATCCTGATCGTAACAAACATCCAATCAGCTACTGTGGCAAAATAAAGAAGTCTCTAATTTAAAGGAATGTTTTGTTATAAAATCATCCTGATCTGTATTATGCCAGGAAAGTCTGCATTGACTAATTACTGCTTTAATTAATCAGAGCCTATGATCTTCTGTCACAACTGTCAACGTCTGTGTCATCAATACACCTCAAAATGTTTGATTCTGATTTTCTCAGAATATGAAGGTTAAAAATATAGATTTTGAATGTAAAAGTTAGGCAACTATGATGAGCCTTTAAGCAACTATTTTAAATATTCTAGTGCAAAACTCAAATAGTGTCTCTATTCATCAATAAATCTACAGATTGCAGGTTGTTTTCCCTTATAATCCATAAAATCTCAAAATAAAAGCATAAGTGTTTACATTTGGTGATTTTGAATTACAATACAGAAATAACAAATAAAGGTTATGAGTTAAAAAAAACAAAAACAAATACAGAAATGCTACCCATGATAGAATATGAGCTGTGACATAAATCAGTGTCAATACAATGAAAATGCTTGTGTCCGTGACGACAGGAAGTCGAGCCGAGAAAGGAGACAGTCAAAGGTGCTCTGTAAGACACGACTAATTCTCCTGTCAGTTTGTCAGGCGGTGCTCATCTGGCCTGGACTACACAGAGATAAAGTCCTTGTTATGAATCTCTCAAAGAGAATCCCAGGAACGTGGAGGTGGGGGTGAGGTGGGGGAGAACAAGAGGGTAAAGGAGGAGGGAGGGGGTGCACATGGGCATCAGTAGGGTTAGCGGCTCCCGAAAGTATTTCATCAAAGAGGGCCAGGATCCAGGGGATTGAGATTCTGCCTGGAGGCAAGTAACCAATGGTCTCCCAAGAACATATTCCAGAGTAGGGCTTGCAGAGCCAAAGCACACATCAAAAGCACCTCTGTAGCCAAAGCGATTCTGGAGGAGAAAAAAAGGGGTTCGGGTCCCTTCTTGGCCCCCTTTAAGCCCCAGATCTCACCCCAATTAAGAAGGAACTACTGTTTGTTCCAGACCCTGAGATATGCAGACAGGGAGGTGTAGCCTACTAGGTGGACGCTCAGGCATGCTCACAAAAGCACACACACTATAACCAATCACAAGCATGCACACACCCTCACTTATTGTCACATTTCCTCACAGCACAGTCAAAAATCTCAAATAAATCCCGTGCACTGCGTCTTGTGCTTATATTTCAAAACAAGTGACCACCTGACGGAGCGTGTTTCCAGTTTCAGCCATGATCTCACTGAAATAATATGTAGCGCTCAGTGTGTCCATGTATGTTACACCAGTAACAATAAATCAATACTTGGCAGAATGTTGTGTAGGCATTTGGATTTTTGCCTTTAATTCTTCGCCGCTGGACAGATGTCACTGTGAAATGGATACGACAGAATGAGCATATTATATCCACACAGATGTGGCCACTGGAAATGCACTGGCTCCATGAACACAGGAATGACACTCAGGCTCACAGCAGAAAGGCAGTATTTTAAGATAAAGGAATATTTGGCTTCAGATAGTATTGAGTTATTTACTTGATTAAAGTAGCAGCACCACAGTATGAAAACCCTGGATTGCTAAGTAACAATCTTGCATTCAATATTTAAGTATATAAGTATTAGCAGGAAAATGTACTTCAAGCATCAAAGTAATAGTACTCTTTATGTGGAATACCACTATGAGTGTTGTGTTTATCATGTATATTTATATACACTATTACTATTATGTAAAGCAGCATTTTGATGCTGTCAAGGTGGAGACCATTTTGACTTTTACATAAAATGTTTGGTAGTTTATTACAATTTGTGATCATACCTATGATTTATGTGTAAAATCCTGACCTGCAAAGCAACCTATAAACATAGCTGTCAAACATTTGCAGTAGAGTGTTAGAAGTGTTAGTATTAAAAGTGCATTTTCATGTGAAAGTGATAAAATGGGAATACTCAATTAATGTTGCTCAAAACTGTACTTGAGTAAATGTATTATATTTCCCACCACTGGAGGTTTAAACATAAACTACATTAAGCAGGGGCTGTTTACCAGGGACCAGAGATTTGGGGCCAAACAAACATATCACAGAGAGCTTGGGTGACCTTTAGTCCACTGTCAGGGCTGTATTAGAGCTATAGAGATTGAAAAGTCTCCTTCTAGCTCTTTCCCTTCTCTGTTCTCGTTAGTTTTTCCTCCCCTCAATCCTATTTCTCACATGTACTGTACCTGTACACACTTGTACATTCAGGACACAATACACAGCACTCCCCTCGTCCTCCCTCCTGCCGGAGGTATCGGGTGGCTTGAGTGGGCCATTAGTGTGAATGACTGATAAGACTCTCAGCCACAAATAATCAGAAAAGGATATTTGCAGTTATTTTGAATCCGTCAGAAATAATAAACGCCAAACTATATCCACTTGGGCTATTTAAGCAATTTCCCCGTGATAACAACCCGTGGGTATTTCATGTGGAATCCAAATGACGACATAATAAAACCACAACGCCTGCACCCCCTTATCAGGCTGGATTAAAAGGGAATAATGAAACAGAGAAGGGTTTGGAGCCTTGTGTGGTATGAATATGATTATCTAATGGACTCCAATGGAAAGGCATGTTAATTCCACATTAACGCGAGACCTTTCCCAGACTATCTCCTGCCCCTGGCTCCTCCTAAGACCCCTCCTTTCTCCCCCTCTCGACCAGTTTCCTTGCCTCTTTCTCCTCTTCCTTTAAGTTTAAATAATCATTCTGCTTTTTTGCACTAAAGTCATTATGTCCGCCGTCTATTTCTGTGTATGAACGTGAGCATGGGAGAGTGATAACCCCCCTCCCCCCTCGTCTTCCACCCTCTTTTCCGGTCTGATTGGAGTGTGTTGGCCTCTTAACTTTCAGACAAAAGCACTCTAGGCAATTATCAATATTCAGATTTTTTTTTTCTTGCACAGAGATCATTGTTACTTGAAGAATGTGGGTCACTCATACAAACTCAAATCAAAGTTTCTGAGCACCCAGTTGAAATCATATTACATGGTCTGATACTGGGCTTAACAAGGCCTTAATATTTGAATACTGGGCCAAGAAAGTATCACTGTGAAGAAGAAGTCACTTTACACATGTGCACCAAATGTTCCAGTGTTTATTTATTTGTTAGAGTAGTGTTCATTTTAAAACTTTGAGTCAGTTGCAGTTGCAGTTTTTAAGTTGTCAAGCTAAATTACCACTGATGATTTTTTCAGGGTGGCATTCTCCAGTTAGAAATGTACATGTTACAGTATATAACATGTAAACTTAAAACCGTTGCACTTTTGTTTCAAGGGCGAACAATGGCCCATCCAAAACCAAATAAAGATTTAAGTCATGTGCAGGCTTTGCTGTCAAGATTCTGTAAAGATGTTGTCAGGCACACATCACTTGTGTTTTGCAATAGGTGTTGACTGATTAAAAGTACCTCTTCTTTTGATCAACAAGAAGAAAAGTCCCTGACCAGTTCGGGCCAAAAGTGGGGGGTCATCATTAGGCCCATTAGGGCCGATAAGACTCCCTGAGCCGCATAGTCAAGTCCATTCTCATCTAGCGAGGCACGGAGAAGTATTGTGGATCAGCGCACACATCCTGAGAGCAGACTGAGCTCCCACAGGACACAGTTAAAAAAAAACATCAATATTTCATCAAAATACTCTCTCTTTCTGGTCCAGATCAAAGCCTCGACTCCCACAGTCCTACAGGTAGAGATGGCTCTTTTGTTTTTGCTCCTCAGGTAGAGCAGCAGTCAGACTCTGTTCGCTTTTGGAAACCTTGCAATGCTCAGCCCATCCATCTCACAGCTTACTGCCTCGCTTTAAAAGAGGAGGTAAAAGGAAGGGTAGAGACCGTGAGGGTGAAAACATGTTCCAGAGATGTCCAGGGATTGAACCTTTTGGCCTTGTAGCGCTGTATTATTTCCTGGGTTTTTTTCCAGGTTGGCCCATAGTGAAATTAATGGTGAAACTAAACGGAGGGCGTTGTATGTTGTCTTTGAAAGACTGAAATAGTGTTGTTTCATTCCTCACTGTCATCTGCATTATCATCATCAGGCTATTACTGTTTTAATATATTTGCTGCCTCCTATAGTTAGGCTCATTCGAAGATCCTGTCATGCCAGGATTCAGCAAGTAAAGGTTCAACCATGGGCTAGGTTTTTTCAGCACGGTTCATCGAGGGCCCGAATTTCACAGGCAAGGTAGAAATACAGGGTCATATGTTTTCAATTTGTTTACTATTTTATTAACTTAAGTCTTTTGCTTTCATTATACGTGTGGCTGCACAGCTATGCAGCAAGCTAAACACAATTCCAATAAAGGTTGAAGACAGTGGATTGCCTTTGAAGTTTTTACTGGAAGCAAAACAGGACAACAAATTGTATGATAGTGACAGTTAAAGATCAACATAAGTTTCCATGAGAAGTACAGAAGTAGGCTACAGCATAGTTTTATTCTAATAAATATTGTCAGTCCACAAGAGTAAAGGTAAGAACGAGTAAAGTACCCAACAGTTATCCCAACAGTAGGCCTAATTCAAAAGTTAAAAGTTAAGAATGTTTATTGGCTATTAGCAACACATTAGCTGCAGACAATAAGCATAGTGGCTAGCATGGTTAGCAAGCCACTTGTAGCAATTAGACTTGGGCTACAGTCATCTGGTGGCCAGAAACAAGACTCCAAATGAATGATCATGTTGATCTATAACTGCTGGATGTGTAAATAAGTAACTGTTTGCTAACAAGTTCGGTGTATCAATTTAAAATGTGAATGAAATTACTAGTGGATGATCTCATAGTTTTTGGTGTAATCACCAAGAAAAATAGAGATTAACATTTTTATTTTATTGTTACCATATTTTCCTGCAATTTCCTCGGAAGTAACAGGTATTTATAGGAAGATTTTCTCATACTTTTGTATTAAGTACCAAGTGTTAAAGCACTATTGTGATAAATAGCAAGTCCAATGTAATGCTAGTTTAACCTAAACATTCTTTAGGTCAGCTGAACATAAAACATTTCAAATTTGTCCACAAACAAAAAATGTAATTAAATATTAAGGATAAAGTTTGAATGACTGAAATTAATTTACTAGGATTTAAAGTGAGCAGCAGGTGAAAGAGAAATGAATCACTGCAAATCAACAATTGCTTATAAACTCAACACAATTAAATAAAATCTATCAAAACTTTGTCTCTGTAATTAGTACTAAATTACATATTTCTTTCCATCTTTCCACCAAGGAAATTATTAAGAAGTGAAAGCAAAATGAGTCCAATAATTGTTAATTCATCACACTACTAAGCAGCGACACATTTCTATTCTAACTGAATGGGAATTCTTCACCTTTAAGATTAAATATACAGCAGATGATGTCAAGATGGAATATGATCCCTCATGTCACTTAATTGTGTCATTACAAAGACAGCAATCATTTTCTTTTAATCCACCTTGATGTGCTTAGTATGTTTGTGCGCATGCCGTTGTGTTTGTCATTATATGTGTGTAAATGTGTTTCCTCCCCCTACATCAATCGTGGTTTTCTGTTGTCCCACACCAGGCCTCATCATCAGCGTCAATCTGTGGCTGTCACTCGGAGCTGGACAGTGACTAACGACACTCCCAGTCAGTCAAACACTTATCACCACACAGGTAACACACAGGCCTGGAAATGACTGACATGAAATGGAAACGTCTCTCATTCTGTGGGCCTGGGAGCTGAAGTGAAATATTAGCTATGGGAGAGATGGCGGATGATAAGAGGCTCCCTGTTTGAGCTGGAATTGTGGAGGTCCAAGTTCTATTACATTTCTTTTTACACTGAGGACTGGTATGAAGATCCTGTTTGTTGGAAAAAGCTTTCCTTTTCCATTTACTTTTTTATGCCTCATTCACCGTTTTCTTTACGTTACGCTTCCAATTTGCCAATAAAGTTCACTCTAACTCTCATCATGAGCTATTTGTGACTTGTTATAGTAGTAAATTGCGCTCAAGGCCAGTGGGTCGTTGTTTATACATGAGCCATCGTCCCAGAGGCTTACTGTGGTCCACAGCACCAGACCATAGGCCAGTTGAAACCAGACTACAGCCTGCTCAATGTCAATGGGTCACATATGCTTACTCTGTCCCTCCTATTACTCATAGACTTCACCATGTCCTCCCTCTATCCCTCTTTTTCTTTCTCTCCCACATCTCCTTCATGCACACACACACACACACAATTCCCCCTGTGCAGAAAGATGGATGGGATGTTCCCAAACCACAGGTGCTGCTCTACTTGTGAGTCTTTCGCATTCTTCACCACAAAGTCCAGACCAGCTCAGTTTTTTACTTTTTACAGTTTTCCCCAGTGGTGATTACTATGGTCCTTCAGTTGTAGGCTAATGAGGAACATGGAATATTACTAATGCAGAATACAATCAATCTGCTTGTCTATTGAAAGCTCTTTGGGAATGAGATTCTTTTGCAAGAATATCACAAACCTCATGAAGTTGAAACATTATGTCCAACTCTGCTCCCTGAGACATGGCCTCCCATCCAGACCGCCACTAGATGGGGTTAGTTTCATTTCCAACTTGTGTGTTTGCTGGTAACTCTCCCTGAAACTTAAACCACAGGCTAACTCCGCTGTGCATGCTACGCCACCTTGTGGTGGAAATTACTAGAAGCTTATAAGAGAAATAAAGGAAGTCTGGTTGATGCTGTTTGTCCGGACAGCAATAAAAAAAGCGGTGGACAAAATAATCCCACAAAATAAGGTAGTGATTCCCAAGTATGGTTACTTCTACCCCAAGGGGCATCCCTGCAGTTGCCAGGAGAGATTGTGGAGTTGTTCAGCTAATTTGGAAAAACAAATTGTTGATTGTATTTATCCACATATTTGTGTTTAGGAGGAAAATAAACACACAAAAGGGATTACCAGTTCTAAGTGCATTCTCTGAAGTATTGTATTTAAGTAGTCTACAATTTTGTGGTACTTATATTTTACTTGAGTATATCCCTTTTATGATCTTTTTTTTATGATCTTTCTAATCCACTGCTTTTAACAGCTGTCGTTACATTTTCAGTTTATGTATTTACATCTAAAAACAAAGGGTACGCTTACATATTCAACACATTGTTAACATTTTAAACCAGTGTGTCCAAATATTTTGGCTAGTACAAACATTTCGGCTATTACAAAACGCAGTGTCTGCTTAGGGCCCATTATCATGTTTAAGTGTCTGTCAGATTTATCAGTCACGGGGGTTATTATACTGCAGAACAATTACTTCTACTTTTCAGAGAAAACTTCTGTACTTTCCCTACTTTACACTATTAAGTGCAAAAAGCCACAAAACCCCAAAAGTAATGGATAAATGGTTGAGCCATCAAGACATCAAGCTTAAACATCAATAATTTCATGATCGCATTAAGGATTCAATATAACCACTTTGTTTTCTCTATCAAACAACTGACAGGGTACTCAAACCCATGTGACAGGACTGGTAGGACACGTAAGACATGTAAAGGTTTTGGAACCACTGATGGTTCTGGAAACATTACTCCCTCACTTAAGCTTTTAATTTCTGGTGAGGCACACATGGGACCATAACTTCGTTTGGTGTAGTAAATTTTATCATATTGCAAGGTGTCTGTGTTATTTTGTCCATCTGCTGTGCAAAACAGATGCCCTACTTATGAATCAGTTGTTCTCTCCGGGTGATATTCTCATCCTGTACTTATTTAGGATCAAACTAAATCCGCCGAGAATTTGACTGCACATTTTGCAATAAGATATGACACATTTTTGCAGTTTCTCCTTTTTAAAGAGGCGTGAGAAGCACTTCTCCCTGGTGTTCTTAATGGGAACTGAGGGATCTACTCTATGTAAGCCATGCAGTACAGTCAAAGCGATGCATCACGTTAACAGGCAAGAATCAAAGCTAAGTGTGTAGTTTAAACTGGAATATATAGAACACAGAACATATTCAGAATATAACGATGTGTTGAATGGTAAATCACATTAGTGTTCTCAAGACAGCTGCCAGGGTTCCCACGGACATCCATGGTGAGGCCCTCAGCTCTGCAGTTAAGCAGGAGCATGTTATTGACTTGACTGATGGCTTCCTGTCGTGAGAGGAAGAAGCAGTACAAAGGAGGAAAAAGAAAGAATGTGGTCTCACCTGAATTCAGCAGGTAGGCTGCAGATGTCTGGCACCTCAGTGACCACAATAACATCCCAGGTTTTGTTTATTACAGTCGATGTGCGAGACTGTAGCTAACATGTACTCTGTGGTACTTTTTCTTCCTCCATCTGTCTTTTCCCCTTGTCTTTCTATGTGTAGGTAGACATCCAATAACATTTAACAGACAGAATTAATGATCCTTTCATTTCATTTCCATCTTTATAGTTTAAACAAACATCTAAATTTAATGAACACCCAGTGGTACTTTTACATTTGCTTCTTTGACCTTTGAATGTGTAAACATGGAGTTGGGTTTATTTATTTTGCTTTGTGGAGATAATATCCAATGCTGTAAACCCCAAACCTCAGCTTTGAACATTCATCTGTATTTATATCAGATTGATACCAGCAGTGTCTGTGTGGAGGTGTCATGAAACTGTGATTTTGCAAGATCATCGCCCAAAGCTCACCCATCAGAGAGGAATGAAAAGCAGGCCACCAACCCACCATTTAGACTTGCGTGGCTTTGATGTTCTAAGTTTCTGTGGCACAAGTTAAAAACAGCTACGTGCTGTCGAAAGTTGTGGCTGAACATTGGAGATTTTTGTAAGGTAGTAACACCTGTCTGTCTACCACCTGTCTGAGCAGCAGCCGTTGTGAGGCCATTGTGGGAAACTTTTTTCATGCCAGTTTGAATGGGCATTCGTCAGCATTCACTGTGAAACTGCCAAGTCATAGTCAAACTCAGACGAGTTTCAACAGTTAAGAGTGTCGGCACAGACGGTGGCAGAGACTCTCACTAGGAAGATGTCTAGTCAGATTGAAAACCTTGTGGATTGAACTAGCCACATTGTAGTGTGTTTTCCACCACACCAGATACGTTACACCAGCAAAAGCACTTGAATGCTTTCCTGTTTAAAGTAGATTTAATTCGTTGACCTCATCACTTTAACCAGTATTCATTTACAGTATGTGCTTGAAACTACGGTTGCTCCTCCTTCCTGCTATTTTTTTGTGCTGTGAGGACATAATACCTCCCCTTGTTGGTTTCATCTTGTCAAAGGACTGCAGTTGAAAATGAGCCATCTGGCTAACACTGAACTATCTACAGAAATAGTGAATAATGTGTGTTGTCTTGTCTTACAAATAAATACATTTAATAACATAGCAATGACGAAAAGTGATGTATGCTTTAGATTTTTATAATTTTTAATTGTTGTTTTGAACCTGGAAATCAAAAATACAATAGTTTTTTTTATTTAGTTACAGCAGCACACAGCAAATACATGAAGTAACAAATGTAAAAATACAAACACTTAAAAAACAGTATTTACACTAATTTACAGTTTATACAGTAATTCCAAAACATGTGAATGTGACTGTAAATGTAATGAATATAAACTGTAAAGACATTTTTGCTTTCAAAGTTGGAAATGTTATCATTGCTCTGTAAGTAATGCATGAGGGACAAAATTAAAAAAGGTGATCATGTTGAACTAGGTTCAGGTCTCAGGTGTAGGATTTTAGGAAAGTTTAGGAAAATGGGCATTCATATGGAAAGGGCAGGTGTAGTATCAGTATCAGACATGATGGAGGGACGTTTGGGAACCGCCTGCAGTTTGCTGAGCCCTCCTTTTCCCAGACCGCCAGCACACATCTTCACAATCCTCAGGAGGTCTTGTCTGAACCGAACTCCAATGAAGACGTATAGGAATGGGTTCAGGCAGGCATGAGTATATGCCAGACTCTTGGCAACCTGTCCAGCTACATCAAAACCAATTACCGTGTCACAGTTGGTGATAGTGGTATTAGCTGCCTGAGTGGCCTCCATTATCAGCAGACTATTGTAAGGCAGCTGTGAGAAAACAAACACAAACACCACAGCAAAGATGACACGTAGGGCCTTGTGCTTTTCAAAGCTCTTGGCCTGTAGAAGTGTGCGAATGATGACAGAGTAACAAAAGATCATAACTAGTAGAGGTAGGCAGAAGCCCATGCAGATTTGCAAGGACAACACCAGGATCTTAGTCCGATTGTTTCCGTTGTTCCAGTAGACCAGAGCACAGGACTGCCCTCTTTGGTTGGTCTTCACCTGGGCAAAGATAAACTCAGGGAGGGCCAGGAGAGTGGAGAGAGACCAGACGCCAACACAGGCAAGTTTGCTGTAAAACAGCCTCTTCCTCTTCAGGTTTTGAGCCTTGGTGACTTGAACAATCGCAATGTAGCGGTCCACGCTAATGCATGTGAGCAGGAACATGCTGCTGAAGAAGTTGATTTTGTAGATAGCTGACACTATTTTGCAGAGACTGATGCCAAAGTCCCATCCCTTGGTGGCATCGACAGCCCAGAAGGGTAGCATGCACAAGAAGAGGAGGTCTGCCACAGCCAGGTTTAGCAGGTACACGTCCGTCATTGTTTTCAGGCGGTTGCGCACAGTGGTGTAGATCCAAACCACCAACAGGTTGCCCACAGCGCCAAGGATGAAGATTATCCAGAAGAGAGGTGGTTCGTACTGCTGACGGAACACCCTGACCGAGGTTCTGTCACACATGCCTGAGTTTTCAGTTGGCCCTGTCTCATAGTCAACGTACTCAGGTGGGTCCTGCAATCAAAACAGAAAAACTGATCATCTGATGCGGCATTAAAGAGGGTTACGTGTATCACATGCCCTTTTATTCATTTCCTGTCAGGCATGTTTTTTTTTCTGCCCTTGTTGCCCAACTCAGTAGCTTAACTGTTGTCAGGGTTTCAAAACATAACATGCTTCTAGTGGGGATACGATGTTATGACATCAAATGCTTTCTGTGACGTACAAGTTAACCAAAGCGTGCAAAAAAACTGTTGTCAGGTGCAGGTGTTGTGTCTGTGCAGGAGAAACCACATTACTGCACAACTTCCTGCTGCTATCCAAGCCTGAGGGGGGTGAACGATCCCGAGGGGCTCTAGAAAGGGGCCCACAGCAGAACTTGGTACCCCAGAAGCATCAAACTTAGATTTAGGGCAGAGATAAACAACGGAGTGAGGCTAGGGGTTAGGTTTTAACAAACAATGGAAAATTTGATGCTGATACGCCTAAGACTGTGACAATCGAGAATCCTACAGGTGTCTGCATTACATAAAGCTACAGTACCTGGAGCATGACATCAAAAGTATAAACATACCAAAAAAGAATGCAAAATATATCAGATTTAATAAGAGCTCCAGCATGGTTTTGTTCACACAGCAACCTGAAGTTCCTGAAGTTTTAGCAAACGGTATTCTTTCAAATCATACTTTTAATACTGCAGCATAAACAAGGAGACACACATGCACTAAAAAGTTTTCTTTTCCGTGTCGGTGATGGTAAGTAGTCAGCACCAACAGTGTCACATTATTTAACAGCCTTTTTAATCTACTCAGTCATGCAGTCATCCCCATTTCTACATTACTAATGTATTGTTTTATTGCCTAGAAATAATTATCCCAAAGTAATACTTACAGTTTCAGTACTGAACAGCATTTCTGTGGATCCTGTGGTCATTAAAGTTGTAAATGACTCATCCATGTTATCTACAAAGAACCATAGGATATTAAAATAAGACAATACACAAAAAACTTGCAAAAGCATAACAAGGATAAAATATAACATATGTGGAACATTAAGCTTAAAGGTTAAATAGAAAATGCCTTGTAAATTTTCTACAATTTTGTAGCAGTGCAACAACTCACTTACCCACTCACTGATGAGACGTTGAGAGCAACCCTCAGTCACAGTTCTGTTTCTTTGTCTGAGTAGTACAACTGGTAAATTAAACCAGACTCATCTTCACTTGCTTATATGGTTTCCCTTTAACCACAGGATCACGTGCCAATATGTATCACTCCATCTCTGTGTCAGTCTGCAGAAAAGGAACAACACACGACCCCTGGTGCTGTAGACTGTACGTCGTTGCCCAAATACAGCACACAAGAAAAATATGCATCACATTGAAAGACTTGTGTGATCTTTTAACAGTAACAACAGTGTGCCAGTTTCAGAGGGAAGCTGTGACTTTTAGATTTTGCCCACTGAACCATGGCCATCAGGCTGGAACCAAAACAATGCACTCACATTCCTTTCACAGTCGATTAAGTTTGACCAAGTCGAAGCCCATTTTTGACACACTTTGTGTACACAGGTGGAGCACTTAACACCCCAGATGAGTGATGCATGAAACTGAAAACCGTGAGCTGTGATTAAAGACCAACACCGAAGGAGGTAGTCGATGTTGAGGTGCTGTTAGTGCTGCTGTTTCATAGCATCTAAAGCTCAGGCAGTGTGGCCAAGTGCCTAAAATGACTGTCAGCCATAAACTTTCCTTTCAAGTGTCCTCTTACGGAATAAACAAGTATGTCATGTGTGAGGGAAGTCTTTTCACGAGGTTTCAATTTCCTGGGTACTAAGTGGTGATGAAATGGACTTAGAAAAACAACATCCCTATTTATCATAAAATAAAGTTATGTTAAACTTATTATAGTTTGGTAACTTATTTTGTACCGATTAAACAAAATATATAGGAGTTTATGAGTCAGCTTTAGAAGTGCTGGAAGGTGAATTTTTTAAGCTTTTGGAGAGAGCCAGGCTAGACGTTTCCCCATTTCCACTATTTTTGTTAAGTTCAATCTGGTGGCTAAGCGTCAACAGATATGACAGTGGTATTGATCTTCTCTAACATGAAAGTGAACATGCATATTTCCCAAAATGTCAAACTATGTCTTTGGCTGGATTTGAGTTTGTTCCGAGTAAAATTTAACTGTATGACTCAGCTTCATACAGTAGCATAGGCGCTGCACTGTACAAAAAAAACAAAAGCCCATATTCCAGTATCAGTTCTTGCCAAGTTAAAATGCATTCATGTGACATGAAAAAACAAGAACCTGCTGTGAGGACAGGGAAATACAAAGTTCATTGGTATTCCCTGGCGTAAAGGGAAATAAATTAGATGACAAACAGTCACATAGCTGACCACACTGATACAAAACAAGTAAAAAGTCCCTACTATCTGCTTCATCTGAAGCCCAAACAAAATCGAGACTAAGAAATAAGCAAACTCATCTTGAGTAATCAGGACCAGGTCAGGAAAAGAGTTTAGAAAGTTAGTTTATAAGCCAAGGAATGTGTTTAACTGAGATTTCTGGTTGTGTTTCCTTGTGTGTCTTACTCTGTTGGGGCTGTTTTGGCCCCTGTGATGGTTCTCTGTAGGATAGAGTAGGGTTCTCAGTTTCACTTCCCGGCCTGATATAATCGCGTGAACACTTGCAGAGCGTGTGAGCCATCAGCTCTTCAGATTTCTACCAAAAGCTGGTTGTGTTTCTCGGTTTTGATCACACTGAGGCCCAGGGAAACGGCTGTGTCATGATCTCAAACGTAATTTCCTTCTGGGAACAAGCTGTTGAAGAAAGTGGCAGAACAAGAGGTTTCACTCACACAGCAACACTAACCACCAAAACTAACTGACTGCATTGTTCAGACTGGTGGCCATATAAAACGCTGTGTGTGCAGAAAAGAGAGCATGACATACTGTAGAAGGTCAAAATTAAAATGTATTCACTTGTACACAAAAATAGAAGACAATGCCATAAATAGGACCCAAGTTGAAGATTAGATACACAATGACAAATTTTAATCTATGCAAAGAGAATACTAGGAACTACTGGTTTTTAGCTCGATTGTGACCTTATGAACTTTATGGCTGACATTTCATATTGTGTCACTTATCTCTTGCAATGATGCATACTGTTATTATTTTTGTCTTTTAACGCGTTCATCTACATATGTGCGTGTATGTGTGTGTGTGTGTGTGTGTGTGTGTGTGTGTGTGTGTGTGTGTGTGTGGGTGTACAGTATGTGTATATATACAGTATCTCACAAACGTGAGTACACCCTTCACATTTTTGTAAACATTTGATAATATCTTTTCATGTAACAACACTGAAGAAATGACACTTTGCTACAATGTAAAGTAGTGTGTGTACAGCTTGTATAACAGTGTAAATTTGGTGTCCCCTCAAAATAACACATCATACAGCCATTAATGTCTAAACCCCTAAGTAAAAATGTCCAAACTGGCTCCAAAGTGTCAATATTTTGTGTGGCCACCATTATTTTATAGCATTGCCTTAACCCTCTTGGGCATGGACTTCAACAGAGCTTCACAGGTTGCCACTGGAGTCCTCTTTCACTCCTCCACATCACGACATCACGGCGCTGGTGAATGTTAGAGACCTTGTGCTCCTCCACCTTCCATTTGAGGATGCCCCACAGATACTCAATAGGGTTTAGGCCTGAAGACATGCTTGGTCAGTCCATCACCTTTACCCTCAGCTTCTTTAGCAAGGCAGTGGTCGTCTTGGAGGTGTGTTTGGGGTCGTTACCATGTTGGAATACGGCCCTGCGGCCCAGTTTCCGAAGGGAGGGGATCATGTTCTGCTTCAGTATGTCACAGTACATGTTAGCATTCTTGGTTCCCTCATTGAACTGTAACTCCCCAGTGCTGGCAGCACTCATGCAACCCCAGACCAGGACACTCCCACGACCATGCTTTGCTGTTGGCAAGATACACAGCCAAACATGCTTGACACCATCTGAACCAAATAAGTTTATCTTGGTCTCATCAGACCACAGGACATGTTTCAGTAATCCATGTCCTTAGTCTGCTTGTCTACAGCAAACTGTTTGCGGGCTGTCTTGTGAATCATCTTTGGAAGAGGCTTCCTTCTGGGACAATACCCATGCAGACCAATTTGATGCATTGTATGGTCTGAGCACTGACAGGCTGATCCCCCTTCAAACTATGCAGCAATGCTGGCAGCACTCATACGTCTATTTCGCAAAGACAATCTCTGGATATGACGCTGAGCACGTGCACTCAACTTCTTTGGTCAACCATGGCGAGGTCTGTTTTGAGTGGAACCTGTCCTGTTTGGAGGGGACACCAAATTTACACTGTTATACAAGCTGTACACTCACTACTTTACAATGTAGCAGTGTCATTTCTTCAGTGTTTTCACATGAAAAGATAATCAAATATTAACAAAAATGTGAAGGGTGTATTCACTTTTGTGAGATATATGGGGAGGAAACATGCTAACTCCACAAACGAACGGCCTGATGCTCTTGCAAGAACAGAGCAACTGGCAGAGTTATTGTGCTAAGACGCCTCAGTTTTATACATCACCATGAATTTGATTAAGCACTTAATGTATCATCTCAGAGTCATGTATGAATAATACAGAAGCCGTTGGTGATACTCACAGATACTCACAATGGAGAGGTCACAAAACACACATATATGACAGCAAAAGCCACCAAGATGCACCAGATGTCTGTTTCTTAACATTTACTGTAGGTCTATGACCGCAATGTGAAAACTTACATTCTATACTCTATATACTGTATACTGTAATATAACTTTAATTTCGAATTTTGAAATATTTGATAACTTCAGTCAATTGGGAGCTTCTTCTATCTCTATGCTGTTATAAATAGTCTGGTTCACATGCCATATGACCTGACAGCCCTCTAACTGGTAGTGAAAATGTTCAGGCCTACGATTCACAGGTTGAGATAAGGTTGAAAAGCCATGTATTAGTCACCAGTATTGCATTATGCAGGCCTCAGGGTTTTAGCTAGTTAACACGGCGCTGTGCATAATGAGAAAGGGGGGAAACCCATCTACTGTAATTAGTCCACTTCAATGAGTTTTACAAATAATAACCTTCATGTGGTCAAATAATGCACCTGCAGTTACTAAACCGTTACAACTTATACCTGAATTCACGATCCTGAGAAAAACAGTCAAATGAGAAGCATATTTCAATCATAGTCGTCAAGCTCAAAGTGCAGTGTAAAATACAATACACAGCCATGTCATGTTTTATTTTTGGTCTAAAATAATTGCATAGTTAGATAGATAGGTTTTCTTGATTTTCACGATATGCACGTGATGTCTCTGTAATAAGACTATGTTGACTCAAACCTGAAACCTGATTCAGCAGTTTTTAATCAGGTAATCGTGTAAATCATATACTTGTTCCGCATTACTTATCCTCTCAATGTTCTTTTTAAGCAGAACTGTCAAATCTAGAAGAGTTAAAGGACACAGAATACCAGCTTGAGTGTTGCATCAGTTGCTGAACTCACCTTAGGATGTGATATTTCACGGAAAATTATATCAGCAAGATAAAAACTAACACATTGAGCAATCATTCTCAGAAGTGATATGTTAATCTTAATATGTGGCAACTTTCTGTAAGTGTGAGATTCAGATTTTAAAGTGATATAGAGCAGCCCCTGGAACCTGGGACCTGTTAGCTCTCATTATCTTTTACAACCTTGATTACTGCCTCCAGACTGGCATGGGCCACAACCCACATGCATACAGCCAACGCCTACTGATCAGGAGATAAGGCTGAGGAGCCAGGAGATGGAGCAGAGGCAAAAGATCTCTGGGAAAACCTAAAACACAGATATTACACACATGCACATTTTTTCACTTATGAATTCAACGTTTCATTTGTATGGCTAAGAAAGGGTTATTTCTTCGTTAAAAGGTACAGGGCATAACTTTTATTAAAGGTAAACATACCATGTGCTGCATCTCTGCTTTCTTTATGGAGCTGTGTGATACTACTGCTGGGGGAAATATTTCATCGCAGGAAGATAGTAGTAGCTTTTTGGCCATACAACATGCTTTGTAATGCAGGACTGAACAGTTAAAGCAATTTGTTATTCCTCTAAAAATCACAGTCATTATTTTTAAACTTCATGCAGCACTCTGGACTTCACCGTACATTCTGAAACTCTCTTGAAATGTGTTTTATGTTTCCAGCAAAAGTCTGCTTGATGATTCTGGAGAAAAACCGAAGCTTTTGTCTTGCCAGTGAAACTTAGAAAACCCCTTTGATGCATTGTCAGTGAGCAGGAAGCTACTGTGAATGGGCACGCCACTCTCTGACATACAGTATATTAACAATTGCCCCATATTGTGGGAAAGTACTGCCACTGTCACTGCTCTCAGCAGTGCGAGAGATTGAGTTTGGTGCTGAGAGAAACTCGTCACCACTTCCTGTGTACCTGCTCGCTGTGATTTATTTCATGCACTGATAGACAACTGTTCAGCATTTGCATCCTATCTGAAATTATCAGAAGTTTTCCCATGACAGTCACTGTTCAGCTACTAACAGAAAACAGATGCACACACGCAAGTATCAACTCACATGAATAAGCACTCAAAAGTAACACAATCCCCTGGTCTTTGGATAAGAAATTATATGCCTTTTCTTTCATGTATCACCTTTTACAATCTCGTGCTTTGACAGCAGGACAAAGGTTTTAATAAAATGTGTTAAATATCATGTGCTAACTACATGTGGTTTTCATTGGTACCCTTTAACCCCCACCCCTTTTTTCTGCACCTATAGGAAGAAAAGTACACCATGCATACAACCCCTGCACATGATGCAAAACCAACACAGGTTGAAGTCAGAACAGACTGTGGCTTGTTGAGTTTCACTGAAAACAACAAGGGGGGTTGACGGTTGACTGACTGATGCCCACTTTGCTTCTTATGTTGCCACTATCTCAATCTACTTTGGTTAACACAAGGCAAAAACAATGAGGTCTCTTTGTAGATACTTGAAGTAGATGAGCAGATATAGAGATTAAATTTGTTGAATTCAAAACAACAAACTCGCAACTGCAATGTGTCAGACCAGGTGATAAAAAAAACCTGCAAGTGATAAAATAACACCCTAATTTAGAGTTTTGATAAAAACAACTGAAGGATGTATCTCACAATCATTTGTGTCCCTTTCCTGATGTTTAATCAGTTCAAAAATGACCTATAAGTAAATTGGTCATTATCTTTAATTCAGCACATGTATGACATAATACAAGGACAAAAAAAGATACCATCATAATAGCCATGCTTACTGTAGTTAAAATGTATGTAAGCCTGGTGGGCCAGCATGCAAAACAAGTACTGTAATAGCAATATCTCCAGTCTAACCAAGGACAATTATTAATGCATGTCATCCAACTTTTCTCTCTACACACGCGTCCTGTCCAATAGAGAAAAATATCTCACCATAAGTATCCTTACCTTCTGTGTTGCTAAAGTCACTTTATACTCCCTTCCACGTTATCTGTGTCCACTCTAGTCATGATAATTGAGGTATCAGGGGATCCCGGAGGCTCAGTGACTAAAGTGTGCACCATGTAACCGTGGCCTCCTCAGTCCCGGACGTATGTCAACCAAATCTCCTTCTTCCACTTTTTTAGACTTTGTGCTCAGAGTCTGTCAGGCTGACGTGACAAAAATAATGTTGGGGGAAAAGAGAGACTGGAGTATTCATAGATGTACTGGCCTGTAAAACCATACAGTGGTTAACCAATGAAGCAACACTGCAGCTTTTATTTGAAAACAGTCCATATCCTCTTTAATACTTTGTATATACCTGTTAACAGGAATTGTATGAATTAAGGCCGCATTTAGCCACTGAGATCATACATTCCTATGTTATTTAAGTGTACAGCTTTTCTTGGTTTATGAAGAGGCAGGTCTCTTAGTAATCTGTGCATTGTTGCAGTATGGTGCCCCCTTGTCACTTCCACAAACATTGATGTTTATGTAGTGTTAAATCAATCATCATTTATTCATATTGCCTTTTAATTCTTCCACTTTTGTATTGTTTATTTGTGTCACAAACCCCTGAAGCCTATCCCAGCATGCAGTGGGCCAGAGGAGGAAAACACACTGGACATGTTTCCGGGACATGTTTACTGTCTGATATTTTCATGAGGCCAGAACATGTACTACAGCTCAAATATTACAATCATATCAGAAAGCCATTTCTTAATCTTCAGTGAATTCAAGTGATGTTTAGATGATTAAATTTATCCCAAACTTAAAGTGAAAAATTAAAAGCAATATAATGATGACAACCTACGATGACTTAACTCACTAAAAATTACCACACATTTATTTGGTAACAGCTTTTATTACCCCATACGTTGCACAATACAAACAAATGCACATCTAGTGTAATACAAGGTAGATGTATCATACTCTACAAGAGCATTACTTCATGAACATCATGTATATTTATAGATTTTTTTTTCTTACACCCCGTCACCCACAGCAATACGAAAAGTACACAGTTAAAGATTCCAGACAAAAATATTCTATGCCCTTTGTGTAGGGAAATCTTTCTAGATCACTATCCATGTCAGTTAATATGCAAGAGCAAAAATAATGAATGCAAGAAATTTGGTACATTTTCAATGATCAGACTTTCACAGAATGTCAGATCATTGGAAATATTTGTTGTGTGAAATGCTACTAAATGTTTGGGTAACAAATTAAAGCAAGGTTGACCAAAAGGGTCATTACTTAAGCTGTTCACTATTAATTAAAAAATGGCTTAGGGTTTGCTTGGAACTCTGGGTCTAGTTCAATAAGGTTTGAATTTTGACTACAAAACGGGCTTCTAAAAGTAAGACTGATCAGGAAAATATCAACAATCAATTACCTGGTGCTAGAAAGCTAAATATTACCTATAACCATCAGATAGATAAGACTGCAAAGCTTCAGGCAGACAGTACGTATCTGTCAAATTCAGCTAATGGACAAGGCCTCTTCAGACAGGGACATGATAATAATTGCATAGAGCACTGAGGGAAGTCTGCTAGCTACTGTACGTGAGCTCCAAATTGAGACGTAGAAAAAAAGCACAGCTGAAGAAGGCTATCATTTGTCACTACTTCATTTGCGTGTTCAGTTGTGTGTACTGTCAACCTCCCCGCTCCCGTTTACTTTACAAAAGCCAATAACTACTGAAGATGCCAGATAAAGCATGAATAAACAATTCCTCGTGGAAGTGCTATTTTCTGTCTCTCTTGTCTTACAGCAGTGGAAATGATGGTTTCTTCTTTAAACCATCATGTATTTTGGTCCCGTCTTACACTCCGGACACCTGGAAAACCAGCTGCCTTGGGTAGAACTCATTCGTTGGGCTCATATCTGAAACAGAGCAATAACAGCATTACAAATCTGAAATTAGACACATTGCTTTGGAGGGGTGTTGGGGTGTTGGGGGGGGGGGATCGACACAGCATAGTACTGCAATATTTTTCGTGGCAATACTGTATCGATACGCTGAGGCTAAGCATTGAATTTTTATTATATAAATTGTACATGAGAATTTTACTTTTTAGCTATATAATAATAAAATAAATTGCATTTTCAGTCCACTAGAAAAAGAGGTTTCCTTTGGGGACACAATCTGAAGTTGGAAAAAGGTAATAAATTCCAATACATTACAATATGTCTGAAATCACAATAATATCATATTGTGACATAAGCATCGTAATAATATCGTATCGAGGGTTAAAAGTGACATTTTAAGTTTAAAAAAAAAAACATGATTCCACAGGACCACGGGGTTTCCAATTTTTTGACTGTTCTTCTTTTATATGTTCTTCAGACAGCGATTGCCCTCTAAGAATGCCACCATCTAGAGGGATGATATTTGCATTGTTTTCTTCCTGAAGATGAATACCCACCTCTGCAATCGTTTTCTGATTTCTTTGATCTGCTCATTCTTCTTGGTTAGGATCTCCTTCATGTTGCGGTAGGCTGCAGTTTGCTGAAACTTCTTCTCCAACTCCTGCATACCACACACATACATAAACACAGAACCTCACTGCACCTAATCAATTGCCCCAACAATAACTGGGCAGTAGAGCAAGTTTATCCGCCCCAAACATATTTGACCAACACTTGACAGTTGGTGGGGGTTAACTTGCTGGTAAAGACGACAGAGATGTACCTTCTCTGCCAATGACAGCTGCTCCTGCACTCGCAAAAGGTCGTGTCTGGCAGATATCAGGTTCTCCTGCAGATCTTTCTGGGAGACAGCGTTGGTACTAAGAGACCTTTCATAGTCTTCCTTCAGAGCTGCCACTGTGTCCTCGAGGCTGCTGATCTCCTGAGATTGAGCAGCCAGCTTGAAGGGGGAAAAAAAAACACAAGTTCAGATAGAATAAACGGCAGTCATCGCCACTCTACAGAATCTAGACCCTATTCACATTGACAGCCAAAAGTAACACTGTGGTCAGCGGGATACATACCATTTGAAGTCCAAGTTGAAAGATCAAATCAAATGACAGCAAATGTTCAGATGCAGTAAAATAAAAAATGAAAAGTAAAAAAATAAATAAATGAGAGGTAAAATGGAAAGCAAACTCAAAATGTCACAAAAGAAGATGATGTTACTTGCACGCCGAACTCCAAACAGTACCTGCTGTTCACCATGCACCTTCTGAAGGTCCTTCAGAGCCCTCTCTGCCTTGGTTTTCTCATCTAGTGCACTCATTGCCTAGAGACATTAATCAGATCAGAGAGTGAACGGTATAAACTTGATGCTGTGCGTTAAAGAAATGTATGGCTAACTGTTATACCTGGGTTTCTATAGTCCGCAGCCTGGCTTTCAGTTTATCATTTTCCTCCTGTAGTCTTGCTATCTCCTGAATAAATATTAAGATAGGTATAAATACGATAATGATGGTAAAACTTTCTACAATAAATCTGTATATGTAATTCATGCAATATATTTCTTTACCTTGTTAAGAAGTTCAGACACCCCACCTTCATTCAGTGGTGCCAGCTTGGGTTTGCCTGTTTCCTGGTTTATCTGGGAATGCAATATTAAACACTTCACAACTGAAGCAATGACCAAACAGCTCTTATTCCTTAGTCTAAAACATGTTGGATATATCTTGCCATTACTAGTACATGAGTATGGAAATGAAAACACCATTTTTATATCTGTCTAGTCTTGCTTTTCTTAGAAACGTGAGTCTGACTAGGGTCTCCCTTATCAGAAAGGTCTGAATAGCTTAGCCCACAAAAGAGCACAGTATTGTATTACAAAGATGATTTGTTTTTCTTTCCCCTTGCATAGTAAAACCACAAGTCAACCTCAGTGACTTCTGAACCGCACGGCTACGTGTGAAGGGCAGGCGAGCTGACATATAAAACTACTTAAAATGCAAAGGAACGCTGCACTGCTCTCTAGTTACTGAATGCCATGTGGGTGTAAATATCCTTTGAACACATGATTAATGGCAACTACATTGATGGTGATGTTTCATGGTCTGCATGTGTCTTGAGCTGCACATTATACTCACCTTATCAGCGGTTTTAAAGTCAGTCTTCTCAAATTCAGCCACTTGTTCTAACAGCTCCCTATATGGGTCAGGAAGAACAAAGAATTGGATGGCGGAATAATGAAGAAAGTTACAGAGAAAGGAGTACAAAAAAAATCTTGAAATCTTATCAAATATTATCTAAATTGTTTTGCCTCTAAAATACAAAGTATGGAAAGTCAATATTTTGTGAGTAACACTGAATAAAGTGAAACTGAACGGAAAATGTGCACTCTCTCCTCACACAACGGTCGCCTTGCCACCACAAAGTGGAAGATGTTTATAATTTTTGACATTACAATAATCTGCTATTTGGCAGTTGTGTATCTTTGGCAAGGAAAACAAACACCCTTGTTCCTGATGGCAGTTTAGCACTTATGCTATGAGATATGTGCTTGTGGTGGGGAGAACAGTACTCTGAAAAGCTTAAATGTGGTTTTGAAAACAGCAGCTGAACACACGTAGACTGTAACATGGGGCGTATTCCTTGCTTTAAACACCCTATCAGTCACGTAAGGCCCTGCAGGAAAAAAATAAGCTTCAGAGCTTGTTTATCCACCCACCATGTGCACATTACAACAAAAGAACTTCTTTCAAAACATGCTCATAGTTTTAACAAGGTGAAAGGTTGCAGAGGTCAAACGTTACATTAAGTTCACCTGAATATCATAAAAGTAAATTCAAACCTGTGTATGTGTACCGTTGAGCTTTACAATGATCTCACTGGCCAACAGTGTTAGATCGTATGTTAAGCTGCAGAGGTGTGAATTTATGAACATTTGCTCTGATAGTGAAGATTACTGAAAAACCTTGCTTCCCTCCATCTCACTGGCAAAAAGAGGAACAGGGCAAAGCTTTAGTTTGACATTCAAATTTGTGAAACGAGGCAAACATTTCACACAACTGCTATTGATATTATGTATCCTCTGAATTATTGTGAATCTGTATTAATATATTTATGCAAAAAAGCCTTAATACATCATTTGCCAAAATGTTAAGAGTGCAAAGTAGATTCTGACAACAGTTCAAATGTGATTTATCTTTCTTAGTGGTCTCACATGTACATGCCTGCATTGCTCTATGTTCAGGCTTGTAATATAGAAAAAACACTTTAAGGCACTTTTGGCATATTTGCCTGGTAAGAACAGCAAGAACGGCCTTTTAGGTAATTTAAAGTTTACTGTATAGATTAATTAATTAATTTTAACACACGTGCCCACAAACACTTCAAATGCATGCGCACATATAACATGAGCTGCTAATGATAATTTACAGTATAAAAAAACAGTCCAGTATATACTATATACTGTGGTATATATTAACTTTATAACTTTTTAAATTAAACATTAGTACTTGTGTTAATTATTGTAAACGTGTAACAATATGTAAATTTGCTGGATGTAAGAACTGAAGAATGAGTTCACGCACATTACAAAATAACATTTTTTTATGTACCACTAGAGGTAAGTAGTAATGCAGAAAGTTTTACTTTTTGTTGGGAAAGCTTTAAGATATCGGCTGCTGAGATTTCTGCAATTTTCGATGGACTAAAAGAAACAAAATATTTAATTTGAAGTGAATTCAATTATCCTGTTTTTTGGGGTAACACATTATTTAAATTTAAATGAGATTCATTAAAATTCACCTTTATTCTATCTGACTGGCAGAAAGTCAGATATAATTAATACAAATTTAATTTTTGTAATTTGGGTAAACTGACCTTAAAATAAAGTGAGATGGTGACCGAAGTTAACTGAATATCACTGCAAACAGGAAACCACTGTTATGGAAAAAGGGGCTTAAATTCACACAGTGGAAGCAAGCATGTGGCTTAGCAATTACCTATGTGCCTGGCATATAATGTAACACTGAAGAGGAAGTGGCACCAAGTGGAGGAGTTTTTCTTGGGAACGTGAAAGTGTAATTTGTGTTCAGAGGCCCAGCTGACTTCTCTTTTTGGTGTGGCACTCTATTTGACCTTGAACTGATAATTTTAAATAGTTTTAATTTGATGATGTTTCTACAGCTAACTGAATGTGACATGTTGTCGTTGGGTCATTTTTGTGCATAAAAGATCCATATCTTTTGCACACTGTTTATGATGTCAGCAAAGCATCTTAATTTGAACAAGATAATAATAATTGTGCACACTAAATATAAAATATTTCCTTTTGTCAAATGTTTACTGGGTGTTAGTCTATTTACTCAACAATTTAGAGGAAGCCTGAATCTTCTTCCTTCCTCACTGCTCACCTGTTCTCCAGCTCAGAGATATCACTCTGCAGTCGAAGGTAAAACTTCTCGGCCTGGGAAAAGAGCTGCCTGAGCAGCAGCACATTAGTGTGGGCTGTGTTGATGAGCTCCATCTCCACCTCCCCACGCACCACCACCTGCAGCCCATCCAGCATCTCCCTCACCTCGTCCACTGTGAAGGTTTCGTCCACCAGCCTTCAGACAGAAACATACATGCACACAGGTGTATGTTAAAGGTCCACCTGAACTGCAAAGCACTTAACTGTGTTAAATGTTTTCCTTCTATTGAATATGCATCTTAAGTTTATTAAATTGAAGTTATTAAAGTTGAATTAACATACAAACAATGGTACCAAAACCCTAAGTATGACCAGTCACCTGCTATCTTTGAGTTCTTCAAAACATGAGTCAATAGTCTTTAGTCTCAGGACCCTCTTTGAACGTGCAAATCGCATGTAATTGATGACTTCATTCTGATGGTGTTCATTAAAGCCAAATTCAGCCTGCATGGAGACAAGAAGGGAGAAACTGGTAAAACGATTGTCATGAAAGACAGAGAGAGAGACAGAGAGAGGCTGTAATGGAAACCACAACTAACTAGCTGATAGGCTAGCCTGAAGAGGATTTTTTTCCCTGCTGTGACAGGGCCTATTAACATGAGCTTGCACATACAAAGTGCTACCTATGGAGTCGCTTGCTAGCTGTGGACTCATCTTCGCATAAAAGAGAAGGGGAGACGTTTAGCTTGCTAACTTCTACAAGCAAACAGGTGGCCATGCAATCCATAAATAGCAGATAATAGCAGCTACTTACCATGGTGGCTTTGGAGCTAACGTTGATGTTACTACGTTAGCTAGCCTAGACTGAGCAGATCCAAAAGGAAAAATGGGTGTTTGTTTCAGCCTCTGATTTAACGTCAGGCCACACAGCGAACTGGCAAGAAGCTAAAGTCGCTAAAGCTACTGGAGTCGATGATTCTAGTAAACTGTATTATACTTAAAGCATAACTCGGTCAATTCTCTAACGGGGTTAAATCATAGCTGTAAGATTATCAGACAGACCGATTGACTAGCCTAGCTATCCGGCTAGTGTTTGCCTTGAGAATAGCGTCATTGCCTTGGTTACTAGGGGTGCGTTCAACGGCGCTACGTACATCACGGAACAACAAGTGGTGCGGTCATTATTACTGAAGTATAAACATATGCACAATTAATGAATCAGCATTGTCATAATAGCCACAAAAACATACCCAGAAACATTGACAATTAATGGTGACCACCTTTAAGAAATATTATACAATACAAATCATTATTTGGTCAATAAAATTACAAAATCCTTTATTAAGCCCACAACTGTGAAATTCACAATGCATATAAAAAGACACTTTAAAGATAAACAAACAATGAATAAATAAACATTTGTAAAGAGAATAAATATAGGCTAATAGTAAACAGTCATTCATTTGGCTACTTTACTTCTGTTTCTGTATTTTTCTTTTTTGTTGGAAAAGCTTTAAGATATCTGCTGCTGAGAGTATTATAATTTTTAAGAAAAGAAAAAAAATTTTCATTTGAAAAATTCCAAAACCTAAAAGCATCTTTCTAAAAACAATGTCCTTGTTACTCATGATAACACACAGACCTGCCTATCCAAACTTTTCATTAAGAACGGTTTCCTTTCTGAAACAGTTTGAAGTGAATGATCCTGTTTTTGGGGGTAACACATTCTTTAAATTAATTTTTTTTTAATGAGATTCATTAACATTCACCAATCTAGTCACCTCTATTCTATTAGATTGGAAGCAGAAGTCATAAATATAATTTTTATAATTTGGGGAAACTGATCTTAAAATAAAGTGAGATGGTGACAGAAGTTAACTGAATGTCACCTCAAACAGGAAAACATTGTTATGGAAAAAGGGGCTTAAATTCACACAGTGGAAGCAAGCACATGGCTTGGCAATTTCCTTCTTGCCTGGCATATAATGTAAAACTGAGGAGGAAGTGGCAGCAAGTGGAGGAGCTTTTCTCACAAACATGAAAGTGTAATTCGTGTTCAGAGGCCGAGCTGACTTCTCACTTTGGTGTGGCACTCTGTTTGACCTTGAACTGTCAAATAAATTTCAATAATTTTAATTTGAAAATGTTTTTACAGCTAAGTTAATGTGAGTTGTTGTCATTGTGTCATTTTTGTGCATAAAAGATATAAAACTATGAGCTATATCAACTCTAATCTCCCCCATATTCTGTTATCTCATATTATCCTTGCCAAAGTTCTTTAACATATTTTCTAATGAGAATGTTTGTTAGAAACATCTAGACTGCCGTCTTTGTGCACCATTATTCTAAAAAGAATAATTTTGTATTTTTAGTTAATGCAGGTCTGATCATTTTGTCTCCTTAATACTTTTTTATGGAATTTCTTAAGAATGTAATTTACTGGTTATCTGAAAAGATAAGTTAATTAAATGTCCAGCATGTAGGCAAGACTGCATGCACCGAACTAGCAATTAGGTGTACTTCAATGTATGCAACAGTAGATGGCAGTATAGAGTTAGAAAAGAAGTTTCATATGCTCCACTTTTTTTTTGAAAAGACCATGAAATCTTGTGCTACATTGAAATGCTGGAGCCACTTCTCTTTGAGTATGGAAGTAAGGGAAGGTTGTGTGGAAGTGGTTAAACACATTTGACTCTGTGTGAGCCAAATCAGAACATCAGAGATTATGTTGCACTGTGTCCTTATGTCACTGAAGACAAAAGGAGACCACTATCTATTTTGTTAAGGAGGTTCCTAAGAAAAAAGAAGGAAACTTTTTTCCTCATGTCTCTCTAGCTGTAATTAAATTAGACTAACAGGCAGCGCATGGTTGGTCACCTAATCAGATGCCGCATAACGTGACCCCTCTGTGCTGCCCCGCACAAGTTCCCTGTGCAACATCAGTCAGACACAGATGCCAAGATGTTTCCCCTTTACCTTCAATCGCGGTGAGTCACTTTTCATTTCAGACAGGGGACAGACATCACTAGGTGATGGTTTGCAAGTCATGGATTAGCACTGAATTTTTGTGAGAGTCACATATATTGGTGGTGTCATTTAGACCATGGGGCTTACTTTTCACCATTTACATGTATTTAGCTCTTGTGGGCGAACCATAATTAGTGGATCTTGATGTCATATCTGCAGCTGATCTACAAAATACTTTTAGCAAACAGAAGCATTTTGGAAATTGCAAGAGCAGATGTATGCATTAGAGCACAAAAACAGAATAAACAAAAGCATACAATAGAACATTATGGACTTGTACAAACAAGCAGTTGACAGATGCATGTTAAGTAAACTGCTGTAGTGTAACATTTAGGCTACTTAAAATTGTGTTTACTCAGTTTTTACAGAGTTGACATATTACTGTAAATGGTGAACCTCGGGAAAACTTTTTCTGACTTTAAAAGGACACATTTGTGTATGTGTCTGCATGTGTGTATGTGTGGACAGTTAATTTTTGTCCTGGTGTCAGTCATGTAGGGTTAATGTGGTTAAACTTGACAAATACTTTAGACTGGCTGAACTTTACCCTGATAAGATGTATTGCTGCATTGGTAGGACAGTGTCAATTGAGGGCACAACAATTCGTCTTCCCCCTGGTACTGATATCTAGAAGCCTGCAAAACAAAACAAATGTACAGGTTGGATTACCCTTTCAACCTCCTGTAAATATTGAGAAGGAAAGTATAGGCTAGAGAGGTGTAAATGTAGAAATATGTAATAAGTTGTAATTGTGTAATAAGTTTTATTAAATTAATCATTAAATTGATCAGTCATAATCAATTAGTAGCAGGGTGACTGTCAAAGTTATGACCACTATCAATATTTGACTCTTTGGTGGATGGGAAATATATTCAGTGTAATCTGCCTGGTTTCCAAACTATCATTTATTCTCTAAACAAAAGATTCTGCTATTAAACCCAGTCCGCAGTACCCCCGCACAATAGAACTGCTCCGCGGTCAGTTTTGGTTGTCTGTATCAATACAAACACTGAAGAAAAAGAAGAAGAACTGATCTGGGGTCAGGTATCTCGATAATCCCGCGTCCCGACAAACCAATCAGCTGACAGCCGCATGACAGGCAGGCCTCGCGCTTGCGCAGTAGCACACTTTTGGTATCAGGAGTATGGCAGCGTCCTGAGCCCTGTTGGGGGGAATAAAGCCGTAACTGAGCACCTTCAGCATCATAGTGGGAAAACTGAGACGCACCGGACGCACCGGACGCACTCAGAGGAGGGTGGGGGGCCGAGGGACGGCTACGAATAACACCCGTTAGCGATTTTACAGGTAAACGCCCCTGCTACCAGCTGCCACTGTCTTCAAGCTATCTTCTACATGTTTGCTTGATTGATCCTCGCTGCAAGTTAGCCGCTAGCTTGTGGCTAACCCAACATTAGCCTGCCACAGCCCCCTTTTTTCTGCATTTGGCAAACAAACGCTAATAACAAAATGTCTCTGGGATATTTGCTATTCTAGTTAGGTGAAGCAGTAGTGTCGACATCTCCACAAACGGAGCTGTCGTGCTTGTTTTTAGCCAGACAGTTGATCGTGTAGGCCCGCTGCAGAAGAAGTATGGCTAGCCGCTTGAGAGCCAGGTAATGCTGCTTGTCATGGATTTACTTGACAGATCGGGAGCCAGCGCACATCCTTCAAATGGACTTAAGACTCGCCGTTAGCCAATTTAAAGCATTTTGTCTGTCTTCTGTCTTGTCACGTGTGAAAAAATCTGAAACAAGTGGTTCATGCAATCCTTACAGAACCACATAAGATGAAGTAGAGTAGGTTTCTGACCTTAAAGTTTCCTATCTTGGTAGAGAGATTGCTTCATTTTATTGGCAAATAGATGGAGGACATTACAACATGTCTTCAGTGCAGAAAAATCAGCAGCAAGAAAGACGAAAACCACTTTGCAGAAACCAGCAAGACATTCATGTTATGATATGATATGTTGTTTTTGAATATGTCAAGACTATTAAATATTTAATCAGATTAACTGGTGAATCTGAAGATCTAGATGTTGTTTTGGTGGGCAGTGCGCTGCTTTGGCTCATCTTTTACTTTCATTGTACTGTCAGTTCAGGTAACTTTGTATGGTTAGGTCCATATAATGATGTAATGGGTGTGATGGTTTGACCTTTGTACTCACCCTGATGCTGGAGCAGTTTTCCTATTCTAAAACGTTTTTCCTGTGAGCTGTGAGAAACAGGGTAGAAAACAAACAGCAAAAGAGCTGTTTGCACAGTCTGAAGTGTTAATTATTATGACACAGTAACCTGTAGCTGTAGCAAGCACCAGTAGATACTATGGGATTGTACAGACTTTCATAGAGATCCACATAATGGCAACAGTTATGTTAGCAATGATCAGAAGCTGTTAAAGTTTCTGAAAGTTGTAAGACCTGTCTGGAACAAGGTATCATGCTGTGTGCTTTGCTTTGAGCGTTGTCTTCCTATTAACTTTTATCGTCTTTCTCTTTTTTTTGCTGAACTCTATGAATAATTTGCTATTGATCTGCATACAGATTGGAAGAGCTGGGAGGGGTAATCACATGACCCAATCCTGGAGTCTGCCTTGGTCTTTTTTTGTGTTTGTTTTGTATACACTCATCACAGTAATATAATACAAACGTCTCTGCCCTCTGCAGCAGCGAAGAGCACGTTGTGCACTGCTTGCTGCTAACGTCTCCTATTGTGCCTTCCATCAGCCCCCCGCTTTGGATTACATTCATTATGCAGCTCCATGAATGCGTGTTTGAAAAAAAAAAAATGTTGATGCAAAACTTGGATCTCTACTGTTCCTTGCACCTTTGTTTCTCCAACACAGGCATCAATTATTGAGATGCGAAAACGGGCTAATTTGTAACGGTCCTCATCCGGTGTGGTGGCACCTGAGAGTAGCTTGTATTTGCATCCTGCCCTCTTTGAACACCAGACACTTGTCCCCTTGGTGAATGGTAGATTCCGTCATTTGTGGCTATTTTGCTGCTCCCTGCTTCAGTTGCACACGGAGAGGAAGGAAAACCAGAGTCAGATTTTTCCAGGATCCTGGCAAAGTGCTGACACATGTTCCCCTTGTCACACTGCAGGCTGCCAGCAAATAACTGCACTAAGGAGAGGCAGTTATTCCCTGAATTTGCTCTGTACTGGTCTGTTGACTAGTTTATCTTTGATGGCTTCATCTTTAATTTGTTAGAAACAGTCTGTCACAAAGTATTACTCTTAACCATCCTGCTGATGCTTTATATTTTGTTCTATTTGGAAAAGGAAACACTTTGAATATAAGGGACAAGAACATGGATCCCAGTTAATTTAATGTCCAGATTTGATAGTGTCTAGCTGTCATAAATTTAAACTACAGTGCTTTTTCACACAAATTAGACACTGAGCCAAAACACAAAGCCTAACCCCTGTTTATCTAAATAGATAAATAGGCCACACTGGCCTTGCCCCAGACTTTATTGACACATGCTCAGGCTGGAATGAAAGACCTTTACTTTCTCTTTGTTTTGCTGAGCAGGTTGTATCCCGGAGGTTCCTCAGGTATGCCTATTTGCAAAGTGAGCCTGTGAAAATACACACATAAAAGAGAGGGTGAGGATATCAAAGTCATGTGCTACCAGCTGCAGTGATGCTGTGGCTCATAAGAGAGGTAATGACGGTGTAGAATCAGTCGGTCCTGGAGTGACGGACTACGCTCTGTTGTTGGATAATCACAGTTTACACATATTAGTTCTGTAGCTGAGGGAGCGTCCTGTGGGAGTCTTTCCCTTCGAGCTGCAAAATGTTGAATACCTGTGTGAAGCGTGTGTGGCAGTATATCGGAATGTGTGTTACATAAACTAGATGGCGTGATTACTTGTAAAAGTGCAGCTTGTTTGGTGTATTCTTGACACAAACTGAGACATGGAGAGCAGTTAGTTTTCATCATTCCCTTAAGCCATGTGACTAAAAATATTATTTATATTTTCCCTCAAGTAATGCTCAAATGAAGAACTGTTTTTTGTGTTGGAAATGTGAAAGTGCTTAATTTTTGATTGTAGTCATAATAACTTGTCTCCTGTTTTTCAGGTCCTTTGAAAAGATGAATGTCCTCAAAGACAACAAAGACCTGGCCTGTTTCTACACCACCAAACACTCCTGGAGGGGAAAGTAAGACCCACAACTTGGTTTTTAACCTGATTTTAACCCCACCATAGGATTTCATGGGCTGGTTGCATTGTATATTCCACATGTTGTTTTTATTGGTTTACAAGGCAAAATTAACCCAAGTCTTAAGCAAGATGGCATCCATGTACTTACATACATACAAAAACTTGAAAAGCTTCTTTTTCCAAGTGCACATATATAATTCTTTGTCCTTCTTCTTTATCTTAATATTTTCATAAAAGGTACATTTGGTTTCAGCCTACTTTTTACAGGAGTGGTAGTAGATGGATTAAGCTGTGTTACATCTTGAGTAGGCATAAGGCAGCCACAGCACAATCACAGTACAGGAAAGTACAGTACACTGATATTATAATACCGCAGCTGTTTGTCATGTAATACACCCAATGTAAGATGTTTAACAGCATTTCTAACATACTGTTTTCCTAAATTGGCCATTTATCTGAATTTATTAGAACAGGAAAGAAATGTCTGCACTCATGTGGGTGCAGTGTGTGTTTGGTGAAGCTATTAACATGTTGACCTTATTTTAACACGATTTTATGTTTTTTTGACATAAAAAAAGATGTGAATTTTTACACTACATTACAGGAGAATGAGACCAACATACTATAACTGTATGTCTAAATGAATGTCTGAATTCATTGCATGGGATATCTGTTTGTTTTCATTTTATTAAGTTACACATTAGAGCCAGTGTTGGCCTAAAAGTAGATGGGATGTTATAGCTACTTGGTGGCCCTCAAAGCTAAAGGATGGAGTTCCTGTGTGAGCAGTGAGCCAGTGGGATCACATTACCAGTACCTGCTTTCACAAATGTCTTTGTCCCATTAACCCCTGCTATTGACTTGGGTAACTTAAGCAGGGCTGCAGAGCATTAGCCATCATCAGAGCTTCATCCTGCCAATGCTTCCTGAAGTGTCTGTCAAAGACAAGTGTTGATGTATGTGTGATGGACAGTGGAGACCATTTCCCTATGGGTCGACACATGTCAGCTGACCTGGGTCCGTGACCCTCCTCCTGGCCTGGATTGAACGTGCCCCGCACACTGCCCGGCTTTGGTGAACAGGCATCTCTAGCAAGGATGGAAACTTCATTTATCTTAACCTATTATTTATATTAGGATATTAACATTTGAAGGTCATTTAACTGACTCTCTGAATGGAGAGACAGAAAGATGAGAGATCACAGGATATTAGTAGGCAACTGTGAGAGAGCGAGTGAACAGAGAGAAATAAAAATGAAAGTTCTTTTTGGTGCTTGTGTAATGTCATTTTGTTTTGTTTTATCAGTGGTATTTCAGCAAATGGTGGAAACCAGAGATTCATTTTTCACAGCGGTCTCGTATGAGTCAATGGGTCAAGTGAAAATCAGTAGAACCTCGTCGTCTGGCCGTCTGCTGCATGAAAAGGGCACACAGAGCTTTAAAATGCCAACAGAAAGCGAAAGAGAAGGTGTTATGTCAGGATATCCTCTTTCATCTTGCTTCACACCAACATCAGAAACAGTGGTCTGCTTTTGCCTACTGTGGATTGTAAAATTTAGTCTCAAATAAAAACATTACATTCAAACTGTAACTTTATGCCAGTAGCAAACCAGGAAAAGATAACTGCTTGCAAAACTTTGCTAAATGTACCAGGTTATGCCTATTGGTTTAATTAGCCTTGGATAGAGGAAAGTGTTCAGGTAACTACAGGATCAGCTAAGACTTCAACAGTTACTGTGCCAAGGATGAGAGGAGCACAGCTCTTCACTGTGAATACAGAACAGGTTCCCAAGAGTAAACTTTAATTAGACTCATCTATGATTAGCATGCCCCTGTGGCCATATATAAAAGTACTTGTCATGTTAATTGTGAGTGTGTTAGACGGTATTCATCATCACTTGATGCACCAACTTCTCCAAGAACTGTACTCCATGTAAATGACTAATAATTCTTTCAAGTGCAGATATAAAAAGGTCCAGGTCTACTTGAATTAAAATGCATGTAGAAAAATCAGGTGTTAGCTCCTAGTTGTGAGTTTTGACACAAATTTTCATTGCACATGTTTTTGTCAAATTTTTAGTAAGTGTAGTGTATATGGCAGCAGGTTGGTCAGGAGACTGTCGAATCATATATCGGTCATCTGTTCTGCAGGGAGTTGAAGGGAAATTTTAAAAAGCAATGCTGATGTGTTGCTTTATAGTTTCCACTGTTTTTGTCTGGGTTCTTTTTTACATGTCTAAAACAAGTGTTTCAGAATGTATGGTGACATAATCAAATTTGTGAAAATCACTGGATGTCCGAGAGACTGAGTTACTCTCTGATCTATCTCACTTTTCCTACAACAGTTAAAGTTGCCTTAGTGTTGCAACAGCATTTGTCCGTTGCTCTGTGCTCATGATCATGTTTAATTCAAGTCTTGTGACACTAGCTTGTAGAGCATATTAGATTTGCCTGTGTGTGTGTGTCGTCCTAATGATGGGCATTTGCATGATTTTTGACTCAAGTGGAGTCTCTCAGAGTTTTGTGTGTCAATTAAGGGATTTGCCGTTCAAACACAGCACTTCTCTACAATTTCACAATCTCCTTTTGAATCTTTTTTGAATCTGTTCATACTTCCCTATATTGTTCTTGAACAATAAACAAGCCTAGCTGCTACAGGTTCTTAAGCTATATTTTTTCCCCAGCCTTTTACGTACCAGGACATACAATGTGCTGTAACTACCTTTTGTAACTTGTGATAATTATGAAGGTTTTCAGTTGTTCCCGTCATTGCACACTGGGTCTGATGCTCACATTCAGCCCACCTTTCACCACTCTTTACATCTCTAAAATCTAGTGTTTATAGCTTCTTGTATGGGAGATTATGTAGCGTTGTCCTAGCTTTGTATGTAGTTGAACAAAACACAGTGTTTCTTGTGAGAAATATTGTTTAGAGAGAAGAGGCGGCAGTTAAGAGGGATTAGTCAGACACAGGAAATTGCTTAATGTGATACATGATGAAACTGTGGAAGTGGAAGGAAAAGCTCCAAGAATGTACAGTAGGACTGAATGAAAAGTATCCTGTTACTTATTGCAAACTATATGTGTCGTGTAAACTATTTGGAAAGTTTATAGTGTGCTTGTTTCCTTTTATGACACAGTTAAAGGACCACATCACTGTTTTGGACCATTTAGTACAATTCACATATTTATCACATTACGGGTGACCATCTTTCTTTCATACTATTGTGGCCTACCTAACACAAGGTAGTTTCAAGTCTCTGCTTAGTTAATTTTCATATCTTTTGTATGAATGAAAATCTCAACCACAGCAGCATAATTTGCCAGCAGTACTAGCAATTATATGTGATTTGTGGTAGATGGGTCAAAACAGGCAAAACCATTGATGAGGTTATTCAGATTCCTTGGTCTCTAGATATTATAATAAATCTGTACTCATTTACTGCAGACATCAGACAAAGCTCCAGCTCCTCTTATGTACTTATCACAGCATTACTTTGTTATGGACTTGGCGAGAGAGGCACTTCTATATATATACTGTAATTGGCTCGCTTCAGTCAGAAAATCAGCTGGGGTTTTTTTTGCCAGATAAGCAGTTGACGATGGATGAATGGATGGATTGCTGGTTATCTTTCAAAGGAATGTCCTCCAGGGTCATCTTTATGCTGCATGCTTTCATTATGTTCAAAGACGAACTCCTGCTAACCGCTTAAAATAAATTGATATTGTGACTTCGTATACACGACAAACTTGTTGACAAACAGATCACAACTATGTCAGATTTCGCCAAAATCTTATAATGTCTGTCTTTGTTATCCAGCTTGTTGTGTGGTCACGAAGGAAGACCCATGGAGCAAAAATGTGATTCATTGTTAGCCTTACAAACACGCACTAGCCAGAGAGGGTTGGATATTGCCTGTGTACAAAGACAGAATTAAGAAAAAAAACATCAGCCAACAGAGAATGAATAATTAACTAAGTTTGTGCTGACACCCTGTTAAGCCAGCCACTTAGCACCAAGGTCAAGCTCGTGTGGCGAGACGGCACACTGAGTAAGGACAGAGACATGGTCTGACGGAGATGATGGACGCAGAGAAAGGAAACCTCAGTGTGAGTGGACATTGTTAGAACGGAATGAATACATTTGTGCAGGCTTACTGATGGGGAAGGTACACAAAAAGGACATGGTGTATAACTGTGGAGAAGGAAGGAGACTGGCTGTGAGATGAGCCTGGACCTCATACTCCACTTTGGCCTTGCCTCAGGCCATTGCCTGTCCTGTCTGTCTGTGTTAGGCTCCTTACACAAATGCATTATGCGGAAGTAACGTCTCAGTTTGACTTCCTTTTACTCTTCTTTTTGATAGGACTAGCTGGTAACATCACTAGAACTCTGAATGCTATCCAGGCCTAATGAGGATATGCAAGAAAAGAGGAGCCAAGTCAGCATTGTTACTGTCCAATCAAATAGTGCCATGGAGACGAACATATATGTATACCAGATACAGATAAATCCTTACATTTAGCACTTCAACACACTCCATGCTTAAACCTAGACTCTCCCCCAATCTAAAAAACTCACCAAACCTTTTTTTTGTACATAACAAAAACCCTCAAATGACCTGTTTTCAAATCAAACACCAGGCAGAGTTTTGAATTGGGCAGAAATGGCAACTGAAACTGTGGGCAAACCACACCGCGATCAAGCACGTACACAGAATATGCCCGCCTGCTCATGCACATGCACATTCACTCAGAGTAACATGCAGAAAGACAGAAGAAATAGAATTTCACACTTCCTTCCTACTATGTGACAAAACCCACTCTCATAACGGTTCCAATGAATAAATGTTAGCTGCTTCAGTGTCAAAGAGTGACTCATTACAGAACTGGTACCATGTAAAAAATTTGTGACCTTAAATGTAAAATTCACTGAGACACCTAATGTGGTCAATGTAAAGAAAGAATAGCAAATTTCTGTGGCTGGGTCTAATAGGTAAATAATCAGAAACCATAGCCGCATTGTTTCAGTCTGGTATAACATGTCTTTACTGAATGGTGATGGTGAGAATTAAGGCAAAATGTTAATCACCTTCAGTACAGCTAACTGTCCTGCTGTTGCAGCTTTGAAAGTGGTAATTTATTATCTTTCTTTGATCATCTTTTAACCCTGTTTGTGCCTTATCTCAACCATAGTCTCATACAAATTTCTGGAAACTGACATTATAAACCTGTATGTGGATGATATCATCATTTAACTGAGCCCTAGACATATTTAGCGCATTGGAAAGCTTGTGGCCACCTGTTCAGGGTTATCAGGGCTAACTTGATGTGTTAGCTTTGCTTCAGCTAAATCCCACATGTATGAAAGACCGCCACACATTCAGCCTCTTTCCAGCATTCACTGGTAATGTTATCTGGCTGCCCGTGCTGTTGGTTTCCATGTGCGCTCTGTGATGGGAAGGCTGTGTTTCTGACTCATCCCATCTCTGTGTTCCAGGTACAAGCGAGTCTTCTCAGTGGGGACGCATGGCATTACCACGTACAATCCTACCACGCTAGAAGTAACAAATCAGGTCAGTATGTGTGTATGCAGGCTGTCGTAGAGGAAGTGTCATTCAGGAAGGTCTTCTCTGCTGTAGCTATCAGTGCCTCGCAGTTGCCTGTGGAATTTGCTGTTCTTGGATACATGTGACTATCGCACATCCATTTAAAGTACACTGCTCTTATGCCAAAAGCAGTATTTTTTACTTCTTGTGCTGAGTCGACTAATATGCTAAGCTTTTAGCTCTGCAGTGAACACGCAACAGCTTGTCTTTACACTGATTAGAATATGAGACATTTTGTAATCACTAGGTAGGATTTATTTTGTCACAATACAACAGGTTATAGAGTGAAATTGAGCTTGTAACTCACTTCTGCTACGTAGCAGACAATTTACATTAATACTGAAGCAATTATAAAAATGTTAGACAGAAATAAACTATAGTCAATGGAGCAGTGCTGAGGATGATGAGGCTGCTCTGCAGTCTGGTGGTGTGGCAGCAGAAATACCCAATCGACATGAAACCTCACTCATTAACCAACGCATGAAATAGAATCGTGGTTGTTTTTAAAGGAATAATTGCATTAAGCAGTGTAAAAATAACATTAGTACTTTACCTAAAGTCCCCCTGTTTAGCATTCATAAGCAGTACTATAACATTTAATAAATGGTTTATTACACACTAAAATGTAGTTGTACGCAGCTATAAGGGCATTGAAGTGTTTATTAATGTACAGGATTTGTCTGTAATTATAGCACTTTCTTAAAAAGAATTTATCACAACTGTATTGGCCATTCTTTATCTGTTCATATACATATGGGTACCTGTTGGAGGAGTTACAGTTGTTAATAAATACATAAACAAACATTTAATCTACTTACAGTACTAACCCTTTATTAATTGTTTAGATACTGTTTATAAATTCTAAGCAGGGAGACTTAAAGTAACATGTTTCAACATATGTTTTCATGTTTGAATTGTTTGTGTGTGGCTATAACAATGTGTTTATCTCTTTGTTGTTGCTGTCTGTGGTACCAGTGGCCTTATGGAGACATCTGTGGCATCGGTCCAGTAGGAAAAGGTCAAGGAACAGAGTTCAACCTCACATTCCGCAAAGGGAGCGGCAAGAAGTCTGAAACGCTCAAGTTCTCAACAGAGCACCGGACGGAACTGCTCACAGAAGCTCTGGTGAGGACCAATACTCACAGCTGCATATCTTCACAATGACTAATCAGACCTCATAAATATATTCATTAAAATGGTCTCCTTAGTGGTGTTTAATGTGGGTTTTCCATGCTTTCGAGATGTCTCCTAGCTGGACATTTAGCTGTGTTGACAAAATCTAAATTGCAGCAAAGTCACGTAATGTACGGTGCATTGTTTGGGAATGCAGTGTTTGCAAATCACAGGCCCTTTGACTCACTGTACTATAGGTGTTTATCAGATATGTGAATCAGTTTATTGCTGTAAAGACAAAAAAGTCATTGTGCTGAGGTGTTTTGAAAACAGCATTGAGGATGGGATTTCTCCCAGAGCTAATTAAATGTTTGTAATTTTGCAATGATGACAACACTTCATAAGTGTTACACAAGGATGCTTCAACAGCTAGCTTTCTAAGTTGGCACTAAAATGTAATACATTTTTGTTTTTTTCTTATTCACAGAGATTCAGAACAGAGTTTTCAGAAGGAAAAATAACTGGCAGGGTAAGTACTGAGATCTATAAAGAAAAAATGTTAATTTGAGTATGTGTTTGCCAGTGTGGTGACCCCAAAATGAATATCTTCCCACACGTGTGTTGAACAGCGTTACAACTGCTACAAGCACCACTGGAGCGACACACGCAAGCCTGTGAGTTTAGAAGTGACACCAGGCGGCATCGACCAGATCGACCCGCACACCAACCGGGTGGTGTGCTCCTACGACTACCGTAATGTCGAGGGCTTCGTCGAAGTCTCTGATTACCAGGGAGGATTCTGCATCCTTTATGGGGGCTTCAGCAGGCTGGTATGCAATCAGAGTTTCTGTGTGTGTGTGTCTGTCTGTCTGTCTGTCTGTCTTAAGAGAAGCAAAATTAAAATTTCCTTTCCCTCCCTTTGCCCATTGCCTCTTTCTCTCAGCATCTGTTTGCCTCAGAGCACCGGGATGACATCATCCGCTGCGCCATAGAGCATGCTGGGAACTTCATCGGTATCATGCTACGGCTGAGGAAGGATGCCCTGACTTTCGAGGATTTCGTGACGGACAGGTTGGGGAAGTACAGCTCGGACGAGAGCATCACTTCACTGGCCGAGTTTGTGGTGCAGAAGGTCACCTCTCGACACTCGGTTAGAACAATCTGCTTCTCCTTGTTCCTCTCAGTGCTGTTGAGTTTCTCAAAGTGAGGTCCAGGGACCTCCCCGTACTCCCTTAACAGATTTCAGCAGTATCAGCACATCTGTTGATCCTTAAAAAGCCCTTAGTATTGTGAAATGATCCACATTTAAGTATCAAATGTGTTAAATACTGTTATTAGAAAGTTTTGAGTTTTGTACCATTCACTGGCTTTTTTGCATTTATTATTTATTTTTTTAAGTACTATACATTTAATCATTTTTTTCATTGTTATGGCTTATCTTTGGTCTTTCTTTAGGAGCCTGTCAAGCGTATACTGGCCCTGACAGAGACCTGTCTTGTGGAGAGAGACCCAGCTTCATACAACATAGTCACCCTCAAACCCTTCGGAGAGGTGAGCACTCAGAAGCTGCAGTGACATCAAGTCATAAAACTTTTAGGCTGAAATGTTCACACTCAAAAAACATTTTGCTCTGTGTAGTTGCACTCCTGTGAAGATAAATGTTAATTGAACTGCCTGTTTTTGTTTCATTATGTATGAACTGCACTGGTGACACAGCTTGGATAACACTCTTGTCCTCATCTGCCTTCAGGTATTTGCACTCATCTGTGATGTAGACAACCCTCAGGTGTTTACAGTTGAATTCATCAGAGGTCAGATCAGGAAGTATTCCTCCACAGAAAGGTACACAGATTGAACGCATTCACCTTTCTTTCTTTATGTATGCAGTGATACTACAGGCCCTGTGCGTTTGTTGAATGTTTTGAAGTCTATCAGCTTTTTTTCTGTACTGTTGACCTTATTTGTCAGATGAGTAATTTCCTTGTGTGCGTGTCTGCTGCACAGCCTTAACTCTTTCCTGTTATTGTCTGCTCACAGTTGGTTCTCCATTACACAGATCATGCCTAATGCATTTAGCTGAGTCTGTTTCGTATATGCGTCTGTAGGGACTCCCTCTTAGCCAGCCTACTTGATGGAGTCCGTGCATCAGGCAACCGGGACGTGTGTGTCAAGATGGCCCCGACGCGGCGAGGGCAAAGATGGGGCCTACTGAGCATGCCCGTGGATGAGGAGGTGGAGAGTTTGCATCTCAAATTCCTGGCTGCACCTCCAAGTGAGTTTGTCGGTTGGTTCGCCACTTCGGTCCACAAAAAAATATTTCAACTATTAGATGGACTGACATTAAAATATAGACATCATTCATTGTACCCAGAGGATGAATCCTACTGATTTTAGTGATCCCTTATCTTTTTCGTCTAGCACCACTGTTAGGTCAAGATTTCAATTTGTCCAACACTACCAAATACTAATGCCATTCCTTTGTGTTTAGTTCTAAATAGCACATGGTTGCATGCTAAACTAAGCTGGTAAGCATAATACATGCTAAACATCAGCATGTTAGCGTTTACGTAAAAACTCTGCTGTGCCTAGCCTCAGTTTGTGCCTCTCATGTTTGTGCCCACGTACAGTGTGTAGCCTCTTAGTCTTACTTTGAGGTGGTATATTCTTTTGTTTAATTATCCCATCCCTCCGTCCTTTGCTTAGATGGAAACTTTGCAGATGCAGTGTTCAGATTCAACGCCAACATATCCTACAGTGGAGTGCTGCATGCAGTAACACAAGATGTGAGTGCGTTCAGTTCCTGTGTGATTTGTCTATCCTTGTGCCGGTGCAGGATACACACTCATTGCCCCGTCTTCGTCCCTCTCTCCGTTTCTTAACTGTTTTTCTTTTCAGGGTCTTTTCTCTGAGAACAAAGAGAAACTCATCAACAATGCCATCCTGGCTCTTTTATCCCAGGAGGTTGAGCTGCCGGCTCTCAATGCTGAGCTAGAGAGCCATTTTCAGGCCATTCGACGCTTGGTGGCCTCAAAGGCTGGCTTCCAGGCTTTCACACAGCTGCCTAAGTAAGAATACAGTTGCAGTTATCTCACTTTATCTTCCTGCTTTTATTTGTTTAAAGTTTTTTGTTGAGCTGCTTGTAACAGGCATGCTCTGTCATTCCAAGGTCTGGTCAAGGGTCTGGAGTCACAGATGCAACGTAAATATGAATCCATACATCTCAGTCTGCCCTTTTGCCTTTCTCTGTTTCTTTTCCTTCTTGTTCTTTTCCAGAGATTTACTTAGCTGTCTGTCGATCAGCCTTCTTCTCTTTTATCTTTGTTCCGCTTTCATCTCAGGTTTTAGACAGGCACTTCAGACGGGAGGTTATGTCCCTCATTCGAACTGTCTGCCTCAATTTGTCTCGACCTTCCACTCCCGTCATCTCATACTCTTATTTTTGTGCCTCCATCTCTCTTCCACTATCTGCTTTGCCCATTCTGTCCTTAACATTTCTGTATATCACAATATTTAAGAAAGAATGTAGTCTTTCCGGGTCACTGAGATGTATGAGAGGAACTTTATTTACTATTTATTATTTGTTCCTCTGAAGAGAATGAGCCATTATTGGTTTCCCTTACAGATTCATTGCTAGAGTAGCTTGGTGTTTTCCTCACACAACCACTAGACTCATATCACTATAAATACATAAATGGTTTCTTTTTACTTTAAGGAAATTCTCTTTTATATTGTTACACTTAGTAGTTCAGTGGAAGATGTGACACTTTTAAGAAACAAGCCACTTCTGAAGCAATGAATACTTTGTGTATCCAACCCCAGACCTCTAAATAATTCAGTATTTGTATGGTTTATATTTGTATTTCTGTTGTTTACATTACTCAAAGTTTTCAAGGCATGGTACTTTTAGTAGTGTTGGTAAATCTGTGAATGTATGTCTGTGTGTTCCAGGTTCAGGGAAAAGTTGGGAGTAAAGACGGTAAAAGCTTTAAAACGGAACAACAATGGCGTGACACATGCTGCTGTAGACATGCTCTGTGCCCTTATGTGTGTAAGTATCAAGTAAATATCTAGACATCAACCAAATGCATTATAAATTTCAACCATTTAACATATTTGTCTATTTTTCTGCATGTTTGGATTTTGGGCGAAATGCTCAGCTCCACTGACTGATATCTTGCTGTTTGGCTGACACCTTTTCTTTCTTGTCTCTTTCCAGCCGATGCACGATGACTATGATCTGAGGCAGGAGCAGCTGAACAAAGCCTCTCTACTGTCCTCCAAGAAGTTCCTGGAAAACCTCCTTGAAAAATTCATCACAAATGTGGTACATTTCATTTTATTGTCAGTAAGCTGGTAGCAGCCTGAGCTCAGGAGAATTTGGAAATTTAGAAGTTGTATTACAGAAGTTCTTTTATATAGTTTCTCATTTTTGATTTCTATCCAAAATCTTAGCTCTCAATGTCTTTTTTTTCCAGGACCATGGAACAGGAGCTTTGGTCATCAGCTCCTTGCTGGACTTCTTAACGTTTGCCCTCTGCGCCCCCTATAGTGAAACCACAGAGGGGCAGCAGTTTGACATGCTGCTTGAGATGGTTGCCTCTAATGGACGCACTTTGTTCAAACTCTTCCAGGTACTTGTGTGAATATCCTTTTGAAATGACTGGTAGAGATTCAGTAGATGCTTGTGAATGCTTGAATTATATTGTCCTTCTCTCTAGCATCCCTCTATGGCGATAGTAAAGGGAGCGGGCCTGGTGATGAAGGCCATTATCGAGGTAAACTTTTCTGTGGGTAATGTGGTATACAGTGTGAATAATGTCATGATGATTGAATCGTCTTTTGTGTTGTATGGTTTATGATGATAACCAACCTGTGTTTGTTTAAATTCAGGAGGGAGACAAGGAAATAGCCACTAAGATGCAGGAGCTGGCTCTGAGTGAAGGGGCTCTTCCAAGGCATCTGCACACTTCTTTGTTCACCATCAGCGCTGACCAGCGGATGCTTACCAACAGGTCCAACCTCAATAAATCCACACACTCGCACAATAATTTAGTCATTTAGATTCATTGGTTCCAGCTGTTTAGAGTGTGGACTCGTAGTGGTTCACCTAATAGGCGCTGGATCTATACCAGTATTAGTACTGCACCAAACTAATAACATATGAAGTGAATAAACTAATTTCCCTCCAAGGGGACGTATAAAGTAATTCTTTGTCATCCTCTTCTTTATCAGGCAGCTGAGTCGTCACCTTGTGGGCCTGTGGACGGCAGAGAACCCTATTGCGATGAACCTCCTGAAGAGGATACTGGTAAAGCTACAAATCAGCTCAGTTTAGACTATTAAACAAATATCTGATGCCTGTTCAATATTCATGGCAGAAGCTATTAGTATAATGGTGGTGATCAGACAAAGCACTCCAGGATGTAAGTCAATGCTTTTCTGTGGTACCCAGTTAATTATGTCTTTTGTGCTCTCAGCCAACAGGCCTCCTCGCTTACCTGGACAGTCCTGACCCAGTCCCGGAGAAAGATGTGGACAGAATGCACATCCGTGACAATTTGAAAATCGCCACGGTATTTGGATCAAACACATCACATCTGTACATTTTTGCAGCGTGAATGAAAAGCTAAAATTGGAAATACTTTATATCTGTAATTGTTGTTTTTATGTTTGTTTCCCACAGGACCAGCTTAATCGAAACAAGGTGCCTGAGTGGCAGCGGATGGCGGGCAAAGCAGCCAAAGAGGTGGAGAAGTTTGCCAAGGAGAAGGCGGATCTAGTGTTGATGCACTGGAGAGATAAAATGGGCATAGCCCAGAAGGAGGTGAGGATTTATTTTCTTTTACAAAGGGACTGATTTACCTGTTACCTATCAGACATGCTGCTGCTGCTGTCTTTGTCTGCTCAGATGTCTCTTAACTGTTGCTCCTGCTGCTGATGCTGATTATTACTGCAGAATTCAGAGGCAAACTCAGTAACCTTTAAGCTGCTGCTGTCACTTTGCTTGAAGAGAACACTGCCAGCTCTGAAGCTGCCTGACCTTGGGGAAACAGCACTTCAAGATGCATATTTGCTGTTCAAACTGCTTGTGCAAATTTTCATATACGTTAGGCAGACATTTCTTCTTAAGCTATGAAAAGGTTTTGCACGTAGTTGGCATAAAGCTTTTCAGACTGAACCTGGTCGTTCTTATAGAAAGTACGTGTTAGGAATTGTGTTGTTATTGTCATCTGAACTGTTTAATAAAACATTGGGCAACTACTGCCAGCTTGTTGATGATTCTACAAAACCTTTTCCGTTTCCTTTTCTACACTTTTGTTTC
>NC_060150.1:40201406-40237971 GCF_021292245.1 Micropterus dolomieu | reverse complement strand
TAGCCCAGAAGGAGGTGAGGATTTATTTTCTTTTACAAAGGGACTGATTTACCTGTTACCTATCAGACATGCTGCTGCTGCTGTCTTTGTCTGCTCAGATGTCTCTTAACTGTTGCTCCTGCTGCTGATGCTGATTATTACTGCAGAATTCAGAGGCAAACTCAGTAACCTTTAAGCTGCTGCTGTCACTTTGCTTGAAGAGAACACTGCCAGCTCTGAAGCTGCCTGACCTTGGGGAAACAGCACTTCAAGATGCATATTTGCTGTTCAAACTGCTTGTGCAAATTTTCATATACGTTAGGCAGACATTTCTTCTTAAGCTATGAAAAGGTTTTGCACGTAGTTGGCATAAAGCTTTTCAGACTGAACCTGGTCGTTCTTATAGAAAGTACGTGTTAGGAATTGTGTTGTTATTGTCATCTGAACTGTTTAATAAAACATTGGGCAACTACTGCCAGCTTGTTGATGATTCTACAAAACCTTTTCCGTTTCCTTTTCTACACTTTTGTTTCAAATGATCAACTGCATATTTTGATTGGCTTGCTTTTAATATTCCCTAATCACAAATATATATATATATATATATATATATATATATATATATATAGTTAGCAATTAATTAGGTAGTCTTGGGAAATATAATAATCTAGTGGGCACTAATAAATCTGAAGGCTTTAGTGATAGTTTTGCATGTCAATCTCTTAGTATGATGTACTCTAGTGACCTGTGACCCTTTTTGTTTTGATTAATCTCTGTTTGATCCGAGGAACAATAACCTCTGTATTGTCTCTGCCCCACCCTCCCCTTGTCTTGTGTGGTATCTGCTGCCAAACATTGCAGCAGGACAGAAATAACCTGGTAAGTAGGACAGACCAATGGGATCGATGTTGTTTTCTTTCCATGTTCTTTGTCTTGACCGAACTATTTTTCCATCTTCATGTGACATATTGAGTGTGTTTTTTTTAATTCAGTCAGGCGATGACCTGTTATTGTGCGTCTTCAAAAAGATGCTAGAGAACAAAAATAAGTCTATAATATATTATACTGTAAACAAGAAAAGCATAGATTTGAACACGCCTCTTCTTGTCCTGCTGCCAATAGAGGACATGTCCAGAGTACTTGTAGTGTTTAGTCATCAATAAATAATGACCACATTCAGTTTGAAACATGAGTATAATTAGCATAAACTGAAGGACCTTTGCCAAGCAGCCTGTAAGGCCTCTGGAACATTGCTCACAACATTTTTGATTATGCAGGATATTTGCAACTGTATGGCTTCAGTAGCAACATCTTTGCAACAGGAATCAACACATTTATGAGAATTTATATACCATGTGAAGCATTTTGTGCTTCTCAAAATTAAAGTGCAGTTTCGCCAAAGATCTGTCTCGCCCTGCAAGAATTAAGGAAAGCACCCAATTATGGGATCCCATCTTGGTTTTTGTGTGTCATAACCTTTTGTGTGCACTCTAGTGGTGCGATGACGACATTGTTTTGGGATGGCTTAATTTGTCTCATTGTTCTAATATCTGGCTTTCTCCATTCTCCACAACATTTTATGTTACATTGTTATACACACTGGTTCCATTAATTTCATTTCTGGTGTTCTTGTCTGTGTAAAATGTTGCGCATGTTGCTCATTTTAACTTCACAGCTCTCTATATGTCTTAAGCTGAAAAATTACAGACTGAATTTTTGCATCTTTCATTTGTTTTCAGAACCCAAACCAAAAGCCTGTCATCCTGAGGAAGAGACGGCAGAGAATAAAGATTGAAGTCAACTGGGAGCTTTTCTACTACAGGTAGAGAAAAACAGCTTTATTAAACTATTATTTTGTTCATGTGTTACACTGAACCTGCTTTTGTCTTACTCAGATGATAGAGTTTGCTCCAGCTATTTAGGAACTCAGCGTCTTGCTGGAGTGCATCTCGGTAGAACTGATGCTGGCTATGATACACTTGCCTTACGTGGGAACTTCTTAATACATTCATAGCTTTTGATAGAAAAAAACTCCAACCTTCAAGTCATATATCAGGCTGAAAACCTTTTTTTTCAGATTCCAGCTCGACCATGCACAGTCCAACCTCATCTGGAACCTGAAGACAAGGGAGGAGCTGCGAGACGCTCTGGAGGGCGAGATGCGCGCCTTCAGCGTGGACCGCGAGCTGGGCAGTGCTACCGTCATCTCCTGGAACCACCAGGAGTTTGAGGTTTGTGCTCAGCTGGAGTATCTAGCACTCACTGCTGCCTTGGTTGTCATGGCTCTTATTTAATTATAACCATCAATTTCTCTGATACAGAGCACTTTTAGACTAGAACAGGATATCATGAAGCTTCTTTGAATCCCAGAGAGACATACATTATGTATTTCTATTTGTTCTGAAGTAATACACATACTGTGAGCAACATGTTATTATTTGCAGGTGAAATACGAGTGCCTGTCAGATGAGATAAAGATCGGGGATTATTACCTGCGTCTGCTGCTTGAGGAGGATGAAAATGAAGAATCGAGTGCCATCAAGAGATCGTAAGGCGACAATACAACAACACGAACCAACTGCGCAAATATTATCATTCTGCAGTGAATCCAGAAAGATGACAAGGCTTCTCCCTCTCTTTGCTCTTAGATATGAGTTCTTCAATGAACTCTACCATCGCTTTCTGCTTACACCCAAAGTTATAATGAAGTGCCTGTGCCTGCAGGCGCTCGCTATAGTCTATGGGAAGTGCTACGAGGAGATTGGCCCTTTCACAGACACAAAATACATTGTGGGCATGCTTGACAGAGTGAGTACAAACTGTTACTGCAAGAACTATTATAGTTTTTAATAGGATGTGTTTTTATGTAAGTGTTTAATTAATCCTTAAACCTGAAATGCTCTTGTGTGGTTACAGTGTACAGACAAACTGGAAAGAGACAGACTCATCCTCTTCCTCAACAAACTCATTCTCAACAGGGTAAGCTGTTAAAAGCAACAGTGCCTCTTAGAGTCACCTGCTCATTTATTCTCCGTCCTGAGTAATATTTATTTTATTTTTTTTGTGCAGAAAAATGTGAAGGAGGTGATGGACTCAAATGGAGTGCGTATATTGGTGGATCTTCTCACTTTGGCTCATCTGCATACCAACAGAGCTACTGTGCCCCTACAGGTAAAATTTAATTTAAAAAAATAATATTATATGAAAAAGTGTGTGTGTATTAATTTTTTATTTTTTTGTAATTCTCTGAGATATACTGTACGTGAGAGTTAATTCAACATCGAACCACTTGTCAAAATCTGAAATTAATCTGTCTGGAGTGTCAAACAGAGGTCTTTAATTTACACAGAGCAACGTGCTGGAGGCATCCCCAGACATGAAGCGGGAGAGTGAGAAAGAGTGGTACTTCGGTAATGCAGACAAGGAAAGAAGAGGACCTTTCAGTTTTGAGGAGGTATGTGATCTTAAAAGGTCAAAAACTGTGATTTCTCTAATTTTGCACAGTAAATTTGAAAACAGAGTTAAATACCTCTTAAGAACAACTTATCAAAATGTAATAAAATAAGAAATTTCAGTCTAACGCAATATGTTACTTGTTTGTACAAGTACTTGTGAATTGTACTTTACATGGATGAAATACCTGAAACTGATTTGTTATTTTTATCACATCTATTGTATAAAATGTCCAGTTAATGTAATTTGAGGTTAGTTAAAGGAGACATATTGAGAAATCATTGCATTCCCCCGATGTTATTTCTTTCATTTTAGTTGGTCTCTTGCATTTGCTATGGGGTTTTTTTTGTCCGTGTATGTTTTAAATTTTTTATTTTTGCTTTTTACTTTCTTTTGCAGCAGCCAGGCCTGCTTGTCTTTGTTATATGTTTTTACTCTTCCTTCTCCAGATGCAGGAGTTTTGGAGCACAGGTGTCCTGACCGCAAAGACACGCTGCTGGGCTCAGGGGATGGATGGTTGGCGTCCCCTGCAGGCCATCCCACAGCTAAAATGGTGCCTCCTGGCCACTGGACAGGCCGTGATGAACGAGTCTGACCTGGCAACTCTAATCCTTAACATGCTCATCACCATGTGCTCCTACTACCCCAGCAGGTGGGTATAGCAGAAAGTGCCTCTGTGGTTGTAAGTTGAGAAAACACTATCCTTTTTGGAAATTTCTTTTGTATGATGTTATAATATAATTCCATTAAGCGATGTAGTATGTGTGATGATTTTTGGTTGAAACATGTTTTTTTATGTTCTTATATACCCACATGTGTCAACCCTGTATTGCTAATTGTCGTTGCTGTCATTATTGTTGTGCGATGTCTATTTTATTGCTACTGCGGCAAAACAAATTGCCCTCGCGCGCACATACAGGTCTTGAATTCAATTCAACCTCTAGGCCATGACTAACACATATGCTTATTTAATTTTACTCAGGGACCAAGATAATGCCATTATCCGTCCGTTACCTAAGATCAAGAGGATGATCAGTGACAATGCTTGCCTCCCTCACATTGTCCAGGTATTTGCTAAATCTGAATCTGATTTTAATTGTTTATATAAGGGTTGTTGTATCCACTCTGGTGAATTGCTGAATGTAAGTGTTGATGGTCTTGGTGTCATATTTTTCTTTGTCCACTCCAGCTGCTGTTGACCTTTGACCCCATCCTGGTGGAAAAGGTGGCCAACGTGCTGTACCTGGTGATGCAGGACAACCCTAATCTGCAGCGCCTCTATTTAACTGGGGTCTTCTTCTTCATCATGATGTACACAGGCTCCAACGTGCTTCCTGTTGCAAGGTGAAACACAATAAATGGCACAGAAATATCCGAACATGCTAAAGTTATCCCCAGATACTTTGAGATATTTAGTATTTTTATTGCTATGAATAAATGATGACTGAAAAATTAACACCAGACTGTCTAAAAACATAAATGTATTTATATAATATTGTATAACGATAATTATTCTGTTCACATAGTTTGATTGAGTAGTTTTGCTTTTTGCTTCATGAAAAAACTTGATGCAATTAAAAATTAGAAATGAAATATTACAACTCCATGTGGATAGTCTAGTAACATGCACTGTTGATATTTACCTCTGACCTATCGAGACATTCCTGTGTTTCTTTAGGTTCCTCAAGTACACACATTTGAAACAAGCCTTCAAATCAGAGGAGGTAAAGTAGATGTTTCCCTAATAAATCCCCTTACACATTGTATCTTATGAATCCGTTTGAAAATAACACGTGTTTGTTGTGCCTCCTCCCCAGTCCAAGGGTCAGGACATAGTTCAGCGGAGTGTTCTGGGTCCGGTGCTGCCTGAGGCCATGGTCTGTTACCTGGAGAACTACGAGGCTGAGCGCATCTCGGAGATATTCCTTGGAGAATTTGACACACCTGAGGCCATTTGGAGCAGCGAGATGAGGTAGATATTAGTCTCCATCATGCATCATTTTTTAACTCTTAAAGGCAATGTAGAGTGAAAGTTCATAGAAATTTGTGTGGACTCTCTGTTTCAGGCGGATGATGATCGAGAAAATAGCTGCCCACGTAGCTGACTTCAGCCCCAGGCTGCAGAGCAACACGCGGGCCCTCTACCAGTACTGCCCCATCCCCGTGATCAGCTTCCCTCAGCTGGACAACGAGCTCTTCTGCAACATCTACTACCTCAGACATCTATGTGACACCATTCGCTTCCCTAATTGGCCCATTCGAGATGCCGTATGTCTCTCTTTCCCCCCTTATTTATCCAAGCTTGTACTTCGATGTCCTGCTTGTATTTTCTTCTTTTAACGTTATGATCCACCACCATTTTCCCTACAGGTGAAGCTGCTAAAAGACACTCTTGAAGCCTGGAAGAGGGAGGTGGAGAAAAAGCCCCCATCTATGTCTGTAGATGACGCCTATGAAGTTCTGAACCTCCCCAAAGGACAGGGGCAGTGAGTGGCCTTTTGATTTATGTTACTGTTCGCCTTGTATCCTGAATCAACTTTGTTGTTTGGTAGCAAGAAAATGTGGAGTGGGATGACAAGGATGGTGGAGTAGGTAGGATGTGGGATGAGATAACTTGTGGAATTAGATTGTAGGACTCACAAAATGTTGTCATTTTTGTCTTCAGGCACGAGGAGAGTAAAATCAGGAAAGCTTACTTCAGACTTGCACAGAAGTACCATCCTGACAAGAACCCAGAGGGCAGGGTACGTATTACGACCATTACTGACATGATACGTATTTAAGGGCTTACATAGTTTTATCTGCTGATTTAATTTCAACTTGACTCTTTTTAGGACATGTTTGAGAAAGTCAACAAAGCCTACGAGTTCCTTTGTACAAAGTCTGCACGAATCCTGGACGGCCCCGACCCAGAAAACATCATCCTCATCCTCAAAACTCAAAGCATCCTGTTCAACCGACACAAACAAGGTATGTAGCTGGATCAACTTTCTTTCTTTCATTCTTGCTATTGTTCTTTCTACCTATACATTTTGAAAGAAACAAGTTCAGGCACTATTTTATTTTATTTTATGTTATTTTATTTTTTAGTAATTTAATCACTATGTTATCATTATGTTAGATATTTGAAACAAATACCACTTCTCCTTCTGTTGTCTACAGAACTGGAACCTTACAAATACGCTGGTTATCCCATGCTCATCAAAACAATCACAATGGAAACAGAGGATGACCAGCTCTTCTCCAAGACCTCCCCTCTCCTCCCGGCTGCTGTTGAACTGGCCTTCCACACCGTGAACTGCTCGGCCCTTAATGCAGAGGAGCTGCGCCGCGACAATGGCATTGAGGTACACACGCAATCACAAATCCTGGCATATCATCCAGTCTATATGAAACATTATACCTGTCCATCTACATGTGGACCTGTGCACTGTGGTGTGTGAAGAACTGATTTGAATAAATCATAAATGGTTGTGTTTAATCAGGTGTTGTTGGAGGCTCTTTCTCGGTGTGTTGCTGTATTAACTGCATCAAGCAAGCCTGATGACATGGCTGTACAGGTAAAATTATTACAAAGCACTGAGTCACTTCATTCACCTGCACTCACCCTTCTTATTAGAGATGAGTATTGTACTGCATATAGTGATTTCTTTAACACTTTTTCAAAACTTTAATGGTCCACAGGTGTGCGGGCACATCTGTAAGTGCTACAGTGTAGCAGCCCAGTTTGAGGAATGCAGGGAAAAGATAATTGAACTGCCAAATATCATCAGGGACCTTTGTCACATCTTGTTCTATGGAAAGGTGAGACTCCTGCCCTTGCTGTGTTTACTTTGTTATGACTTTTCTGTCTATAATTACAAAGAAAACCTCTATCTGTACTATTTTTTAACACTAATATGTCATTGTAAGATTATCTGTGAGATCTTGAACCATATAGAAATGATACCCAATAATAGCATTTTAGAGGCTGCAGTTGCAAAACATTTAAAATTTCCTTTTTTTGCTTTACTAAAGAGAACAAAAATGCTGAAAGTGTGTCTTTAGCACAAGCTATCCTCTTCTTTCAACATCTTCCATTTTAAGAAGCTGCATTAAAATGATTTTTAATACAGTTTCTAACAAACAGCTCGTTTTTGTCATAAAGATATATTTTTCATTTGAATCCATCTTGGATTTGTACAAAATGCAGCTCCTTTGAGGCCACCACTATTATTCTTGGCAGTCATCTTTAGTTTTAGTTTATGATCTCATTATCTGCTAATTGTTTAGTAATATTAAAATGCTACATGTAGCACCTTTTGATGTTAGCTTTATATGTGTTCTATAAGCAGACAGCTTCTTAAACAAATATTTACAAATGTATTTCTCTCAACATTCATGTTCTCCCACTCGCCTCCTCTCAGGGTCTCCCAAAAACTGCCACCTTAGCTGTACAGTGCGTGAGCTCCTTTGCAGTGGATTTCTTCCTACAAACCCATCTGTATCATGCTGGTGTGCTCTGGCACCTGCTGGTCCACCTCTTCAACTACGACTACACTCTGGAGGAGAGCGGCGTTCAGGCTAGCCAGGACACAAACCAGCAGGAGGTCGCAAACAGCCTAGCCAAGCTCAGCCTGGTAGCTCTCAGCCGTCTGGGAGGCTACACCCAGAACCCACACGCCCCAGATGGGAGCAATCCTGTTTCAGAGACCAACGGCCTAGAGAGCATACCTCCGGAGAACCCCACCATACGCAAGAGCTTAGCAGCCATGCTGACACCATACATCTCAAGGAAGCTGGGAACAGGAACTCCTGCTGAGGTACGTTGCACGGGTGGATACAAAGCGTTGATATACATAAACCCCCAATACCAAACTGAGTTCCTCATACCCTTTTGTGTATTTAGGTCTTGAAGCTGCTGAATAGTAACTCGGAGAACCCGTACTTGATCTGGAACAATGGAACACGAGCCGAGCTGCTGGAGTTCCTGGAGCGTCAGCAGGAGGGAAACATCAAGAGGGTAGGAATAACATGTATACTCTTTTTTTTATTTTCCAAACTTAATTTATTAAATTTCCAAACAAACGATGCATAACAAGTGGCAAGCTTCAATTCTGATATTAAATGGATATAAAACAGAACAGTGATGTAAGTTAAACCCATGTTTGGGATTGATCTAAATAGCTATTGAAGTTCATATTGTGGAAATAGTTGTTTATTTAATTGTTCATACATGGTCGTACATTAATATAGCTATATAGATATTACTGATAATATCAGCATAATCTACAAAAAAGTTATTTCTGCATTCTCTTATCTCTTAAAAGGGAGAAAATGATAAAAGCTTCGGTGCAGAGTTTGTGTTCAACGATCACAGCAAAGAGCTGATAGTTGGGGAGATCTTTGTCCGGGTCTACAATGAGCAACCAACTTTTCCCCTTGAGGTAAGTAGAACAACAAGATGGTCTTACAGCCACATTCATTCTGCCCTTTTTTTTATTGTTTGCCCTTTCACATCAGTCTTCTGTCTACCAAAGGGTTTTATAGGGGATAAAGCATGAATAGCCATATTTATTATAGCTGGAAATATTGATGGTAGCATTGACTTAAAAAACATAGTAGTTTTTTCACATTTAATGGTCTATTTGATTATTTATTTTACCCATAAAATAGACTTTACATCTTTTGGAATGTCATCCTACAATGTGTTTTGCAATCTCTGGTTTTAGTACCCCAAAGCATTTGCAGCCAGTCTTCTGGACTATGTAGGCTCTCAGGCCCAGTACCTACATACTCTGCTGGCTATGAGTCAGAGCAACAAAGTGGAGTCCCAGCAGCATGCTGAGAGGCTTCGCTTCGCGGAGATGGCTTTAGAGGCTCTCCGCAATGTCATCAAGAACAACCCTGGTGAGAAATTCTTTGTCTGAAGAGCTTCTTGTTGTTAAGGAGTCTTTATTTTGGAGCTTCTTTTCTAAGCTGTTGTCCTTGCATAATTTCAGGTTCAGAGTCTGAGTGCATCGGCCATTTCAAACTGCTCTTCTCTTTGTTGCGGGTTCATGGAGCTGGCAGAGTACAGCAGCTGGTTTTGGAGGTAGAGGTTCCTGGTTCTGATATCTCATTGCTGTGGTTCCCAATATGCCCTTCCCTGCATTTTAATGACATTGGTTTCCTCTGCAGGTTGTGAATACAGTGACATCAAACCAAGAATGTGTTAGCAACATTGCTGAGTCGCTGGTGTTGTCCAACCTTCTGTTGCTGCTGCATTCACTCCCCTCCAGTAAGAAGACACTTTAAAACAGAATTATATACTCAATGTATTATTGCATCTTTGGACTAAAATGTGGGGGTTTTTTTGCATCATTTAGGCAGGCAGATAGTGCTGGAAACCTTGTATGCGCTGACTTCAAACACAAAGATAGTCAAAGAGGCAATGGCCAAAGGTCAGTGTAATTATTTTTTTCTGAAGAGAGCTCCACATTTTTGTGACTTTTCTGTGCATGTATGCTCGTGTTAATCTGTTTGTTCCCCAGGTGCTCTCATCTACTTGCTAGACCTCTTCTGTAACTGCACACATCCCCAAGTTCGCACACAGACTGCAGAGCTCTTCTCCAAGATGACCTCTGACAAGCTGGTCGGGCCAAAGGTCAGTCTGTACAGATGTAAATTTAAAAAAATCAATAAGATAAATAATTGCTGTCCTTGTTGCATTACCCTGCATCATCATATATCCTCATCTCCTTAATCCTTTTCTTATTTTGCTCTCTGCCAGGTGCGCCTAATGCTGATGCGTTTCCTTCCTGGTGTGTTCATGGACGCCATGCGAGACAACGCCGAGGCAGCAGTGCACATATTTGAGGGAACACACGAGAACCCTGAACTCATCTGGAATGACAGCTCAAGGGAGAAAGTGTCAACCACTGTCCGGGAGATGATGCTTGAGTATGAGCCCAGTTTGATACCATATTTAACCAATAGCTAGTTGAGTGTGAGATATTGGAGTATTCTCACTGTCTAATATTATGCTTAATGTCATGTTCTTTACTTTCTTAAAGGCACTTTAAACAGCAGAAGGATAATCCTGATGTGAACTGGAGAGTAAGTACTATAATATTTATATATAATACTAACTAAAACGGTAATATAAGCTTTCATGTCATAATAAATTCTTGCTTTGTATGCTCAGCTGCCAGAGGACTTCACAGTGGCTTATGGAGCAGGACAGAGCGAGTTAGAAGTTGGTGGAGTCTTCTTGCGTATCTTTATTGCTCAGCCAGGCTGGGTGCTACGTAAGCCTCGAGAGTTCCTGGTGTCCCTCCTGGAGACCCTGACTGAGCTGCTAGAGAAAAACAACCCCAACGTGAGCTGCCTTACTTAGAAACAGAAACACACAACGTTTTATATTTTCACTTACTCTGTTTTCTTACACTAGCAGTTTCACCTCTTCCTGACATGTCTGGTCTCCTGCAGGGTGAGGCCCTGGAGACAGTTACGACGGCAGCAGTATGTCTGTTCAGCACACAGAGCCAGCTGGCCGACCAGGTACCTCCTCTGGGTCACCTGCCTCGCGTCCTGGCGGCGCTGAACCACAAGAACAACGCTGTGCCCAAGAGCGCCATCCGCCTCATCCACGTGCTATCAGACAATGAGGTGAGGAGTCACTTGGACCTCGATCATAGACAGTATAAAAGAAGTTGGCATAGCCACAGTGACATCACCCATTGGTATGGGGACTACTGTTTTGAAGCCTGGGGTTTGGCACATTGGATGTCGCCATCTTAGTTTTTTTGGAACCTGAAGTGACGAGAGGCTGGGGTTGGAGAGGGATATGCATTGCTAAGCCTGACTGGTCGCTGTGGTGGCGCCTTGTCAATCATAAAGTAGCCATTCCCTAAAGCATACCCTGCTTTATCTTCTGTTTTCCTCTAAATGGGACCATAATTTAAAAAGTGAACATCATGCTGTATTAAAGAAGACTTAGAAAGTAACGATTGAGACCATAAACTTATTCGGACAGTATTTACTGAGGTAATAAATCAAGTGAGAAGTCATTTTATCATAGACTCTAATGCAGTCAGACTTCTTTTTGCAACTAGTGGAGTCACCCCCTGCTGGCCGTTAGAGAGACTGCCTTCACTTTTCAGACCTAGAGGTTCTAGCTTGAGCTTGACTTAACATACTACAGTGAGGCAATCTCTGCCTTTTGCTGTGTCGATTTTGACCAATTAAAAAAGAAAGTTCTCACAAAAGTCTATTTTTTTGGAAGTGCAATTCGAAATCACTGAGTGCTGATTGTAAAGATTGCCACTTGAAAACCAGAGCCCAGACTCTTCAAAATATAACACTCTTTTTGTTAAAAAATGAATACTTTATAACAAGTTTGTCTCCTTTCTGCACCATGATATACTAACATTACCTAAAACTGTGTTGTATAGCTGTGTGTGCGCTCCATGGCTTCGTTAGAGACCATCGGCCCCCTCATGACTGGGATGAAATGTCGGGCAGACATGGCTGGATTGGCTTGTGAAGCTCTCAACCGCATGTTCCAGAAGGAGCAGACTGAACTAGTGGCCCAGGTAAACTTCATCCTTGTTGTTTTTTTTATTGTGTTGTGTGCATCATGTTTATTGACCATGTAAAATGTCTGATGTATTTTGTTAATGAACTGAACAGGCTCTAAGAGTGGAGCTGGTTCCATACCTCCTGAAGCTACTAGAAGGAATCGGACTGGAGACTTTAGAAAACCCTTCAGCTACCAAGGCCCAGATAGTAAAGGCTCTCAAGTCCATGACTCGCAGTCTGCAGTATGGAGAGCAGGTATGGTGTGAATATATGCCCAGAAGGATTATCAGATAAAACCATTGGATGATTAGTACCTAGTTATTTGTCTTATTTGAAAGTCTTTTCCGTTCACCGATTTGCAGGTGAATGAGATTTTAGCGAGATCTTCAGTGTGGAGTGCCTTCAAAGACCAGAAACATGATCTTTTCATCTCAGAGTCTCAGACCGCAGGCTACCTAACAGGTACAGTGTTTCTATAAACTTAACCTGCTATTGAACACTCTGCATCACAAAACCTGACATTTTCTTAACAAGCAAAGCAGTTTAACTTTTTTCTGTGAGTGTTTAAAAGGTAGGTTTCTTTCTCTGAGCTGTTATTGAATCTTAATGCTTTGCTTTATCCTAATAACCACCTTGTGGCTGACTCCTCACTTGTGCTTAAACCCAGCGACCCTTTCTCTCTCCACGTCCTATAACTTCCCGGCTCTGCCCTTCCCTTCCTCTTTGTCCTCCACATTTCCTCCTCAGGGGTATCCACTCCTTCTCTCCTGGCCGCCAGCAGCCCACTGCGAGGTGGGCTCTAGACTCCTAAGCTGGGTCCTCACAGCCCTCCTCTTTCTTCCTCTGATGCAGGTAGACTTGGACCTAGCTCCTACTGCCATCCCTTGCCTCTTTTCCTCCATCTTTGACCCACACTTAATTTTCCATTCCCACCTCTCCATCTTCACTCTGCTGACAATTTTATACCATGTTCATCTTCATCCACCAGTTCTTTATCACACTAAAGTTTAGGAATGAACAAAAAAAATGCCTTTGACATTCGCACACATGAATGTGATTAGTGTCCATGTGATGTGGTTTGGGAATGGCCAGGGGATTTCCAGTCCGCTGTGGGCTGGAAAACAGTAAAGCCTGAAGAAATTACTACTGCTGGCAGGATGCAGCCTTCAATGGAAGAAAAAAAGTGCCTTTAGAAGACAAGTAAACCAAAGAATAATTAGAGGCAAATGTAATTTAGAGTCTGCCCTACGTCTGACCTCCACGGTTATTCTAGATAAGTCTATTTTGTCTACTATGTCCAAAAGATAAAGTTCGTTAAAATATGTTTGCATTCATATTCCTGTTCATGTTCTCTTCACCTGAGCCTGATTACTGAGTAAAGTAACTGCTTCACATTACATCACATCAAATTTACTTCTGCATTCAACATCAAACAATTTTCTTCATGTTACAACCACAGTGTATCCCTCATGCAAATGCAAAACACCTCTTTATGAATATACATGAGTCCAGATTGCCATATGTGTCATAAAATGTTATGCTAACTTTGATAGACTCATAGGTTCGGTTATAAACCTCTAAAATTACTCTTAATAATTAAACTAAAATCGGAATACTCCACTTCTTACTGATCTTTAATTATTAAAGACTTATTTAAGTGAAAGGAATAAGAAAGGGTTGTTTACGTGACAGCGTAATTTCTGTTTTCCAAAATAACCAAAACATCAAAAATGTAAGTTAGATGAGAAAAAAGTATCTTTTTCCAAACAAACAGGAAACTACAAAAGCATAAATCACATTTGTAAATCAATGTACTTCTAACATGTACTTTGACTTATATTTAAAAAGAATATATATAAATGCTGCACTACTTTCCAAACCCTGTCACCCATCCTTGAACCTTTGCTAAAAGTATCTAATAATTGGCCCGAAATCAGAAGTGATCACTCCTCCATACATATATTAGTATTTTAGTTCAGTATGTCATTGTGTAGCTCACCACTAGTGGCGCCAGTTTTTCCGCCTAGTCACACCTAAACCGAATCTTTTCTATCTTCCCGCCATCTGTAGGTCCAGGAGTGGCAGGTTACCTTACAGCAGGAACTGGCACCACGGTAATGCCCAGCGTCCCACCCCCCGTGGACAACGATATTGGAGACCAAGGCTGATGGACACACACACACACAGTCACGCTCAGGCACCCAGACTGCCCTGCAGCTTCACGGCCGCAGCTCAGAGTATGGGACTGTTCAGCTCCCAGACAAGGGGATGGAGAGAGAGAAAGATGGAGGAGAGCAGGTCGTCATTGAACGTCACCAAATCCTCTGCAACACCACCTCCAGTATCCCTCTCCTCTCCCCTTTAACAATGGCACTCAAGTCTTCATAAACACTTTTTTTTTGTTTCTGTGCTACTTTTCCTGTTTGTTCTAATGACACACAGAAGAGTTTACTTTTTGTATGAATATATTTTTTACTCTAGATTTTGTTTTGTTTTTTCACGAGAAAGACAGTTGAAGACTGAGGCTTATTGTAGGTTAACTTGCTCTTCTCTGTTATCTTATTCCTCTTTGTCATATCCTGATTGGCTACACTTACACTAATTCCTGAACAGAGGGCCGTTGGCCACGTTTGTGACACATTAGTGCACAGGACCTATCCACCTATTACATAAACATGTCATTTGCTAGTCTACATAATAGAGTCTCATATGGAAAATGTTAAAATCAGAAAATAAGTGTATGAAGTCTGCACCCACAAGAAAATGTGTCTTGAAGCCTCGTACTGATGCTGACCTCTTGTCTGGTTTGGTCAGGTCTAGTTCGATCCACCCAAAGTTGACACAGATCTGCTCTCCAAATGTCCAGCCTCTTATTCCTCTGATCTTAATTCTTAGTTCATTTTGCTGTCTCTTTGAAGGCTACCCTTTCTGCCTCATATTTTATAAAGTAATTCTTCCCCCAGAATGCAAAAAGCACTAGAATATTTATAAGTGAATAATAACCACGGGAAATGAGCTTCTACTAAGACATGACGAATGACTCTGATTATGAATCTATGTGAAAGACTAGTGCAATTTGTGAAATGTTCAATGTAATATTGCGTATATAAACTTTCTATATTGAATGTACATTAAAAAATAAATAAATCAGTCGCACTTGTACATAAAATTTTAAGAATAAAAGGGAACCCACACTGTTGTTCTTTGGTATTTAGATTTGTGTTTGTCGCAGTCACACATCTTAACAGAATGAGCTGTTTATTGTTTGGTCAAATTTGATCAAAATTAATGTATTTTCTCTGTATTCCTGTATTGAGGGTTAAATAATCCAATAATTGGATTGGATTTCCATTCCAAGCCAGGTTATGACATCATCACCTAATGATCTGATCTTTTGCAGGCTCATTAAGTCAGCTGATTGTGGTACTTTTAGAGTCAGGATATTAAAATTCTACCACTATAAAGGCAAAACCACTTTTAAGTAAATCTAATCATTTTAATCCTCAGTGTGGACAAAGTCTTGAGACTTTATTTACACCTTCACATTGCGGGGGGAAATGAAAAAAGACAACATATCTGAATAGTTAACTCCGTAGAAAACTTAAAACAATTAATCAATTAATGAATTAGAGACTTTATGTTAGGTTTCTAGTCAAAGATGGACCCATGACTTCACTTTCCTGGCTACAGACATGCACCTTGATATACATTTTGCTCACAGAATTTAACATTCCAAACTTCCACTATTAAAGACAAAATTTTGTTTTTAAGGGATTTGAACTTGAAGAGAAAATATTGGTTGCATGTAGGAGCTTGCATATTTTATTACTTTTAGAGGATACACAATTTTAGTTTAGAAACTCATCCACCACAAGAATAGTCTATCTTAAACTTGCACAGACCTTTACATTTTGTTATATTGTGTATGTATATATTATGCAAATATTTTGTCTTTTTCTGTACATCTCAGAAATATGTCAACAGTAAGGTTGCTGAGAGATGCATTTCTTTTCTGGAGGAAGATTGTCCGATAATACATATATATTGAATGAAGCTATAGGCCCATGTCTAAAATGGTTTAAACCATGTTAAATAGTGCTGTTTTCACATAAGCCTCTAAATTCATCATTTGCAAAGTTTGCAAAAATTCTTAATTAAAAAAATTAAAGCTATTATTGTGTACATTAATTTAATAAGTCTGGCTGGATATGTATTTCTAGCTGGATCTGATTTTATATTTGTAGACTTGTTTTGTGCTATATAAGTAAATTATATTATAAGATGGGCTTGATAGATATCCTAAATTAGGATTTTGGTCTTGCCTCAGAAGCCGGTAATAATTAATTCTGTATTTGGACTAAAGCGGCTGATTAGAATTAAATATGATTTTTTTTTAAATATATAAACTGTCTAGACATGGTTTTTATTTAGGTTCATGTGATATGATGCCACATGGGATCAGAAATGTAGGATTTGAGCCATTATAGTGCAGATGAGTATAGCCCATTGACATGAATCTAACCAATCGGCTTTTACTAAATGTCTTCATTTTTTATGCTTATGTTATTCTGCTTATATTTAAACTAATGTATACTCGTATCACTTTGGTTATTTTTTATTTTTACACGTAAAATACTTTTACAGTCTATGGTTAAAACCCCGCGACCCTGTACGACTCCACACGGTCAAATTAGCAGGCAACACCGGAAGTTACGCCATTGGCGCGAATAACAACAACAAAGCCGATATATGTATTTTGCCAAACTGTTGTCATTAAATTAATATTAAATGTATTTTAATGTCTTCAATACTATGGAGACTAGTAACCGTTTATTTATGATAATATGAATATGTCTTTGAAGCATTTTTAACGTTTTAGCGTAAAGTTACCGGCTGCATGTTTCGATGTTAACGTTAAGCTAACATTAACCCGGTTACACAGTTTCTTTCAAGTCTGTCTAAAACTGACAGTAGCTTTAGATAAACTGCTATATTTCGGAACGTTTCTTGTTGACGAGCCGTACTAACGTTAAACTAATTCCCCATGACTAGTTATAGTTCATATTGATTACTGTCAGAGTGTAGACTCTTTAGTTTCCTGACAGTCTGGGTCCATCAGGAGGTAAAGTTAACAGTTAACGTAAGTAGCATTTAATTAAGTTAACATTAACGCGAATTGCTATTTTAAAGATAGTAGTATACTTATAAATAAAAATAACGTTGTACCAGTCTATAGCCACTGTACTTGCTTGCTAAAATGTCAACAGCTTTAAAAGAAGACGCATAGTCATGGCATGACGTTATTCTCTGTGAGTGATAATTGTCGACTCAGAGGCTACTGCTGCTATTAAGGCCAGCTAATGCCAGTCTTTTCACGGGTCCTTGTTCACATACAGGTTGACCATGTCCAAAGGAGACAGGGAAGGCTTCATTGTGAAGTTTGTGGAAAATAGAGGAAAAAAAACAGAGTATGCTGTCAAGGCCTATGAGGTAAACTCACATTATCTGCCTCTAAACCTATTATTGATGATCACATTTTTTGCCACTGCTCTGCTGTCTCGTTGTTTGCAGTTGATGAAAATGTTTGTCTCATGTTTACACAGGCCATTTTGGCGCTGCAGTCAGAGAAATACTTAAAAACCGTCGACGAAGATGCTGTTCTACAGATGGACCAGAACGACAAGTCTCTGTTTGTCTTCAGCAGCTTCACCACCCCAGGGTTTCTGCACTGCACAAAGGTATAACTCAACATTCAATGCATCAAAACCTGGAACTTGAATTTCACAACTCTTCTGTGTTTCACTCTTTGTTATTTTTCGTGTAGCTTGGCTGCCGAGTGGTGAGTCCACTGGTGGTGTTGTACTGCCTGCAGCAGCAACATTGTGTACCCAAAGCAGAGACGCCTGTCTATAACATGGCCATGGCTGGCATCACTATTTCCTGCACCAGCCTGGATAAAACAACACGGGTTAGTTCACTGTATCTTTTAAAATCAGCAGTCTAGTAAATACCAAATACATCAGCAAGGATATGAATAAGACATAAAACATGAATCGGCACAATTAAAATAAACAAATAGTAAAGGATAAAATCAGGATGATGTATTGCAGATACAAATCAAGGATTGGAAATATCTTAACTTAAAAGGTGCTCTCTCAGGCAGGGTGGGGATATATTAGGTGTCTTTCTCAGCTGCCTGTTGTAGGTGATACAAACAAATAAATACATAGTTTTAGGGAACACAGAAAAGAGCTAGTAGGAAATAGGAAGCCACACATGTTGATGAATGCAACCTTAATCATTGTTATGAAATAGTGCAACACCTATAAAGACGTACCTTTCATGGCCCTTAATGGTGAAAGTCTGAAAAGGTCTGAAAACCAATTCATATCAAAGGAGCTTGTCCTGTTGGTATATAGATGTTCAACCTAAAATACATAAAGGGGGGTAAGAAGAAGAAATATAAGTTAGCACAATGTCTTCTAAAGTGTTTTATATGTTTGTCTCTGAATGTCTGTCTCTCTACAGACAGAGGTGATGGATCTGGTGCAGCTCATGGGTGGGCGGGTCTATCTTGACCTAAATGTATCTGTTACACACCTGATAGCAGGAGAGGTGGGCAGCAAGAAATATCTGGTAGCTGCCAGCCTGGGCAAACCCATCCTGCTGCCCACATGGGTCAAAGCCTGCTGGGAGAAATCTCAGGACAGGTATGCACTCTCATTAAAACTGACATTTATGTTCTAATGTCCACTTCAGAAAGATACATAGTGATTTTTGTGATGTTTTCTTGCCCAAATAAACTCCTCCATGTACTTTTTATTGTAAAAATCTTGGAGGTTCACAAGTCCATCAAATTATACAATTGTAATATAACATTGTGAAAATTTTATAATAATAATAAAACAATGCACTTTAACTTAGATAATAATTATTATTATATTATTCTAATTATTTTGAACACCTTGTTCTGCCTCCTTCAGTCTCTTCAGGTATACAGATCTACCCATTGAGGACTATCTGTGCCCTGTGCTGCGTGGATGTACTGTTTGTGTAACAGGTCTTTCCAGCATGGAGCGTAAAGAGGTGCAGCGGCTCTGTGAGCAGCATGGAGCCACCTACACTGGGCAGCTCAAAATGAATGAGTGCACCCACCTCATCGTTAGTGAACCAACAGGCAAGTCACCAGCAGTTTCAACTGGCCAATTTCTTCCAATTAAAAATGTCTGTAAGACTCAGTAATCGGACATTAGGTAACTTGTCATTGTAGTTAAGTATACATATCTATTAAATTCTATATTATAGCTTTTGCTGAATTTGAAAATAATTATTATTTTATAAAACATCTTAATGAATGTAACTAATAATCACATTGTTTTAAAATAAAAGTCAGAATAGTCATTCTAGCTGTATTCTTGATTATGGTACCCTCATTGGTGTCAGTTTGACTCTGAGTATTTGTTTGCAGGTCAGAAGTACGAGTGTGCGCGGAAGTGGAACGTGTATTGTGTTTCCCTGCACTGGCTGTTTGACAGCATAGAGAAGGGCTTTTGTCAAGACGAGAGCAGGTACATTGTGGAGCGTAACGCAACAAAAACCACTCGACCGCACACTTCAACACCTACGGGCACCAGCAAGAAGGAGGGTGAGCCCTAGACTGATTTGTCTGTTTACTGTATTTAAAAATTTTTTCATCCTAATGGTGTGATGGAGGTTGAGCACAACATTTGGTACCTCTTATAAAGTGATTTTTTTTATTCCAGAGGGTTCATCTCTGTTGGGCGTGAGTCACATCTCTGTCAATGCCAGCATGACAATAAATGACACAGCCCTCACCAATGGTACCATCAGCCACCTGGAAGCTCCTGATCCCATTGATAGTCTTGACCTCACCGTCTGCCCAGCTGATGATTTACTGGATGGCTGTAAGGTAAGTAGAAGACTATTTATTTTCCTCAAATGACTTGTGGTGAACTCTTGATTAAAATTGTGAAAGGCAAATTTCACAAGTGTTAAATGTTGTGCAGCTGTATCTGTGTGGCCTGCCCGGGAAGAAACTGGAGAAGCTACGGCGTCTGGTGAACGCTGCGGGAGGTCTGCGCTTTAACCATCTCAGTGAGGAACTCACACATGTGGTCATGGGAGAGCTGGACCAGGACCTCAAGAACTTCCTCTCCAAAGCAACACATAGGTCTGAACTTCAAAATGAAGAATGTTATTTTACTTAACATGAAAACGAGTTGCCTCCTCACGTACAGTAAAAGATCTGTATAAAATAAAAAATAAAATATAAATACAATATTTGATCTAATTAGAGGACCTTAGGGATTTTAACAGGTTTAAGATAAGTTTAAGTTATTTATATATCCTTAATGGTAATGTTGGTTTGCAGAATCATATGTAGTCACAGTTAAGAAAACACACCTGCAAAACAAGAAGTTAAGAAGAGAGTAGAAACTATAACATTCAGAGAAGGTGTGCCATGAGATAGAAAATACTGTTACTGATGTTATGTCTGTATGTTACTTTCCAGACCCCATGTAGTAACAGTGCAGTGGCTGCTGGACAGTTTCAACAAAGGCAGTCTACTTCCAGAAGCAGGTTACCTCCACCCTGACTGTCTACCCCCTGCTCCAGCTGCTGTGTCTGTGCCTGCCCGTCGCACTCCGACTTCCCGTCCCTCAGTTGGTCCCCCCGTGGCCAGTCCCAGCACTCCAAGGCATAAGAGAGCAGAGGAAGAGCTGCTCTCGCAGTACATGGATGATGACCCTACAGTAGGTAAGTATCTGTTGTTGAAGAATTCCCTATCGGCTTAGTGTAATTGAAATACCATTAAGAGATGTTACAAGATATAGTTTTATATATTGCAGCTAATCTCATTTTCCTTTTATCCTCCAGTTGAAATGCCTCCACCAGCAGAGGGCAGCAGCAGGAGGTCCGTCAGTATAGCTGCAGAGCCTCAGCCTGAACCGTGGGCACAAAACCAGACCAGAGGACCAGTGCATGACTCAACCCTGCAGGAAGCCAGCGAGGCAGGCCTGTTTTTGGGGAAAGGTTTCCTTCTGGTGGGCTTCGGCTCTGAGTCCGAAGCCCAGCTTTCTTTGTTGGTGACAGAAAATGGAGGCAGGGTGCTGATGGGCCGAACACGTGTTGTGGCAGACTATGCAGTGGTCCCACTGCTGGGCTGTTCAGTGGAGGCTACAGTGGACGAGGTGGTCACTGATACCTGGCTGGTAAGATCACATCTATATTGTTTTAAAATCTTTGTGCGTAGGGAGGAGGGTGAGGCATACATGGGGATTTCAGTGCCATCTGTTGATTTGTCAGGTGGTCGAACAAAGGGGCAAATACATGAGTTAATCATCCTTTTGACAAAGAGTTTCTTTATGTTTCTTGTGTACATGATTAATAATTAAATGAAATGTCAGATGATTGACATATTTTGATAATTAATAGTTAAGGTAAATTATCAAGCAAAACTACCAAATATCCTCCGGTTCCAGCATCTCAAATGTGAGAACTTACTCCTTTTCTCTGTTTTTATATTCTGTTAAATTGAATATCTTTGAGTTTTGGACTATCGATCAGAAGACGTCACCTTGAACTTTGGAAACGTTGTCTTTATGTTTTAAAGACTAAGCTATCTGTAAATTAAAAAGTTATTTTCAGATCAATTGATAATGAAATAATTAGTAATAGTTAGTAGTTTGTTGCAGCCCTGCACAATTGAATTTAATTGATTGATTTTGTATCAGTGATGTTTTGCTTTTGTTAATTTTCAGGCCATGTGTGTGGAGAAGGAGTGTGTTCTGCAGCTGTCCTCTAACCCTTTGTTCACCCCTGTTCCTGTGATGGAAGGACGTTTTCCTCTCAAAGATTGCGTTCTTTCTGTCAGCCAGTTCACCGGAGCAGAGAGGGAGTCTTTGGTGGAGCTGGCCAAGCACCTTGGAGCCAGGTATGGCTCCCCCCTAGAGACACCGCAAAAGCAGTCAAATTTTATTTGGATCACCTTTCAATAGAAGAAAAAGAAATAAATGAATACAAACTGCAGGTGTTGGGCATATCCGATCCATATAACGTTACAGCACCCTCTGACGCATTTCTACTGTTAAAAGCCACCAGGTCCCTGCCACCACTTGACTACAGTATGTTTACATTTACCTTGTGGGAAATCCCTCACCTAACACAGCCCAGGCTTGTCTCCTCCTCGATTAGCGCATCCAAAAGCACAACAACCATCCAGCATTTCCAGCAACTCAAAGTAACAGTGTGTATCACTTGCTTATTGGTTGGCAGGCAGCGGAAAATAATGTCTTTTTTGCCTCCGAGGGAGCGTTTTCCTTGTAATGTGACGTTGCGTGAAAACTGTGAATAGCAGTTGTTTTAGTATTCAGGACAAGAATGTCAAAAGAAGAATTTAGAGGAAGTCCGGTTCTGTGCTCATTGTTCTCTCTCCTGCATACATTTGTCCTCATGTGCCCTGCCTGCCTAGTGTGACTTACCAATCTTAAATCTGGGTCTTCTCTTCCTCCTGCAGTGTCCAGGATTACTTTGTGCGCCTGGCCAACCAGAAGAAAGGCATGCTGGCCAGCACTCATCTGGTGTTGCAGAGCCCCGAAGGTACAAAGTACCGGGCAGCAAAGAAATGGGGGCTCCCTGCCGTCACCATGCACTGGATACTAAAGTCCGCTCGGACTGGCCAGAGGGCGGAGGAGGGGCGTTTTCTAGTTGACCTGCCACCCTCACCAGGTTAGAAAAGAGTCTTGCTTGAAGCTTATATGTGGTTGTTTATGCATTTTTTATTTGCATTAGCTGGGTATAAAACATGATGGATGACAATAGTTGTAGTAAATTACTTTTTCTCTTACATGCGTTAAAGGTCCAGTGTGTAATATTTCTGAGGATCTATTGACAGAAATGCAATATAAGATCCATAACTACGTTTTCAGTGCTGTGTAAAGACCTTACATAATAAACCATTATGTTTTTATTACCTTTAGAACGAGCCATTTATATCTATATAACCACGGATCCCCCCTTTCATGGACGTCACCACATCGCATGATCATGTTTCTACAGTAGCTGAAAACGGACAAACAGCGCTACAGAGCGCATTTCGTCACTACGTTTTTGTTCTACTTCTGGTAGAATTCAGGCAGTGTAGACACTCATCACTATGTTGAATACGTACGTTAGAAGAAGAAGTAGTAGTAGTAATGCTATACAGCAGGACTCTGAAAATATTGCTCCAATGCAACACTTATTTGCAACCATTAGATGGTGGATGATAATATAAGACATAATATTGACTTTAACATTAACACTAACATTAACATATTATTTGGTTAGCACAGTCGGTACGGCGCATGACTCGCAACCTGCGGGTTGAGTGCTCAATCCCACCTTGGGACAACCTTTTTTTTTCTCTCTCTCTCTGTTCAACAAACAAAGCAAATGTCAGATCATGGGATGTGCTGCACTGTTTTTGTTTTGGTGTTTGATCCACCTCCATCAGCCTACGGACGCTTTTGCAATTCCCTAATATCTTCAGGCAGACGACATTGTGGGGAATCACTTTCTCTGACAGCTCTTTCAGAGGTGTGTCAAGCAGGCTGCAGACTCTTTTAATGTCATTCAGAATTTTTAAAAATAAAAGCTCAGTTCAACTCCAAATACAGCATTACAGTAAACAGTAAGTTTCTTTGAGTGCTTTTAATTTGTAGGCAAAACCACTAAAGAGGAAGTGATTATGTGAGTAACTGTTGCTGTCATGAATGAGATCTGTTTCAGCACCACTATCAATATAAATCAGTATTTATTTATTTATATTTTTGCCGCTATCAAAGCACCATAATCTGGCAGCGGGTCAGATATTATTGATGGCGTGCAGTTTTGGTGAGGGTCCATAATCACAGAGAGAATGAATGTCTTTCCCTTGTCAATGTTTGTACAGACTTTATCTAATGTGTGGTTTATAATGGACTGTGGAGCAGAAACAGTGACAGTGTTTCACACTCTTGGCTTACATTTTCCATGTTATCTGTCAGTGGCAAAGACACAATAACATATGGTTTTACTGAATAATTAAGTAAATATAATTTCTTAATAAATATACCTAAAGAAACCTAATTTCTTGACTGGCCAAGAGACACCTTTTGTGCTGTGTCAGCCACCGTAGCTGTCCTACGCTCTATGAAAGTTTAGGGGGCAGTGGTAGACTGAAAAGTTGGTTGCAATTCCCAACCGTCACCACTAGATGCCACTAAATCTTACACACTGAACCTTTAATTTATCTGAGAGGTTAATTGAAAATTAAAATTACATGTATTTCCATGGAAATTCCACCAGTTATTTTTGAGGAACCTGTCTGGATTAACTAATATATCATTTGGTTGTAGAGGTTGTTGGATGTGATTCTGCTGTTCTAATTTGAGTCTGATTTTAGACCAAGTTTTCTGTGCTATGAAAATTACTTTATTTTCTTTGTCTACAGAGAGGGATGATGAAAGTTTCGTTGGAGGTTCCCAGAAGCCAGCCATGCCTCCACCAGCACGTTCGTCTCCAGAGATCCCTCTGCTGGGTCTCCAGAGCGGTAAGGCCGTAACCCCGCTGGATTTAGGTCGCTTCCGGAGCAAAGTGTTCCGCTCGGTGTTGGACGAGATGAAGCCTAAAGAGGATGTCGGCACCCCAAAACAAAACCAGGAGGGCGGCAGAAGGAACCCCCTTCAGAAGGAAACCATGCTGCAGCTGGACACTCCCTCTCGGTTCCTCAGCAGAGATCAGCTTTTCAGGCCCTCTTTCAATGTCAAGGTTGGGACTAGAATTACAGTTTTTGCTTTATGTTATAGGTTTGTAGCAATACATTGTGCACTCATATTTGATTGATAATCCTGTAAATACATGGACTATTCCTTTTTGTTAAGGATGCGCTGGGAGCATTGGAGACTCCAGGGGGAAGAGCCAAACCAGGAGAGAGGGTGGAGACCCCACTGACTGATGTCATCAACAGGAATCTGAAGGTGGCTATGGCCAATAGCACCCGAATTAGCGTCACAGATATGGAAGCCATCTCTGCTAGCCCCCAACTTTCCAAGGCGACTGAGAAAGAGGTAAACTAAACACATAAACATACACTCTGTCTGTTGGCATACTCAGAATCACTTAATTTATCAAATACAATGTTTGTTAGGTACCAGAAAAAGAAGGCAGTCCTCTGACTGGTGTTGTTGTCTGTGTGGGAAAGAAGCTGAGCAAAATGCAGAGTGAGCTCAATGCCATCGCTGCCTCACTTGGAGCTGACTTTAGGTATTCAACACATTTGTGCAAACTTCAATTATCCTGATGTGCCTTCTTGTACAGTATAAAGGAATAATGTTCGTTGTAATCATTCTTTTTTGGGCATTTTTGCCTCTATTGATAGGATAATGGATAGAGAGGAAATGGGAAGAGAGATAGGGGGCAGCACGCAGCAAAGGGCCACAGCCTGGACTCGTACACGGGGTGCACGCTCTACCAACTGAGCTAATCACACACCTGTAATGATTCTTTTTGTCTATACTGGCCGCAAAGAGACTCCTTAAAGCAAATTCTCTGTGAGTGATGGGGGACAAACTGTCCTCTGTGGAAAATACATAAATTTTATTAGAAGGTAATAGAGGCTTATGGACAGACGGAAGGATTACAGTGACCTTTAACCCTTTTAATGTACATATACGTCAGGATTGTTTTAAGAAAGATTTGAATGTTATTTCAGTAAATGTGGATGCAAATAGTACAAACATCTTTTTATGAACTTGATTTTAGGTGGGCTTGTGATGATACGGTGACACACTACATTTACCAGGGCCGTGTGGGGGACAATACCCGGGAATACAGAGGAGTGAAGGAGCGAGGGCTGCATGTGGTCTCCCAGTACTGGCTGCAGGCGGTATGTTCCCCAGTAGAAAATATAAATGGAACCCAAGCTTCACTTTGCTGCTCAACATTTGTTTTACTCTTAAGTGCACTGCACAGGATCATATTAAACAATTTACTGAGAATCTTTGTAGAGCATTTCCCAAAGTGATCTTTTTAAATTGTTCAGTTTTGTTTGATCACAGTTTAAATCCTCAAGATACTGAGTTTATCATGATATAAAACCGAGAAAAGCAGCAAATCCTCACATGTGAAACCTAAAATATTTGGCATTTTTGCTTGAAAAATTACTAAATTTCTAAAGGATCAGTGAATTATCTAAATAGTTTCAACAAACCACATTCAGATTAATCTTCAATTTACTTAAGCTGCTTTCCTTCAAACCGAGAACATAAACACGTCCATAAACCACAAAGAAAAGGATTAGGGCAAAAATGTAACCACCATGCCGCTCTCATGAAGAATTAGGCAAAATATTTTGTTTACTGTCATTATACAAGCTTGTAAAGAAATTATGTCCTCAAGAAGATACAGAAGTGATATTACGATACACTTGATTTAATTTGGGATCTCATTTTCATAGTGGTGGGCGCAGCTTTGTGCCGTCAGTTATCATTCAGTATTCACTTTTCACCTGGGGGAAATAATTATCGCCCCAACAAAAGCAGAATATTTAATCAAAAACAGCTTTGATATGCTAATCGTGTAGCCACATGGGAGTTTCAGCTATGTTTCCTCTGCAATCGTCTCATTCAGTTAATTCTTGTGACAGCGCACACAGTACATAATCAACACACAGAAGTTTAGAGCCAACAAGCTAACCTGTCGTTTTGTGCAGTGTGCTGAGGAGCAGCGGCATGTCCCAGAGTCTCTGTATCCTTTCACCTACAACCCCAAGATGAGCCTAAATCTCAGCCAGGTGCCGAACAGCTCTCAAAGATCTCCGCCTTCAACACGAACACAACTCGGAGACATCCCTGAGGCAAAGAATGACAAGGTGCGTCTAAATATGCAGTTTCATCTCTCTGGCTGTGTATGTTGTGTCTAAGTTCAAGATTCAGTGGGACATTAGATTTTGTTCTGCGTTGAATTTCTCTTGGGAATCAATATTTAATGTTATTAGTAAGGTCTAATGAAGACACACTTTATTAATGCAGGGGTGTCTCATTATATAGTCTTTCTGTTTCCATATTTAATTGGTCCCTCAGCGTGAACACATTACCACAGAAGAAGCTACAAACTTGCGTCGTGTAAGCGACGGAAGCACAGATCAAGAAGAGATGCCTGATGCTGCAGATAAAAGTGGTGGGTGTCTATTTTTTTTTTTTTTTTCAACTTTCATTTACGTCCAGAAAGCTTCTGCTCGTATTTTATGATTTATCTCTTGTGTCCAGACATTTCAGAGACTCTAGAAATGAGAGAGAACCTGCAGAGACAGCTCCAGGAGATCATGTCAGCCACCAAGCTGACAACAGGGAGGCGTACCTCGGTCAGGCTCAGCAGGATGGGATCAGGAGGGGCCGACTCGGGCCCCTACACACCCGATGGGAACCGTGTGGGACGCAGTGGGAGCAGACGTACCCTGGAAGCTCTGAGGTAAGAGAGCTATGTAGTGAGAAGATAGTTAGTTTATGTCCAAACTGTAACAGTCGTTAATGTAAAGCGTCTGAAAGTTAACTGGTAACATTTCACCTCGTTCTGTCCTAATTTCAGGGTTTCCAGAGCAGCAGCTATGGACATAAACACAGAGCCATCTCAGAGTGAACAGATCGTTTGGGATGACCCTACAGCCAGGGAGGAGAGGGCCAAGCTGGCTGATAATTTACAGTGGCCTGGCAGTCCTTCCCAACACTCGGAGCCCCTCACACATCCTCCTCCTCCCACTGCAGAAAACGGCCCTCAGTTCAGGGACTCCATGACGGACTCTGAGCTGGTGGAGATGGGTAAGAGATCAGGAGCCGGTGGCACCAACTGGATTTAAGTTAAAACACAGCGTAGTTAGAACTTACGTGTTCATTAAGAGGCGATTAACACATCGTGTCAGCACATAAAGTAATTCTTACATAAAGATGAGTTCTTGCTGAAGATTTACACCTAACTGCCAGGTGGTGTTGTTACCTAGCTAACTGAACCAACCAACCAAAGTAACTTTAATAAAGCCCAACTGAAGATTGAAGAGTAAAAGAAGTTGTGGTACAATTCACAAAATAATTCACATTACAAATCATTATGCCAATAATGTTAGATTAAATTACCAAAGCTTCAGTTAGGTTACTGTAATCACATATATGTCCCACTCAATTTAAGCTACATGAATACTGCTAATTCTGAAACATGTATTTTTTATCATGTATACAAAGTCATACCTACATTTAGAAATGTGTGGCTGTTAGGCTTAATATGTTGTTTTTGCCTCCTAAAGCTGTACAATTTGTTAAGTTAAATTAAAGCTTGTGATGCTAAACTGCTGTTTTTAGCAACTGATTTACATGTCACTGAGACATCTTTTATGTTGTAATGGCGCAACCTGATTTAGTAAATTGCTAGTAGTTACCACGATCACAGGACATTACACATAAATGTAGTGATGTCCTTTAGAGACCCCTAACCCTTAAGATAGGTTTGTTTATTTACCTGCATAAAGCGAGCAGTTTCACCATAAACATAGAAACACATGGCTTCTGACTTACTGTAAGTTTGGTTTTAACTGATGAATTTGGACTTACGTTGTAATCTCTGTATCCTCTCCCAGCTGCTTGTGACGTCATCGACCAGCATATGGGCCAGAAAGTCACAACGCCTCCAACAAAGGAGCGAGAAAATGACATCCTCACTCCTAATGCCCCCAGCATCGCCTTCCCTCTCGCCAACCCCCCAGTAGCACCGGAGCCACAGGTGAAGATTTAAATTAACAACTTGTCTGCAAACATCTGCATACACATACTAATAAAGTTACATCACATATTTAACATGTCGTTTTTAATGTACAGTACATCAATTGTAATACGTACCATATACTGTCTCTGTCAAACAAGCTACTGGTGTTAAAAGATCCTTTCTTTTTCTCAGGAGAAGCAAGAGGAAGAAAAGCAGCCACCCAGATTTCAGCTGTCCTCCCTCAGTCCCCAGGAACGCATTGATTACAGTCACCTCATTGAGGAGCTTGGTGAGTCTACCATCTAATTAGGGCTCTATCAGTGTTTCATCATGTTGCAGTTTGTAAAAAATGCAATATATCACAAGCCTGAAGTCAGAGGAGCTAATCCCTGATGACTAAAATGGAGGAGCCGCCCCAAGGGTCTGGGAATATTTCCTCCTGCAGATGCTTCCTCTGACAAAAATGTTGTGAGCTCAGTATTATCAAATAAACCACTGCTGCATCACACGCTGAACCATTGTTGAAGCGTATATGATATATTCAACCAAACTGCAGCATTTACAAAAAGAAATTAAGGATAAAGCGACGGATTGATGACATGCTCTTCAGTTCTTTATAGAAAGCTGTGTTTAATTCTGCCACTAAAGATGAAAGTGATAGGTCTCACAGCACAGCAGCTTATAGTCAGCAAGGGATGAGTGTCTTGCTTAAGGACACTTTGATATGGACTTAAAGTTGTTCAGGGAGTATTATACATTTATATAGCAATCTTTTATGATATGGTCTGTAACTATAACTCCAGTTTAGGTACAGCATATCTAATCCACAGTTTTCTTTTTGTAGGTGGTGTAGTCCTGGACAAGCAGTCTTTCGACCCCAGTTGCTCCCACATCATCGTAGGGACTCCACTGCGCAACGAGAAGTACCTGGCAGCAATGGCGGCTGGCAAGTGGATCCTGCACCGCTCGTACCTGGAGGCCTGCCGCTCTGTGGGTTGCTTCATCCAGGTCAGGATTTCTCACTGTTTAGTGCCTCCAGCAGACAGTTAACACTGTATTTGCAGTGATGTTATTCACCCTGCGAATACAGTATTGATTTGTAACTTTAAAGCTAGCATGTCTGGTATCATGTAAGTTAATATCCTGTTATCCCCAACACTGACCATTTTGATGAAATGGTCTGAAAGGTGAAATAAACTACAGCAGAAACATGCATTAATTAAAATAGAAAAAATATTAAGTTAAAAGTAACTCAAACAAACTCAAACTCAAACAAACTACCTTGACTACTCTCTCATACTAGCCAACTACATTTTAGCATATAGAATTGAGCATCACAACTGTGTGTTTTTACTTTAACGTTTTCTAACTTTTCCAAAGTTTCACAGAAGTTCACTCATCAAACTCTCACAAAATGGTTGATGCAAAGTGTAATTTTTGCTGAACAAGATTTTAAATTTCTACATCTGTTTGTGTTCCAGGAGGATGAGTACGAGTGGGGCAGTAGCTCCATTCTGGATGCGTTGCCCTCCATTACCTCTCAGCAGAGGAGACTGGCGTTAGCTGCCATGCGCTGGAGAAAAACCCTGCAGGGACGCTCTGAGCAAGGGGTATACTTACAGCAACATACACACACTGCTACCAGAACAGTCCTAATTACTGTTTTTCGTATTGTATTATCTACTACTTGAGTGGTAAAATGTACCAAGTTTTCGTTTTCTGCTTTTCAGGGAGCCTTCAGTGGATGGACAGTCATGTTGAACATCGACCACAACAGAGAATCAGGCTTCAGGCGGTTACTGCAGTCTGGCAGGGCAAAGGTTGCTGCTTGTTCCTATTGTTGTGTTTTACACAGTGGCCCTGTGGAGAATCTCTGTCCAACAAATAAGTTGTAAATTGAACAGTAGGGTTACATTTAGTTGTGAATCTTTACATTTTCTCCAGAAAAGGGTTCAGCCGAGGCAGTAAGCCACTCTGATCTCGACACATTTTGCCTTGTGATCAGTTTAGTTAGTAGATGATGCCTAAACAACAGTCCCAATCACTAAATATTTCTTCTGCTGTGTGAAATAGTGCCACTCCTCTTTTTTGTTTTGTTTCCTAACCTTTTATGATGTCAGCAGAGGTGGCCTTTGTTTCAGACAAGGTCGCTTACCTCCGCTATAAAACACTGTGAAACAACTAATATTAAGACTGCGAGAATTGAAACAGCAGCTAACCAAAAAAGTCTGAAAATATGTTGGTCAAATTAATTAAACTTATGCTGGAACACATCTAAAAGAAAAACAAGGTTGGGGAATGGACTGAGCCAACTAGCCAGTTTTCATACCTCGCAAATACAACCATGACCCCCCTCTCCGCTATATTTTCCAGGTCCTGCCGAGTCCCTCCCCGTCCTTGTACAAGGGGGCCACTCACCTGTTTGCAGACTTTAATCGGCTGAAGCCCGGAGACTTCAGAGTCAATGTATCTGAGGCTACCTCCCACGGAGTCACATGCTTGAAGCCAGAATACATCGCAGACTACCTGATGCAGGTTAGTGGAGCTGTTGATATGGATTATCACTGGAGTGAATTACTAAATCTTAGATCATTTCATTGGAATGTTTATGTACATGTCACAGGGTGATGCATCAGTTCAGCCATACCTGCATGCTGGAACTGTGTAAAATGGATGTCATTGAAGGTTTTACTGCTACTTTTAAGGCAGTTAAATGCCAACAGAATCTCACTTTTATAGACCATTTAATTTGTCTCAGGATTTCTAAGGGACATTATTTTGCAAGAAGACCACTTCATTGGTATTAAGTCAGAATTAAGTTAGACTCAGTAGATTCAGTGTCAAGGCTGTGCTTTTTGTTTCTTCCAGGAGCCAACCCCACCTATCGAGCTGTACTGCCTGACTGAAGCTCCGTCTGAAGAAGCTCCAGGCACTCCATCACGTAAGCGTAAAGCAGCCACAGACAACTCCAGTCTGAAAAAGACACGGCTGAACTGAAATGTCACTACTAAATATTGTCATTAAAATCCTCACGTCTGTGAAAATGATTGTAAATAAAAAAAAAATTCTTTATCTTGTGTATTAAAAATAAAATAAATGTACCGCTTGTTTTGTATCTTAATGCTGCCTTCACGGAGACTGCAGCTGTGATGGATGATTCAATGATGGTCTGCAGAAAATGTTGAGTCACATTTTGTAATTGGGTGCAATGATATTCTCTAGCCTGTAGGGGGCAGTACGTCTTTTGTGTAAGACTCAGGCCTGTTCCACAGGCAATGAGTCTCTAATGTGCCGTTTTATTTCTTTAAAAACTATGACTACCAGGTATAGGCTATTTAATAACTGATTTAATGTTTGGGGTTGACGTATATTTCCGTTATATTCAAACCAAAACTGCTCTCACTGAGGCTGTTTTATCACCTCTTTTGTCGTTAAAAGTGAATACAGTTAATCCAGTGGCTGAAATGAGCTATCCAAACACTCAAACCTAAATTACACCCATGAGTTTATGGGCCACTTGGATTGGCTGTTGATCTCCATGTGCAGTAAACACCAGATTTTGTTTACCCGGTGTTAATTTAGGCCTTTGGTGGAGCAATGTGCTGTTTCATACCAGGGTGCCAGCTGAGGTTAGGTGCCCGTGTTCCCTCCCATATGGACAGATAAGTGGTTTAACCTCATAATAGATGGACCAGCTGACAGCCTCGCTACAGATTCAGGGTTGGGAATCTGTTTGAGAAGTGTGGGATTAGAGGAGAAAGAGCTGTGCGGACAGAGGAGCATGACATAACCTCTAAGGGGCCTCCAGCAAAGAAAGGAGTAGCTTGAGATCACTTAATTGAGTTTTGCACTCTTTACCACCAGCAGAATCACTTATTCAGTTACAGCAGTGGTTCCCATCCTTTTCCATTTATGGTCCTATTACGAGGTACGTGGTTGCATGTGGCAATAAGCTGTGAGCTGTTTCACCACTGGTTTTCAGATTGTTACGTTTAAGACCAGAAGAAGGGAAACTATCCAGCATCTCATGAGAAAAATCAGGGGGAAAAATCATCACCTTTCCTACCCTGTTAATGTTTTTGAATCTTTCAGTTGGTCCCAGCCCCCAGGTTGAAAACCACTGAGCTGAAGCACTCTGTATTAAACTGATAAATCTTACCAAAAGGTCTAATGTGTGTCTAGTATATCTCAAACTAAAAGGTTTGGAAAACCCCTGTTTTAATCGCCAGATTTAAAAAAAAAAGAAGATTAAACCTATCTGGGTAAAGAAGCCCACTGAAGCCTTCCAGATGTACTGTATCTGTAACAGCATTATTATTATTTTTAATTAATGCTCATGATGATTAATGCTCAACCAATTGCAAGTGCAGCCATCCTATTTGTTTCTCCTACTCTTTAACCATGTATGACTGAGAGGCTGTGTGGAGCAGGATTGAATAGGCCTTTCAATGGTCTGCCACTTTTCTAATTGATTAGTGTTTTTTGTGTTATATGCTCAACATAAGACTCTGGAGCCCAGGTTGTGTCTATGAAGAGCCAAAAACTGAAAAAAATTCAGAAAAGAATTTTTGGTATTTGAGAAGCTGTAGTAAAAAGTTTTACTTAAAGCATTGCTGATTAATCGACTAACCAGCTGTTCCAGCTCCTCTAAAAGCTATCAACTGTCCTGCAGCTTTAACGTCAGTATGTAGTTTCTGCAGCAGAACATGAAGAAGCAGCCTACAATATCAGTCACAGTCGTTGGTCTGGATGTCTGTGCCCGTTTTCAGTCAACAGGTGCCCCAAAGATGTGGGATAAGCTACTTTGCTGCCTGGCAGGTGGCCAAGAGTTGAGTGTTGTTGACGCTTTGCTTCGTCAATCTGCCCCCCCCACCCGGAAGGTAACTTTAAGGTTTTCTTGTCGGGACAGTGAATATTAGCACGGGGGATAGAGCACGACTGTCAGAAGAGGGAGGAAACTCTGCAGAGGTCCTCATTAAAATTCCCTGTCCGTACGCTCACCACGAAAACCTCCTTTAGTGGGTGGCACCGGCGTCCTGCGCGCCTCTTAATTGCGCACCACGCATTAACAAGCGATCACGGATCACAGTTTCATCACCAGTGGCTGCGGATGACGCTGTCTCGAGGCGGAGAGTTTGCTTCGCGTCCCGCTATTTACGGCGTCAAGTGTGAGAGAGGAAAGGTGGGCGCAGAGTCCCAAAGGTCCAGCTAAAGGGTGGCACCCTACGCATCTCATCCAGCTCCTGGACACCCGGTCCCGCGACCCACAGCGACAAGGTCTGCTCCTGCAGTCCGCACGCTTCTTGTGGCCGCTCACGATTGTGACATTTCTCTGCTGGGTAGGCTACTGGCAACATGTGCGCCTGGATGGTGTGAAGTGTGACACATCGGCTTTGGGGTTTCATTTCTCTCGGATACGCCAAGTACCCGACGTTACGGCGCACCTTGTGTAGGTAAGTATCAGTTTATTTCTCTACTTCAGCTCAGCCAGCTCTCCATCCGCTCTGTGCCTGTAGTGTTTTGTATTGGCTGTTCTTACAATACCTCTGCGTATTGATTATGGTGAGCATCTGATTTGTTGAAATCCTTGTTGGAGGTTTCCAGGCAATTATGACACACAGACAGACACAGGCATCAAAACACTGTCAGTAGCGACTGCATCCACTGCAATATAACTTAATATGTTGATTTAAAACATCATTTAATGCATTGCAAGGTATCAGGAGAAATGCCATGATCAGAAGTTATGCTACTGCTGGTCAGTTCTCTGGAAGCTGGAGAATCACAATTTCATTGGAAACTGGAATAATTACATACCTATAGTTTAGTGGATTCATCTGATCATGTTTTGTGTGGGGCTCAATGCTGTTTCAGTCTCTCAACAATCCTAGATAAGAGTATCATGGGTAATTAGGAAAATGGGTTCTGAAGTGTTTCATTAGACTTTGGGTAACATTTTGTTCTTAAGTAAAGATTCCTTGGGGATGTTGGCTGTAGTCCCAGTTTATTTTCAGGAGTGGAAGTGCAAGTTTACTTCCAAAAATAAGAAGTTTTTGAAGAGAGAGATTGCCATCAGTCTCGCAACTTAAAGATCTCTGCCCTGCCTGCCCTTCAAGTGGTTTATTTCTCATGGCAGCAACAAAGCAGATAATAGGAGAAACTCTCTTAAAACGTAACACTACCAGGAACACACTGGCATCACCAAATACCCCATTTGAGTGTGGATCTCCAGCTTTGTTTCCAAACATAGTCGATCGTATAGAACACAGTTTAAAGTGTGTACTAATTGAACCTGCCGGCCACCCTCTCCATTGTGACAGGAATGTTTGGATGCCTGTTCTCCACACAAACCCCCCATTCCTTTGTTCTGGGGGGACAATCCTCCAGTGCCATGTGTGTGCAGTGGTGGGGGGAGGGAGAGGGGAGGGAGAGGGGTCAACGGGGTTACTGACATCTGTAGCTGACAGCTTCCTCAGGGCGCGCTGGCATGCTGTGATACTATGAATGGGTATTAGGGAACATATGAGCAGAGCACTTAATACTAATGAGGACATTTATTCTTTGGGCGTGATGCTTGGGGACTTAGAGAGAGAGAGAGAGAGAGATCATGCAATGCTGCAAACTCTTGGTGCAGCTTCATCCTCAGATTGCAGTTGAATTGAAAAAAATACTTTATGAAAACATTGACATTATTAGCTCGAAATCCCTTTGTTTTTTCAGCAAACCTTCACTGAATTAAATTGCTTTGACATAGTTTGAAGTTAATCTTAAGTCAAGTTTATTTAGCTTGCAGTAGCCTACATCACATAGTTTGTCAGAAAATTAATCACCAGCTAATTGATTATCAGCGTTGAAGTCATTTATCAAGCGACAAGAATTAGTCTACACAGACTTTTAGCTAAATGCTAATGTCAGCATGCTAATATATAATGAAAATGTCAGTGCCAGCATGCTATTGTATAGCATACAATGTTTACCATGATCACCATCTTAGTTTAGCGTGTTAGCATGCTTACATTTGCACTAAATACAAAGTATAGCTGAGGCTGCTGAAGCTTTCCATTCAGCAGTTGTCAAGAAATGCATGAGATAGTTAAAGAAAAACACAAATGTGAACCTCAAGGTGTTGCTAGTAAATGATAGGAGATCGCCAAATTCATTCGGGTTCATCCTCTGGGAACTGTATTTGTATAGTATTTGTTGAGATCTTTCAGTCTGTACTAAAAGTGGTGGACCACCTTTACCACACGTTAGAGCTACACTGCTGGCATAGCTAAAACACCAAAGATTCTCTGTGTTCAGCTACTCAGTTGTGAGGATTTGCTGTATATAATTTTTATTTTAATATTTTCAGGTTTTAGTATTTGAAGACGTCATCTTGGGCTCTTGGAATATGTGTTGGATATTTTTTCAATAGTTCCATACATTTTATACACCAAAGAGTTAGCTGATTAATGAGCTAATGGGCATTTAGCACATGACACCCTGGATAATTTGACTCTTTATTTGGTTAAAGAAAAAGTCCCCAAAAAAACGCCCTGAAAGTCAAGACTGGATGAATGACATAAAGAGGACAGTCAACATTTCACATAGAGGAATTTTCCTACAGGTTATTCCCGACAACTCCTGCCTTTTTTTTGTTGTGTATGAAGGAGTATGTCCATTTGGTGCGAAATCTACTGTCGACATTTGGAAGAATCAGGGAGCGGCTGAACAATCTTCACAGCTGTTCTCTTATCACCAATGTCAGGAAAAGTCTACATTGACTCTGAAAAACACCCAGATCAGCTTTCCCATCCAG
>NC_060150.1:40136880-40201306 GCF_021292245.1 Micropterus dolomieu | reverse complement strand
AGAGAGAGAGAGAGAGAGATCATGCAATGCTGCAAACTCTTGGTGCAGCTTCATCCTCAGATTGCAGTTGAATTGAAAAAAATACTTTATGAAAACATTGACATTATTAGCTCGAAATCCCTTTGTTTTTTCAGCAAACCTTCACTGAATTAAATTGCTTTGACATAGTTTGAAGTTAATCTTAAGTCAAGTTTATTTAGCTTGCAGTAGCCTACATCACATAGTTTGTCAGAAAATTAATCACCAGCTAATTGATTATCAGCGTTGAAGTCATTTATCAAGCGACAAGAATTAGTCTACACAGACTTTTAGCTAAATGCTAATGTCAGCATGCTAATATATAATGAAAATGTCAGTGCCAGCATGCTATTGTATAGCATACAATGTTTACCATGATCACCATCTTAGTTTAGCGTGTTAGCATGCTTACATTTGCACTAAATACAAAGTATAGCTGAGGCTGCTGAAGCTTTCCATTCAGCAGTTGTCAAGAAATGCATGAGATAGTTAAAGAAAAACACAAATGTGAACCTCAAGGTGTTGCTAGTAAATGATAGGAGATCGCCAAATTCATTCGGGTTCATCCTCTGGGAACTGTATTTGTATAGTATTTGTTGAGATCTTTCAGTCTGTACTAAAAGTGGTGGACCACCTTTACCACACGTTAGAGCTACACTGCTGGCATAGCTAAAACACCAAAGATTCTCTGTGTTCAGCTACTCAGTTGTGAGGATTTGCTGTATATAATTTTTATTTTAATATTTTCAGGTTTTAGTATTTGAAGACGTCATCTTGGGCTCTTGGAATATGTGTTGGATATTTTTTCAATAGTTCCATACATTTTATACACCAAAGAGTTAGCTGATTAATGAGCTAATGGGCATTTAGCACATGACACCCTGGATAATTTGACTCTTTATTTGGTTAAAGAAAAAGTCCCCAAAAAAACGCCCTGAAAGTCAAGACTGGATGAATGACATAAAGAGGACAGTCAACATTTCACATAGAGGAATTTTCCTACAGGTTATTCCCGACAACTCCTGCCTTTTTTTTGTTGTGTATGAAGGAGTATGTCCATTTGGTGCGAAATCTACTGTCGACATTTGGAAGAATCAGGGAGCGGCTGAACAATCTTCACAGCTGTTCTCTTATCACCAATGTCAGGAAAAGTCTACATTGACTCTGAAAAACACCCAGATCAGCTTTCCCATCCAGTGCAACAGACCTCCCTTATACAAACCCAACAGGGGGAAGTCACAGGAAAAGGGAAAATCTGGTTTCTGACTCTTGAAGCAGAAAGTCCAAGCTGATGGGGAAACTGTTGGGGAAGTGTCTACGTGTGAGCGTCCCTCATGACTGGTAGAGAGTGGTACACCATGAGTTGGAATGCAGCCCCCATGGGCCCCTCATGTTGCACAGTGTGTGTGCTCAGGATGGACTTCGCACCTTCCTCCAGCCTGGTCAAAACAGCAAGTGTCCAAAACAGGATTTCGCCTAAGCAAAGGGAGGAAAAAACCCGGCCTGTGCCTGCACCGTTTCTTTTCCTGTTTTCTAAATGCCAGGCGGTATTAACGAAGGCCTTCAGCTGCTTTCGAAATTACTTTCATTTAAGCTCATATACAGGAACCGCAGGGGGAGGTGCCACGCTGTAAAAAAAGCAAAAGCCGCTCAATTGAACCAAGAAGAAAAATAAATCCCCCCCCCCCACCCCCAGCCACTTATGTTCCTATCAGCTAAAGAGCATTCCCATAGGAACAGAATGAGCCTGGGTTAGTCGTGCAGAAAGGGGGGAAAAAAACTCTATTTGAAGTTGTTGACATTTGAAAGCCATTGTACTGTATACAGTAGTATCAGAGCAGGCTCTGTTTGCCCATTGGGGGGTGTCAGGGTGAATAATATACCATGTGGGGCCTCAGGTAAATAAAAGCCTTGAGTAGAAGCAACCCCACCTGCCCTGACCAAGCAGAGGCCTCAGGAAGAGCAGATTCATTGGTAATGGATAACTAACCATTATGATGATTAAAGGGGGCAATGGGCACGGGGAGATAAGAGCGTGGGGACCGTCTGAGCATGAGGTGTTTACAAGGGGAATTCCTCACATTCCTCAGCTGCAGCCATGCCACTCCAATCTGCACCTCCACCCACTGATGGTCACCCTCTGCGCCAAGAGGGACACAAGGGGTGAAAGAGCCCAATAAGTTCCTTGACAGGAAATGGCTGCTTTAAATGTGCTATGTAAGGTGATTTTGAGTATTGCTTTTTGGGAGTATTTGAAAGCTTATACAGCAGGCGGAGGAACAAATGCAGTAGATCCCTAGAGAGTTAAAATTCAAAACACAAAGGCCTTTTTTTAGCTTTAGGAGATTTTGAGTTAAAGCTGGAATGTAGTTGTCCACACATTCAAGCAAAATGATGGATTTTTCATTTAACTTCGCTGTTGTAGGTATCCAATAAAAATGTGATAGCTGAACCGGGTGATGTTGTCACACATTTGTTATTTACTTGAAGCTGCAGTAGGGAATTCTCCCAATGCCATTTGCAAGCTCACCGCTTCCTGAACAAAACAACCAATCAGAGCCACGAGGAGTCTCTAACGCAGTGTCAATCAGTGGCAAAGATGCATGATGACAAACAACCAGGTGTGATGCAATAAATGTGATGAACTTTTGTTGATAGCTGTGAGAGTTAAGCTTCCCCAACTGCAGCAGTGTAGGAAGTATAACACTTTGGTCCAGACTCAGACATCTCAACAACTATTGTATGGATTGTCATTGAATGTTGTACGGACATTCATGGTGCCCAGAGGATGAACCCTAATGACTTTGGTGATCCTCTGACTTTTCATCTAGCGCCAGTTAAAAATGTATTTGTCCAAAACTTTGGTTTATGACAAAATACCTGCTAAAAAACACTAACTAGCCTCATCTGTACTTTGTGTTTAGTGCTAATTAACAAATGTTAACATGCTAACAACTTGACTGGTGGACATTATACCTGCTAAACATCAGCATGTTAGCATTGTCATGCGGACTATTAGTCTTGTTTGTGTTTTAGCATACTTTACCATACAGACTTATATAATTAAGATTTACTCAGGAGAAAACTATATGTATTTCAGCTTTAATTTCAACAAAGGGCTGCTTTGTGGTCAAATATTTAACCTGCTTATGTCACACTACAAGATAATCCCTCAGTGCTGCACCATAATTCCCAGTGGATTGCTCAGTGTTTTAAGGGTTACAAAACTCAAGCTCACACACAAGTCTATAAACCTATGAGGCACGGCTGCAAAGCTAGAGGATGCTATATCTGTTGCATTAATATTTTTTATCAGGTAATAAATCTACCTAAGTATAGGAATATATTTAAAGGGTTTTCTTATATACTTAATGCTCTGAAATGCAAAGGTTTTAAAAAAATCCCTGGTGCCATTTTGTATAAGAAAGTCATAAGGCTGGGCTTAACCCCAGACTTGATCGCCTCAGCCTGCAAAACAATTTTCAGCTTTTTTTTTCACAGACAAGCCCTTGTTGCCCGGCACTTACTAGTAACACAACATCTATTTTCTGCCCCCAGTCCACCTGAGGAGTATTTGTGTTAACATTTGAGTACCCTTTTAATCCAACTGTCTTGTTACACAAGAAATGTCCAAAAGAGGTTCTGGAGAAGGATAAAATTGTCTCATATTTTGTGGCGTATAATACCCACATGTGAAAAGTGAAACACGGGGACTCCTCGGGACACAGAGGGTTTGTGTTTTAGAATCAATCACCACATTTTTTTAATGCAGCGCAGATGACTGTGTCTAATAGGATTATGAAAAGGCCTGATGGGAGGAGAAGGTCCATGGGGGCACGTTACCCCAGCAAAACCAGCCTCAGTTGCCAACAACACTAGCAGGTGTCAGCCTGATGATTAGGGGGTCTGAGGCTGGGCTCACCTATGGGGGTTACTCTATTCTCTAATGGATGGACGGTTGTGACCCCTGCCCACAAGGAAGGAAATCACCACCCTCACACCCAGAAAAGTACTATTATATCAAGTTATTAAAAAAAGAGTCTCTGGTTTCCTTGGCAACTTCCTCAATCTGCAAATTTGTTCTTTCAGTGCTGAACTTCACTGAAAAGCACAAAAATCCTTTCATTTATAATTTGTGAATAGTTGTCATTCCTAATTTTGGAAACTTCTAATTGTATTCATAGTATATCTTCTTTGTTTTTTGTCTTGCTTTTAAGCATGAAATCATTTCAAATCAAACCTTGTCTACCGGCCAGACTCACGGAACAGTGGCTGCAGATTATAGTGGCACCATATGTTGGGGACTGAGGAGACCCCTCCCCATTGTAGATCTTATTATTGCGCTCTATGCCACTGTCCGCAGCAAATTCTTATGGTGGAAAGGGGGCAGGGGGAGGGTGCGCAAGTCCTCTGTCTTGTCTTAAATGCTTGATCATCTTTTTTTTTACCCTGCTATCTGTATCAGTGTATTTCCTTTTCCACATACAAACTCACATATCCTCTGCAATGGTAATCATCCTTGCCAAAGTCAGTATTTGATTTTGTGACTTACCGTACCCTTTTTCAAGCTGTTTGAGTCCAAGTTGAGGCAGTGTGAAAGCCAGGAAAGGAAATCAAGAGCTCCTGAACGTACACAACCATTGTTTTTCTCTCTGTGCCCTGCCCATGCAGCATATGGCTCATTTCATGCCTGCTGGAGAGCCTGATTGATGGGCTGAAGGGCAGTGGGGCTGATGTTCCTCACTTATAGTGCTTGGCAAGGGGAGAGCCAAGTCCTCGGCGTGGTCGCCCAAGGTAAAAGGAAATGTATATGAGATGGAAGAAAAAGGAGGATTCATTGGACTGTAGGAACTCTACATGACAGCTAGCGTGCAAGCCAGAATGGTTATACAGTATGTTTCTGATGTCTTCCTTGCCAAAGGTGTCATGGGAGCTGACATTTCATTGTAATCATTGCATTAACCACCTCTGGGAGAACTCCTCAAATATGAAACTATCAGCGCTTGTCACCCCCAATTAGAGAGCAGTTTATATGGTTTGGCTGTCATTCTCCTCCTCTGTCTCGCTCTCCAGTCTAAGAGATTCGTGGCCCCAGGGGGCTAGAAAGCTGTCTGGTAATCTGAGACGGCATTAATACTGAATAAGATGGAGCAAGGCGCTGACCGCGCAAATTAATTTACATATACAGAGTGGCGTTTTTGTTTTTTTGTAATAGTAAAATGACACACACTGGGATTTCGCCTGGTATCTGTGTGGTTGTGTTTGTGGTGCCGGTAGTGGTAGCAGTGATGGTGGTTTGTGGCAGCTACATCACCATGGAGACACTGGCATTATCGTGCAGGGAGGACGATGATGATGAGTGAGTACAACATTGGCAGCAGGAAGGAGCAACATGGCAACAACAAAATCCACTGGGCAGACATCTGGCTCTAAGTCAAACAAAGCACTTGGAAATATTTCATCTTTTAAAGTGTCTTTCGCTGCTAACTTCGCTGCCTTATACACAGTTATACTTTCACGTGGTTCTGCCCCTGGTCCACTGAACCAAAAGATCCATGTTCACGCCCAGATTATCTTGGATGTACTGAGAATGCCACTGCTGTGAACGACAGGCAGCACAAGCCAAGTGAAACTGCTGCTGAAGCTGCTGGAATGACTCCCACCCTCTCTCCCCCCCGAAGAGGAGAGTGTCCTTTGGGGAGAAGAGATGACTTGACGTTTTGGGTTTGTCAGAAGCTGCAAATAAATTGGACACACTGGTCGCTGCGCAGGCTGTTTGTGCTGTAAAAACACTGCAGCTCTCTGTGGTATTTGTTATGTCAAACATGCTGTAGTAACTGCAGTGATTTTTCTCTCCCTTTCAAAACTGTAATGACAGTTTATGCATCTGGTTCTGTTGGATTCATTTCACTTATTTCGTGTTTCATTTGCACACATAGTTTTACCAAGGACCATACCAGTGTTTGCCTCCTTAAAGTTATAATCCTCCTCAAGAAACAGATATGATAATTACGCTTATTTGCTTGCTTGCTGAGCGTGAGAGAATCGAAACCACTCTCATGCCTTTATGTTTGTTACTGCGCTAGAGCAAGGAGGCCATCAGCTTAACTTAGTATAAAGACTGGAAGCAAGGGGAAACAGCTAGCCTGAAAAAATATGCCCGACCGCTGTTTGTAGAGACATAGTTACAGCACATAACAACTTATAAAACCACAGCCTGTCACTTTTGTTTGTGGGAGGACTCTGTCTGACTCTGTCAGAAATGCAACAAAGAAAATTGACACTTTAAAATAAATATATATAACTTTTTCAAGGAGTAATGGGTAACTAATTAAAATTTGTGAGTAACTTGCCCAATACTGTCCATCACACCAAACACCATTTATTTTGGCTATTTATGGCTTTATTTTTTGTCAGTGTTACTTCACAACAATAAAGGCTAGAGTACCATCCAGACAAGTGGGCAACTGCCCCCAGGGCTCCGGACCCACAGTCCACCTGAAGGCACCAGGTTGACCATGTGGTATTTAGCTTTTGGTAATTTAATGAATTACAAATATGCTTGTTAATACTGTATGGACCACTAAAGCACATTATTAACTAACCTGGGGCTCTGAGTTAAAATCTATGACATTTCAGTTTCAGTTGTGCTTGCTCGGTGCATTTCACTAAATAAATCTGTCTTAATATAAAAACAGTGTACACGGAGTGGGAGAAACTGCACCTTTTTTTTTTTTTACAACAATAATGTAATTTTGATAAAAATGAATGCAGACTTGTTGTTTTCTGTGATGGATTACAGCAGCAAGTGATGGATTACTTCATTAAGAGGGAAAACTTAGTAAAGTACATTCTTTCATAAAATAGAGAAACCGATTGATGCCTGAACAAAATACATCCAACGTTTTAAAACATAGCCCCATGTTTTGATTTAAGTCATGTGTAATAAATAATCTACAACATAGAAAACCACAGGGACGGTCCTTTAAACTGTCATGCTCGCACAGTTTTGTCGTCTGCGGCACGGAAGTCATCTTTTGCAGAAACTGTCACCACAGCAACTCTTAAAATAATGTCAGTGAGGTTTGGCCGGCCCCTTGGGCACTCACTTCATTCTCCACTAATAATAGATCCAGCTGCTCATCCCAGTGTATTGTCCCATGCCCAAAATCACAAAGAAGAGAGTAGCAGTAAAGTGATGGAGGGATTGACACACCTGCTAATCTGTCTTCGAGTCAGCTCTGTGTCCCCGCGGGGCCAAGCATCTGACATTTAATCACTATAGCCATAAACAGGCCACTGGAATGCCATTGACATTCATTTTGCCTGGCACAGTTTTGTCACGGGGTGGATTTGTCTCTGCAACTCTGCTCCATGTCGGTTTAAACCCCTGGACTGGATACTTTTTTGAGTCCCACAATGCAGTAAGGACAGGTGTCAAAGATAAAATCAAAAAGGGAAAACCTGAATAAATGAATGGTGAAACATAACAAAAACAGTTATTAATGATACTATATACATTTATTATATTATTATATAAAAAGTTACAAGTGTTTTACTATTCTTTGGCAACCGGCAGCGCTTGTAGAAGCAGCAGCTGGTAGCTCCTTCAAACTTGTCTCTGTCTTTATTGCTGAAATGTGTAACTGGAAAAGGATGATGGGGTTTTTGGAATAAAAATCAGGTACCACGGCAGGTGTGGTGATCGCTCAGAGGAGAGGAAAGAGATCCGGGATAGGAGCCGTGTTGGCCCAGCTTTAACTTAAGGCTGCTCCTAAAGGTCCAGTCTGGACAAAAAGGCACTTTTATTGGCCAAACAAAGGAAATCAGAAACTCTTGTTCCCACATCTATACAGAGACCTGGCCCATCAACATCCTGGATCGGCAAGCCGTGTTTCCAAGACTTTGACAAGATGAGAGGAGGTGAACTATGTGTTTTACATCAATGATGGTTGGTGCTTAAACGCTTTTTTTATGTGAAAATTAAGCCATATTATCATCTTGTTGCTGATTTTTACATTCGCAAATTCAAGAAATGCCCTGTGGAATGTTCTTGGTCTAAACGTGTGTGTATCTACAAGGTTGTTTATTTGTCATTATACAGCACAGGGCTGCATAACGAAACAAAATTTGTAGTTCCTTCGTGCTACACACACAACATATAGCCTAATTAAGTGTAGGCATATATTAAAATATGGTAACCTTCATCCATCGTCAACCGCTTATCCTGCGTATAGGGTTGTCGGGGGGCTGGAGCCAATCCCAGCTGACATCGGGCGCAAGGCGGGGTACACCCTGGACAGGTCGCCAGTCCATCGCAGGGCCACACATAGACAACAACCACTCACGCTCACACTCACACCTAAGGACAATTTAGGGTCACCAATCAACCTAGTCCGCATGTCTATGGATGGTGGGAGGAAGCCGGAGGACCCGGAGAGAACCCACCCGGACAGAACTTGCAAACTCCACACAAAAAGCCCTGAAACGACCAAGGTTTGAACCCCCGACCTTCTTGCTGTGAGGCGACAGTGCTAACCACTGCAGCACCGTGCCGCCCAAATATGGTAACATATGAAACAAAACAATATATACAGTTATTTATCTAGCCTACATATAGGCTATACATGTATGCATTTATGATAACATGGGGTTTTCTGATGAAACATAGTAATCAGTTTTTTCATGTTGTTCATTATTTACCTGTTTGATGTAAGAACAAAAGGGCGTGTACAGTGGTTTATAACTTAATCATAGACTCTGCGAATCTTACCAAACAAACCACCCCCAAGCTCAGCTCTTCCTCAAAGCTCCATCTCCAGCCTACCATAGCGTCGAACCACCACTTCATCCATAATATTAAACACTGCTGACTCTGTGTGTGGGAGCATGTGTGATGTTATTGGTGTCACAGATCTCATCAGAACCATGCTGAGTCTGGGTTGTTCGTCTGCTGTTTACCTATTCATTAATTCAGCCATGAGTGATGGCCCCTGAAAACCAGAGTTCTCCATCGTCTGGTAATTAAATGTATTTTGGTGAGACATTTTTCTCCTGGAAATCATTTTAAAAACTGACACACACACACACACACACACACACACACACACACACACACACACACACACACACACACACACACACACACACACACACACACACACACACACACACACACACACTCTGAGAAGCTGCCTATGGGCGTCTCGGGCTAGCGTTGGTAATTAGCGTGCTGAGTGGTTGCACTGATTGCTTCATTATTTCTCCGCATCTGTGAGAGATATTTGATGGATGTTGCATGTTTGACAGTAATCCATGCTAAAGCTCCTTATGTGAACATCATACTCTTCAAACTTTAAGATTACCTCACACCTATAGGAACATCATGATTTACTAAATGCAGGTTTTGATGTTGCATTGCTCAGAGGAGGTCACACCCTGATCTATTTTGATCCTCTTACATCAGACTTGCTCAATGCAATACCAAAGCTGAACCATAATGCCAGTTACTCAATATAAACACATTGTGTGCTCCCATTCAGGAGTGTTAGAGTAATGAAAGAGAGGTTTCTACATCAGCAGAGATCAGATCCCCCTCAGTTTCATAGACTGATTCAGAATAATTGCCTTGTTTTGCTCGTTGTGAGCAGGACAGCAATTATCAATGGTGTAGTCCAGTTTCACAGAAGAATTATTTTTGAATGCTACAAGTTATTAATGGCTGTTTGTCAGTGAAGGTATAAGTCTTTAACAACAGTGATTAATGAATATCTCTGAAACCAGAATTGTTACCATGGTGGTCGATATTTCGGAAGGGCCTCAAAGTTTTGAGAGAAACAGTAAACACCATGCAGCCGATTGCTTTGAATTCAGTGCTGAAATGATTCATGTATTGTGTGTCAGAAAATTCAAAGACAACAATTTTATTATCATTTGTCATTTTTAGCCACACTAGCAACATTCCTTGTATGTATAGAGTGGTTACAAGCTGCTAACTAGCATGCTAAGTTAATTAAACTAAGATGGTGAACACGGTAAACATTACACCTGCTAAACAGCATGTTAGCGTTGTCATTGTGACCATGTTAGCATGCTGACGTTAGCCACACATAGTCGGCTGTTGACTCTTAAAATGCTAAACATTTCATGGATCCAGCGTCTCAAATGTGAACACTGCTGCTTTCTCTTTCTCTTTTATATGGATTTCTTTGGTTTTTGGACCGTTGGGCAGACAAAACAAGCAATTTGAAGACACGATCTTGTGTTTATGGTGATGGCTGATTTTCTAAATTTAATAATCCAATAATAATGAAATTACTAAATTATTATTAAATGATGATTATTACTTATTAAATGAATAAATTGAGCACGAAAGATCGACAGTATGCAGGATGTTTTCATTCTTTCAGAGATTTTTTTTTTTTTGTTTCATATTTTGTCCTTCCAGTCTTGAGCAACTGGGCTTCTCGTCCATGAGTACATTCTCAAGTTTTAGGCCAGTTGTCCTTGTCATGTTTTTGTAGAGTGTATCTGCCTTCGTCTGTCAGCCTGAATCACACAGAGAAGGCCTAATTGATGCGGTGTGTGTGTGTGTGTGTGTGTGTGTGTGTGTGTGTATGAGCCAGACACACTCTCAGGACAAGCAGCTCTTGGATTTAATCCGTCTCACTAATAGTGGGGGATGGAGCAGAGGGGGAGGAGGAGGAGAGAGGAGAGAGGAAAACAATACAACAGCATCTCTCTCTCCATCTCCGGACACGTGGTTGCCCGGCGGGAAATCTTTGGACCTTGAACATTCTCTACGGATGTTTCTTCTCTCGTTCTCTCCTTCCAGCTGGCTCTCAGCGGTCTCTGTTGCGCAAATTAAGGAAACGAGGTACAATACACTCCCCCACACCAAAACACATCCCTCCCCACTGCTTTTTGTTCCTGCCATTGTCACCAGACAAGAAGCTGCGTCAAGAGGTAAAATTAGGGGTGTGTGTAAAGAGTGAGAAACTTCCTTGACTCTCTGAGGTGTGTGCTTTACTGTTTCTGCAGAAAGTATGTTTGCTGTCGATGAACAGAGACAGGAAGTGTAGAGACACAGTGTAGACAATATGTACTGTATTTCCTCCTTTGCAATGTAAATTCTTTTGTACAGGATTGCTGTGTCTACCTCATTCCTGAATGCATCAAGGGCCTTGTTTCCTGTCCAGCTCCGGACATAGCTCCTGTATGTTTCATAGATACTCTCAATAAGATTATTAGCTCATACTATAGTGCGTGTCTACAGGGAAGAGTAAATTCCACTTCCTATTGTCGCATTTTTGTTCCCTTACCTCTTGAAATGCATGGAACAGTATTGTTCTGAAACAATAGGATTTCCTAAGTTAGTTATTTCCTTTTATAGTGATCTCATTTTCTTTAGTTTTTGTGTCTCAGTCGTAAACGATTATAGTATTTTATTTCCCAACATTTTGGGGTTGTTTAAAGACCAGCAAAGTCTACTTAGACTACTTGTCAGAGGTTGCATACATTTATTAGTTGTTGTTCAACCAAAAAGTGATGTTCTCTTCTCACATTGTTTAATTTGAAATGTTTTTATAGGCACGAAGAGGTAAAACTATAATGTTTTGATCATTCTTGGCCTCGGGATCAATATTTTGATAAAAGTAATCTTAAAACTCACTAGCTTTTTTGGCTCATCTCACAGTTCTCATCAGCAATGAAGCCAGTAAACTGATCTTATATAATAATAAATATTTGGTCAAATATCCAGTATTTTACAATTAAAAAATAACAACAATTAGAGAAGTCTGAATTGGTTTTTATTTTGTTTGTTTGTTTTTTTGTCCAATCTTGTAAATCATCCCACAACTGACAGGGGGTCTGATCCCCTGGTTGGGAACTGTTCTTCTATTGGTCTTTTACATTTCTCAGCATTTTTAGTGATAATGAGAACGTGAGTCCCATCAGCCCAGAGTTTGTTTTTGCCATCAACACTCAGCATGTTGAAATAAGCACTTTGTCCCACCCTGTTAAAGCTGTTATGTTGATATGAAGGGATTAAGCTTGTTTATTGTATTATGCCATCTATGTTTGTGGCAACTCCGGGCGTCATACTTTGCATTAAGTAAAACGTGCAAGAGTAGGGCTTGGCTCACGCCCAGAGGGTTCAACCCTTATTTTGTCATCTTGCGCCACTAAATTTTTCATCTCTCACCCTCAAGGCAAATAAAATTGCTTTCATGTTTGTTCATGATACTTTGTTAGATGACATGAATCTTTTAGACATCCAACTCAACAGTGCACTGCATCCTTCTTTCATATTTGAATATCCATCGTTTCATCAGAGCCTGGATGTCTGGACAGTGCAGTTAACCTTTATTAATGTATGAGTCACCATCTCTTCTGAGGCCAGTGGACAAGACTTAACCACTAACCCTCCTCCCCTCAGAAACAGCTTCACATAGGGGACTTCTAGTGAGAGGCATTTTGACAAATGGTCCTTCTCAGTGTAATGTTGCAGCAGTTGTGCTGCAGTGCACTAATAGTGCTTCACCTCTCACTGGGCCAAAAGTTGTGACTCGGTGTATCAAAACCTGTGCTTGTGCTCTTGCGCTCTGTGATAAAGTATCGCTGGCTTTCTTTTACAATTCACCTGCTTGATATAAGAGGGTAAGGTGCGTTCAGGGAGGCCTTGTGTTAACTGTGATGCCCGCTGGGAGGCTGGAGGATAGATGGTGGCTGACAGCACCCTTGGCGTTGCAGTGCTACTGCTGTGTCATGCTATTTTGCCGTGTTGTTGGCTTGTCTGTTTGTCTCAATTTAAAACCTCTAGAGAAGTGTCTGCTTTTATTGAATATCTGGAGCTAAAAATACCTTCAGCCTCACCAATCAGAGCAGGGTACAGATTGAACAGTGAGATATGATTGGATGGATTGTCCCACAGAGGTTGCTAACCGTTTTCCCATCCTTGACAAATATAAAAGAGTAATCTAAAACGGGATGAAAATCTTATTTGTGAATCAAAATCAGAATTTAAAGTTGCACCAGACAAAGTCACGCTTTAGTATCAGTTTTATCTTATAGATTCTTATTTTAATGATGAATTCTTCATTCAGGGATCAGTTTTTCATATTTCTTCCTCTTTGTAGCTGGTGGAGATGGAAGGATGCACTAAATCGTCCATTTTGTTTCAATCTATGATGAAATTATTTTACAAATCTGACAAATTTGAAAATGATTTGGTCAAAATAAGGCAAATGTGCAGTGTGTTATTCAGGGAGGTGGCTCTTCTCTCCTACAGTTCCAATCTGTGATTTTTAAAAGTGAATGTGTATTCACAGCTGAATTTCCCCTGGTGCAGTTTGAATAAATCCATATTAATGCACCACTCGGATGTTAGACCGAAATTCAACAAATTACTCATTCAGCTTTTGAAAAAACACACAAAATAAATAAATGTAGCCTGACTCATGCTTAGCATTTTGTAAAGCGCCACTTCTCCAGCTGAGTCATCTCACTCATGCTCTCAAACCATGTCAGCTCGCCCTGAAGGGCACTTTGGCCCCCAGCAGGTCGGCCATCACCTTCGTTGGCAGAAAGTGAGGCGTGACAGGGGTTCGACCTTTACCAGACCGGCTGTCAGATAGAGGACACCCACGTCACCGGCTTTACAGTATATATGATGTAGTGCTAACCTCCTCCTGTACATACTAACAGATATATCTCCCAATTAAAATTTTTAGACGTGATATGTGTTAGCTGTGTTAAAAGTAATACCCTGAAGTGTATTACTTATGCTTAAAAATTCTTTGAATGAATGTAGCAGGTAGGTAGAGCGGGGCAGGTGTGTCCTCAGATAAAGTTTTTATCCAATTGTTGTCAGAGTGGCTTCCCAGGGATTTTCAGGTGACAACAGGAGAAAGGGGACCCTTTCGTAGATTGACCCTCTCATTCTACTGTGCAATCAGTTTTCTGTAATGCACATGACCTTTTCTTAAGATTTTGTTGTCAATCTTCTGTAGTTCTTTATTAGTCAGAATTATTTCCAATGCTCAAGTAAGGCTTACATGCATTTTGACAGTTTCTCTATTAAAAAACACATCCCTCTTCAGTCATAATGGTAGCTTGCCTTTTTCTTTTGTGAGCTGACATTTGCATGATGGATGAATGTAGCACACTGTATCCTAATTCTTACTTTAAGTTTGTTCACATTGGAGAAATGGCAAATGAAAGTAAATTTTCTAATGCTTTAGTGATGTGTAGGATGCATACAGTGGGTTTTTAGAGCTTTCTCAATGAAAACAGCTGCCTGTTGATTATATTGGTAATAGTGAACAAACAAGCTGAGGGTCACAGAATCAAAACAACCAGTTGAAAGACGCTAAAATGGTAAATACAAGAATTTTTGATAAAAACAAATTTATTTGGTGTTGATGCAGTGTACGATGCAATGAAAATGGAGGTGGTACTCACACTTGTAAAAAGTGAAATAATGTAAGGCAGCAGTGCAATGGCTCTAGTGAAAAACAAAAAAATATAAATTGATGATACTGATCTGAAATCATAGCTACATCCTTCTGTGCTTGCTTTATATTTCCTACAAAACAATACAATAGAATCAGTATCTTGTATGCTGACTGCCAAAGTATTAGTCAGTGCAAACTGACTAAAATATGCACACAGCTATAATAAAGCTTGACATTTCCTGTTTACTTGTTTGTTGGAGTTCTTTAAATTATTATTTATTATATATTAAATTCCCCATTTGCCAGCTTCTAGACTCTTGCAGCTTTAAAACGGTTCAAGGGACTCGTGCATGAAGACCAAGCCTGAAGTGAAGATGCAAGAAGGGGAAGAAGATGCTTATTCGGATGAAAGCATGACATGACATTAAGGAGAGGAGCAAAGAGAGATAGGAGATGAAGGAGAAGGAAGGCCCTGCAGCTCAGGGCTTTTCTACAACATCCAACTCTGTGTTAGAGCCGCTGCTGGAGATCCCTTTACAGAGCGGTAACAGTCTCTCCTTCTGACGTCTCCCGGCTTCAGGGAGTTAGACAGCCATGCACTTATGCAAAGTTAGTCTATCATGCCCAGCCTGCCAAGGATACATGCCTGGAGAACACACAGGAATGAAAGTTATCACCGAACAGACACTCAACAATCCGGCTGTCTCAGCCTCTGGGAGGCGAAATTGAGAGCTGTAGTCACAACCACATTAGTTGAGTCTAAATCAATTCTGAAAAAAAGTGTTTCCAAAAGGAAAAATAGTGCTTTTGAAGTTGAAGAAAGAAGTAGAGTCTATAGAGACATATGTATCCGCCAGTGATAAAATCATTGATGGATGAGGTCAAATACTTCATCAAAGGTCTCTCTGCCCATTTTCCTGGTGTAAATTTAGATCTTTGACAGCCATTACGTGGAGGATTATGTGCTTGTTATCAGTTACTGTGGCCTCATTGAGCGGTGCTGGTCTGATAATCAATGTGGCAAAGCTAGGAAGGCAGACTTTACATATCAATCCATCTGACAGCTTGCAGCCGCACCGTGAGATGTAACGGTCTGAGATTTGGCTGTGAGACAGAAGTCAAAGATGAGGCTTTGATCAAATGTTTTTCCCTGGGTGTTTTAGATCTGAAAGAGAAAAAGAGCTAAGAAAGGCTTGCTTTCATTTTAGCAAACAGATTCTTTTTAGGCAACCTAGCTCCATATGCAGTCTAATTATTCATTTAAAGGCTGCTGATCAGAAACCTTGTATTCATCCTGCCTTTTGACCTGTTCTGTCTCCCGTCCTGTTTTCTTGGTGAACAAAACTAGAAGCTGTGTTTTGTCCATACTGTACCTCATTTCACTTCATTAGTGTAGAATCACAAAACAGGAAATATCCCCCTGTGAAAACAGCACATTGCAACCTCCTATCAACCAAACGTTTAATACCGTTAACCAAGGATTAATATCATTTTATTTAGATCCTTTTTTATGTAATGTTGCATGCATATCAGCTTGATCTGTCAAAATAATCTTTTGTGTGATCAAATATTTATATTTAGGGGGTTTGTTAGGATTGAATCACTACATTATTTCAATAGGGATATGCTATAGATTTGTTCTAACAGCCTTTGCAGAGCTGGGATGCATTAAAAGATGCATTTCCATGATTGTCTGGATTGTGTTCAGACCGATATACCAAAAACCGAATGTCTCTGGCAAGTGTCATTATGCATCCAGTAAGTGTGGTGAATTTAACTGTCATCCTAAGCCCCTTTCACCTATTTTGCAGCGATGTTATTCTTTGATTGTGTTACTGGTTGTGACAAGCGTAGCGGGACGTGACACGCTGTAGTTTCGCGTTACTCCTCATCACCAGCAAGCAGCTCACAGTAGCAGGCAGTCACTCACTCAGTCGGGGGTCACATAAGGACGGAAAGAAGAAAGAGGGAGAGAGTGAGAGGGAGACAGAGATAGAGGGGAGGATATTTACGACTCAGACAGTGGCGAGGGTGAGCTGCATCTCAATGTCTGTTCCTTTACTGCCCGGCTCAAGAACTCTCTCAGGAGAGAGGAGTAAGCTTGTGCAGAGTATTTGCAGGTAATACAGGTCTCAAAGTCTCCAGGTGTATGAGTGTCTGTGCACCGTCAATAACTAAAAGAAAAAGCCAAATATCACACACGCGGGAGGTTTTATAGGAGAAATCCATCAAATTGGATATAGTGTTGGACAGCTTATCTATGTGTGATAATTAGTACATCAAGGTAATTTTTTGAGGAAGTACTGTAATTTACTTTTTTTTTTTTTTTTTTTGCTGTGACCACTTTCTCTTTCTACATATTTTTATAAATGATTTACTCTTCCCGTAATCGCTCACTCCCTTTCTTAAAATGTGTCAAATTAGGCTTTTGTTAATTGACAAATCTTCTATAATGGATTTTTTACTGTGGATGATTGTTGAACCGCAAAATATTAAGCCCTTACTCTTTGATTCTAGCGACGATTCTCCATTGTCTGCCAGTATCATGATGTAATGTCTTAATCGCCATTGTGTCAAACTTAACAACAATTTTGGCACTAAAACACACTGTGTGCTGGTGGTCTGTCAGGACTGACTACAACACTAATCAAATGCATCCACTGACAGCACTCCTTCTTCAGTCATTCCAAGTGCTTGATATTCAGTCTGTGGTGTCCTCTTTCCAGTGATATAACAAGTCTGTCACAGGTTCCTCCTTGGGGCTCTGTTACCTGTCTCACCCTTTGTTCCACTGATTCAATCCCCTGGCGAACCTGTCAGACTGTCTGGCCTTCCCTTGGTTTTAATGACTGCCCAGTGTGATACAGTGAAGTTGCCTGAGTCTGACACATTCTCTTACTGTGTAAAAAGCATAGAAAGTACTAGTGCAGCCTTGACTTGACTCCCTAAAGACTTGACTTGAAATTGTTGACTTCAATCAAACTGATTTATTTCATAATTTGAGGACTTGACTGCTGTGAGGCTTGACTTGTTTGAGACTTGACTCAAAGACTTCAGTCTTGATACTTTGGTCAGACTCAGGTCAACAAAATGAGGACTTGAGACTTAACTTGGACTTGACCGCTGTGAGATTTGACCAGCTGAAGACTTGAATTGAGAGTTGACTTGACTACTTGAGACTTGACTTAATAAAGACATGACTTGAGACTTGGACTTAGGGTAGGATTTAGGTGAACACAATAAGGACTTGAGACTGCACTGGATTGCTGAGAGACTTCCTCCCCAAAGATTTGGGACTTGAGAATCAAGACCTTGACTCAGGTTGACCTTAATTCACAAAAATGATTTGCCTTACTTGAGACTCAACTCTCTCAACTCTAGCAAGACTTGACTAGCTGAAGACTACTTAAATTGAGACTTGACTTGACTACCTGAGACTTGAGATTTGAAACTTGGATGCGTGGCCAGACTTCAGTGAACAAAATGAGGACATGTAAATGCGCCGTATTTGTATAGGGCCTTTCTGACCACTCAAAGCACTTCTACACTAAATCTGCATTCACACACTGGCAATTCAGGGTTCAGTATCTTGCCCAAGGATACTTCGACATGGAGCCTGGAGCAGCCGGGGATTGAACCACTGACCTTCCGATTAAAGGGCAACCTGCTCTATCTCCTGAGCCACAGCCAACACTCGACTGCCTGAAGACTTGAGACCTGAGATTCAAGTCGGACTTCTGTTTAAAAAAATACCCTTTCCACTTGGACTTCAAGCCCCACGGTGGTGGGGCTGACTTATTAAAGACTTGACTTCAGACTAGAAACTTGAGACTTGGGTTGGGCTTGACTCCTGTGAGACATGACCACCTAAAAACTTGACTAAAACATGACTACTTTATTTTAACCTTGACTTTGACTTGACTTCTGTGAGATTTGACTCAATAAAGACTTGGGACATAGAATTGGGTCCAACTGAAGTTTATGCGGCAGTGGTGACCCAAAGGTTAGAGAAGTGAGCTTGTCACCAGGAGGTTGCTGGTTCAATCCCTGGGCTGTGGATGGGTAGGTGTAGGTGTGCTTGCCCTCTCTCCTTCTTTATTTGTAGAGCACTTTTCAAAAACAAGTTACAAAGTGCTTTACAAGTGTAAAGACAATAATACCCAAAAGACAATAATATAAAAGCAAGAAAACATTGAAAAGACTAAAATACACATTTAAGATAAATATAAAATAAGTAAAATAGAATAAAATAAAAGGGATAAAATAAAGTCAAATAAGATCAGCAAAGGCTCTCCTATAAAAGTATGTTTTAAGAAGGGACTTAAAAGAGTTCACTGACTCAGCCGACCTGATTTCCTCGGGCAGGCTGTTCCAGAGCCTCGGGGCCCTGACAGCAAACGCTCTGTCCCCTTTAGTTTTCAGTCGAGACTCTGGAACAGACAACAGACCTCTGCCCGAGGATCTCAAGGTACTGTACGTGCTGGTGCGTATGGGACTAAAAGGTCAGAAATATAACAAGGCGAGAGGCCATGAAGAGCTTTAAAAGTGATCAATAGAATTTTAAAGTCAATTCTAAAAGACACTGGGAGCCAGCGTAATGAAGCTAAAATAGGAGTAATGTGGTCATATTTCTTTGTTCTGGTTAAAAGCCTGGCAGCTGAGTTCTGGACAGTCTGGAGTCGATCAATAGATTTTTGGGTTAAACAGGTGAAAAGGCTGTTGCAATAATCCAGGCGTGATGAGATGAAGGCGTGTAAAATGGTCTCGGTGTCCTTAAAAGTTAACATAGATCGAATTTTTGCTATATTTCTAAGTTGATAAAAACATGAGTTCAGCTGGAGGAAATTATTTGACATCCATTTTTTTACTTCACAAAGGCAGTTGTTAAGTGAACTGAGCATTCCAGGGTCTGTGGATCTGACGGGCAAGTATATTTGTGTGTCATCAGCATAAATATGAAAAGAAATACCATGTTTATGGATAATATGTCCAAGGGGAAGCAGATACAAGGAAAACAAAATGGGTCCTAAGACTGACCCCTGAGGCACACCATATTTAACAGAATGAAGAGACATAGTTGTTTACAGACACGCAAAACTTCCTATTTGACAGGTAGGCTGAAAACCATTCTAAGGCAGTACCAGAGATCCCCACCCAGTGCCTCAGTCTGTCGAACATGAAGTTGTGATCAATGGTGTCAAAAGCAGCAATAAGGTCCAGGAGTACCAGGACTGAGCATATACCTTCATCAGCAGACATTAAAAGGTCATTGGTGACTTTAAGCAGGGCAGTCTCAGTGCTGTGGTACTTCCTAAAACCAGACTGAAACTTTTCAAATAATTGGTTATTTTCCAGAGGGATCTAAACCAGGTTTCTTTAAAAGTGGGTTCACGCACCCTGAGCAGGGCCCATAACCCCAACTGCTCCAGTGCTCAGTGGTCAGTAGACCAGCCTGTGGTTGTCCTGGGCAGCTTGCAGGTATGATTGTGATCAGGGCCTTCCTGCAAATGAGAAATTTAACTTTAAACCTGAAATCAATTTGCATCAGTTTCTGACTTGCAATTTGCTTCTGATTTTACTTGGACTGGCCCCAAAGATGTAAAACAGCTCTGAAGTGCACAGGAAGCGTCTCTGTGGCAGCTGTATAAATGGGGAGGAATTCTAGTTGGCTACTATTTATCTCTCTGTCTGTGTCTCACGTGTGTTCACACACCTACAGATAGAGCTTCAGCCATGATTCCCATGATGAATTGCTTTAGTCACTGGTCCTGGCTCTGTGCGAGTGTGTTGAGTAATGAAAAGGCCGGTGATGCTGTTCACCTCCTCCTCAGTTGCCCCTAAGCACAGGTGCACTGCTCCTTCTGAGTGGGAGTTCTCCACTGAACGAGTTAGAGATTCATTCATACCGCAAGAGCTGCAGTATGTTCCTTCACTGTTGATGTGATGTGAGTATGCAGCTGGGATTCTGTGTTTTGGCATGTATCACAATGAGGATGGAGGGCTTCAGAGTAAACTAGAGAAAAAATCCCACTAACATCTGTGATAACATAGTGACTAACACTCAGAAAAGTATGTTCCTGCTCCTGTGCTGTGCTCTATCGCTTCTACATTAATGTCTATTGACAAGCGCATCATCTTTAATGCTACACTGTCCTGTTTTCTCAGTACTGACATATAAAATATGTTAACCTGGGGACTATAGCCAAGACATGGATATGAGCTGACAGCTTGCTCACTGAGCACATTAAATCTATCTGTGTAAGCATGATGCTGACATCAGAGACATATGAGCATAAAACTGGAGGCGTTTTTCGAGTTATCTGTTTCATATCTGTTATATGCACCAAAAATCTTCACACAAATCTCCAGAGCTTTACTCAGGTGTTGGTTACCTAGACTCCCCTTCTTGGTAATGTGTAGCCCTAGATTGATAATCAAGACTGCACTGCCATCATTTTGTTTAACTTCACTATTTACTGTGACATCACGTTCAGGTTGTCTGTGTGGGAGAGGATGTTGTTTTGACATAATCAGTCAGAAGCAAGTGATGTATCCATTTAATAATTTACAATGAAAATGAATTTATTCGTACTGGGAATCTTTTTGTTTGTTCTACCAATTGGCTTCTCAACAGCGCCGAGCCTGCTAGCCACATTAGCCGCACAATATGCTAACGCCAAGTTAGCTAACCTATAAAACTAACATTAAAACAACACAAAACAAGGCAACACTTACATCTTCCAGGTTTTAAGTTGGGTCACGTACAGCCCATGGCATCCATCCTTGGACCGTTAGAGCTCGTTGTGGAATTTTTGAAGCACTGATTTATTAATATAACATGCACTGAAGTGTAAAGTAAGAACATTGTGGTTGTTGCGCTGCTTGCCATCCTCTCCCTACATGAACTTTGTTGCTGGCCCCTGGCCTCCTGTCAGTTGCATATGTGGCCAGTCAAAATCAGTAGTAAAAACTTTGTGCACACTTAAATCTAATACCATGTTGAATTTGACAGGTTCATACACAGTGTAACAGTGTTTTTCACATGTTTCACGCTTTTATGTATCCACGTGAGTTAGAGTATACTGACTGGCTATGACTGGGAGGCTGATGTGTCTCCTCCAACGCTACGGTCAGAGTGAAAGGCATGCTAGGAGCCTAATGTTCTTTTAATGGCTAGTGTGTTGCGGGACGGGACGGGAGTGATGGCGCTGACTGATAACTCAGACATCCTGCCAGCTTTCATGATGCAGCACCAGCAACTTATCCTGCCAGGTTTAGCGACTGACAGCACTCACACGTAAAGCTCACCACAGTGACTCAGCAATATGGATCTTTCGGAGATCGAAGGATTAGAAAGCTCCCTGGAAACCTACTCCTGCTTTGTAGTTCTTGATGCTTGCATTTTATTTAGGCCTCTTGTTGCATCTAATCAATCGTCAATCATTCAGTTGTTGTGTTTATCCTGGCTGGACAATTAAGTTATCAAGGCCCCAGAGTCTCTCTTCTGCTTGAGTCACTGGCACTGGATTTTAACCCTTCCACTGTCAAAAAATGATTTCAGAATAGAAACAAAATTATTCATAGCTGTATAGTAATCAGCTCCCCTGTTGCACAATAAGCTAAAGTCTGACATCATTGGTGACAAGAAGTTGGGCACAAAGATGGCAGCAACACCCTCTGAGGGAAAGCTTTACCCTGAATTACAGCCACAGTCTCCGTCAGGTTGGGGCCTCACTGCTATCAGGGACTGTTTGATGGAAATCAGCAAAGGGTAAAACAACATCCAAGGAAAAAAGCACGCCCTCTGAGTGGGCATGTCCCCTGGGTCGCTGTGGAAGGGCAGGGCTGAAGGAAGTCGGTTTCACACAACTTGAAATGGAGATAAACACTCTGAGATCACATAAAGTCTGGGCTTTGATGCAATGAATTCAGCACTAATGTAACCAGATTTTTATATGTGCTGCTGTGATCCTGTGTCTCCTGTAAATGCTGAAAGATGACATTTTTCTAAGAAATGTCAATGGTAGAGTTTTTGTTGCTTCAGTTGACAGTTTTCTTGGTCTTTATATCATATATTATATTTATATATTTATATTTATGTCACTATATTTTTCTGCACATATTGGTCCAATCACTTAAAATCCGCAGCTTATACAGTACTGTACCTCCTTCCTCAGACAGAAGCTGGTAGAGAACTCCGAAAAACTCTGAGAAAAGCATCACTTGGAACAGTTGGGATTGGAGGTCCACTTATCAGTTGACTTTGAGAGCACAACACTGTAGTTCACACCATCGTTGTTGACTCCCACACTTCCCTTCCCTCCTCCTCCTCTCTTGTTATGGAAAAGCTCTCAGGCTGCAGCCACTGTGGGCAAGCAGCCAGCGTTCTGCCATGGCTCTTATACATACTGCAGAAAACAGGAAAGTCCAAAATTAAAAGCATTGTTAGCCCTGCGGCCTGGTGGACACGGAGAAATGGAGTGACAGGCTAATTTCATTGTGTCTCGAGTGACCTTGGCTTTGACACACTAGTCAGAGCTTGCAGGGCAGGCAGGGCCTGTCAGACGCACCGCAAAACACAAAGCCTGTACCGAGTCCAAGAGACAAGTAGATTGTTACTGGATTTCTCACTCTGCCTATGGTGAGTGGGAATTTCTGAAATTCCAAATCTCCTCCCTTTTTATTTTTTTTCCAGCTCTGCTTGAGCTGAATGAATTTGAATATAATGCACTAGTATGGTTGCCATGGTGATGGCTGCCGTCTGTGTGCATGTCAGTTGCCATGCACTCCCCCCCCTTCTCCAGTAAGAAGCTAGATTTGCTATGTGCAAAGTGCTAAGCTGACACTGTAAATCAGAAGAAAAGCTGTGTCAGTATAACGCATTATTATATTTGTGAATCCTTTTATTATTGTGTCTGCCTTCTCGGATACACGTGAAGTTGCAATCTTTTCACTTTTCGGCGAGAAACTTAAAGGTCCAGTGTTTAATGTTTAGGAGGATCTATTGACACCAATGCAATATGATATCCATAACTTTTCAATTACCTTAGAATGAGTCATTTCTATCTACATACGCCGCTAGTCCTCTTACGTGGACGTCGCCATTTTGTGCCACCATGTTTCTACTGTAGCCCAAACGGACAAACTGCTCTACAGAACGCGTTTCGTCACTACGTTGAATACATACGCAAAACAAGCAGTAGTAGTCCTCTAGTTCTTTAGAGGTAAGAAAAGAAGAGAAATTTGGACAAATGGAGGACCACACATATTTGTGTACAAGAGCCGACGGAGCGTGTCGGCCACTGTAGCTACTTCTGCACGCACAATATCAGAATCTTTTTTTTCTGCTTAAATCTGTATTGCAAAGAGAGAAATAAAGTGTACATGGGACATGAAGAAGTATATAGAACTTTGTTTCGTGCAAAATAACGTATTGCCTACACATTTTGCAAACATGTCATTTGTAGTATGGTTAGTTTGTTCCAAGTAAAGTGAACTAGATGTCTGTGTTGTTGTTTAAATGTTCTGATAATGCTAATCCAACACATCTCTGTAGTAGCATCCATGTTGATTCTGACTTAAGAGCACATGCCCACACCAAAGTTGGAAGGATGACTTCACAACTGTGGAAATGGGACCAACCGAGGGGCACATGAATGCACCGTGAGCTGCTGGTTGCAATTCACAACCCTCACCACTAGATGCCACTAAAACTTACAAACTGCTGTTCACAGAGTTCCTCACCCCAGGGGTCAGACAGAACAGCACTACATTAAAAAACACTACAATGGTGTGAACATGTTCTTTCAGTTACTGGTAAGATGATATAATATGATTCTGGAAGTCTGGTTTGACCAATACATACAGTTTGAAAGCTTATCAGAGACCAAATCAATGCAGAGAGGCTGATCAATGTATGAGGAAGGCTTTTTCAATCTTGCACAGTTATTGATCAAGAGGTAAACAGAATAATTAAGCTGCCTCCCTTATAAAGTTATCTATTAAGAATGCATTGTTGCACGTATTTGATAAGCCACAGAAGTACACATATGGTTGTGGCTAAAGTTGAGCCAAGCTTAACATTTTTTTGCCAGGGCCATTGCATTTTTTTTGCATCCTCAGAGTAAGCATCCATTGTGCAGCAACAAGGACACATTTCCTCACCAGCTTCCCATCTGCGATCAAGTCTGAGGTACTGGAATTGAATCTAGGTTTCTGTGTTGATGTTAAGAGTTGTAGCAACAAAGCTGTCAGTAGCTGTCAGTGAACCTCTTCACCTGTCTGGGGTTTTGGCAGTGCCGCGACCCTGACTGTCATCCCGTATTATCTTTTACCTGCATGTGTGTGCAGAGCTGAACTATGATTCAGCTCCTTGGCAGGAAGCATGAGCAACGTGTCTTTTGTAAATGCAGCTTGTCCTCCTTTCTAAACAAAAACCTTGCTCCGATCTGTGATACCAAGCATAAATGAAACACTCCCTGTGACGATCCCTACTGTCCCCCACCCACCTTCCCCTAGCCTTACCCCTCGTGTCCTGCAAATTAAAGACCGTGTCTGTGAGCCTGTGTTGGCCTGGCAGCGCTGATGAGGTGTAATCACCATGGAGAGGCTCAGCTGCTCTTTTCGCACTGTGCTGTTGAGCACATCAGGCCAGGAACATGACGCCAGAAAAATTAAAGCACAGGGAAGGAGCAGAGCTGCACTGGTATGGAGTTTCTATCTCTGCAGCATTATGGTGTTGCTATAAGTGGATTTGAGTGGTCATTTCTTCAGATGTGAAGCTGGCAAAAGAAACTCATTTTCTGCTGCTACTACTTTATTCTTGCAGCCTCATCTCTTTTGCAATTACTCGCATTATATTATGACTGAGCCCACGCCATTATTGCCAAAGCTGTGAGTTAAGAGCGGCGCAGCAGCGGGCATCTCTGTTTTCATTTTCTAAACACTTGGAACAAGAACAATATTGTGTGCATTTGCCATCTAAAAGTGTTCCTTGACAGCCAATTTAGTTGCTTATTTTACATTATTGTTTTCATTCACTTTATTCTTAATTTCTCTGTTGGAATGGGATAGTTGAGCCAGGAGGGAAAATATAGAGTGTTTTTCCAATTACAGTTCCAGTACCAGTACCATTATTTCATGCTTTTGATTTTCCCTTGTTAAGAAGTAAACATGCCAGAAGTATGTGATTGATAGATCGATCGATCCTAGTTACTGTTATATATAAATAAGATGTCCAACAAACTTGGAAGATCTCAAAATAGTCTGGGCTTGCATAGTTCAGAGTTGTAGCTCCACATAGTTTGCAAGCATTAAAAGCTTGCCACAATGGCAGCAATATAAACAGGATGACTCAGATGTAGTGTGAAGCATCCTCTCAGTCTCCAAAGCCAGGCTGCATTTATGAGAAATAAAGCCTTATGAAAGGATCAGTACCGTACTACCCTGTGCTTTTGTTGTCTGTCCCTTTCATCTCATGCGTCTCCCACAGAAATAGGCTACAGGTTGCCTGCAACCAGACCCCTCGTCCCAGGGGTTGCAAATCCAATTTCACATGTCACACTCACAAGAGTGTGTTCATGCAGGTAGGGTGAAGAGTGCTCAGGTGTCTGTGTGTGTGTGTATGGTCAAATGCACTTCTTTAGAACAATGTGTCTGTTTGTGTGGATTGTGCGGGTGAGTGGTGTGGCCACGTGTCTTGCCCAAGGGCATTTCCACAAAGGGAGGCAAACATGCACATACACACACATACACATCCACACACACCTCTGGGGGTGAAAGAAAATGTGTGTCTGTCTGTTCATTTAACAGGCCATCAGTGAGTCATTCTCCTAAAGAGCACCCTTGGGTACTTGTGCCTCTGACACACACGCAGTGGCTGTTTCAGAGCAAGGCCTACTGGTCAATGTTTAATGCTCCATAATTGGTTTTACTGACCAACGCAGCCTGCAGGATGCCAATGCCAATTTGAAGACTAGTAACAGAGGCTGACCACCACTGCATTCCTACCTGGTCTTTTATTGTGAAATGTTTGTTAGGTGTAATTCATATTATCCACTGTGAAAGGTGTAACTGTTGTCTGGCAGTTATTACAAGGATTAAACTGTCAAGGTTAATCCACACAATCATGTCTGCAATCCTTTCTTCCTTTTCTGGGTCTACTCTACTTAAATCTGCCCAGACATAATCACAGTATCTCACACAGATACTTGACCATGACTTGAATGTGATTTTGATACCTGAGCCCTGAGTTTCATCTTACCTCTCTGTCTTTTTGTGTGCTCTCTTCTCTGTCTTAACACTAGAGAACCATGAGCACTGTGGAGGAGGAGCCGGATCACATGATACCATGAAGACAAGCCTGCAGGTCCTGCGCTGCCAGCTGCTGAGTGAGTAGACCCAATGGGGAGGGAGACGAGGGCATCAACAGGGTGCAGCCAGGGACACAGAATGTCAGTGGGCATTGCAAATACAAAGACAAAATAGAAAATATCTGGGAAAGACCTGTTTTTATCATACAAATAGGAAATTAAGAACACAAATGCCATGTATATTATTGGTATTATTATTATTATTATTATTATTATTGGTATAATATCCAAAAACCTTTACTATTATTTATTTGTTTATTAAGAGTTGATTTGTTTGCAAGTATTTGATAGTATTTTGCTCTGTACATCAGCATTACACACATGTTTTACAGGCTGTAAAAGATTCCCATGTTTCCTAATGGCTTTCAGGGAAATCTGAGTTTCCTGGAATAGTTTGACATTGTAGCAAAAAGGCATGAAAGTTCTATCCATCCTCTCATCAAACTCCCAGCAAGAAAGCAAATATTTATTATATATTTACGTATTTTGCTTTAATGATGCTTTTTCGAACCACAAGTCTTGCTGCATACAGTACATGGATAAAAAAATATACTGAAGACCCTGATGAATGCCTTCAGGGAGTCTCAAAATGTAGACATCAGATACTGTACATACAGTGCTGTATCCCCTTAGTTCTTGTTATAGTTTGAATTTGTGCTGCTTAAAATTCAAAAGACAAGATCAAGGCTTTTGGAGTGGATGTACGAAGCACAGAATGTCACATAAATATGGAACATGAGAGTCAGACTGGGACCCACCAGGCTCCTGGACAGTTAGCTAAACAGGCTGATGATATCTGGTATGCACCCCCAAGCTCCACCTCAGGGCAGCAGAGCCAAAGGCTGTCTCTGACAAATCTGCCTCAATCCCCTAGAAGTGATAAAGTTGGACTGGACTGCTGTGAGCGAAGTGCTTTAAGCTGTAGGGCAGGTGGAGCGAGGTCACTTTGCAGTGGTTTAATCTAAAGAGGGGAAGTCGGAGTCGAAGCTGCAGGCTAGCTTTGTATAGACTTTATATTAAGATCATATTTTAGAGCCTTTGGTTTTGTTCACATAGATCCAGTCTTTGAAAGCATAGCACTCACTTGTGCTTTGCTTTCAGTTGGAGATCCAGTCGAGGCCTGAGTTTCCATGGGCACATTACACTTCCATCAGGGCTGGGAGGTTTTTACACATTGTGCAAGAGATTCAGAGATTTCTGTTTATGTGCAGTGCAGAGACATTTCCTATTTCTCTCTCTGGACCAGACATCTGCAGGAGACAGATGTGCCTTAGCATCCTTAGGCTGCAGGCAAGAGAAAAGATGCTTCAGATAGAAGAGAACTAAAATGTACCCATTTTAGTTCTCTTCTATCTGAAGCATCTTTTGGCGTCAGAGCAGGAAGAGTTTCTCTCTTTTCCACTGGGCTGTTCTGTTTTGAGTTCTTCTGTCAGCGCTCCCTTTGTGCTTATGCGAACATGTTGCGATGACATAATACACCTGAATCAATGGAGAGACTTTCTTGTTTATAGCAAATCAGGTTTTGTCTGGCAGCTCGGCCTTTAAAGTAAAGCAAAAATGTGTCCTGAATAAGCTCCTTAAATATGAAAAAAATTGATAGACCAGTAGGTGTGTAAATGATTACACAAGGCAAAATGTGTTGTTGCAACAGTTTCAATGTTTAAATGTGGGAAAACGTTGGTAGTGTCTGTGACTTTAATGGATTTGTATATCTGCAGGCCTGAAATTCAGTGCTCTCCCCAGATTCCAGAAAACTTCCTGTTTAACGTTTCTCCTTCCCGTTAGATTCTTTGCCGCTGTCACAGTCACAGTAGCTAAATCATTATCCCAGTAAACAGCACAAGGACTCTTTGTTGTGCTTGTTTTCGCATTCTCCCTCCGCCTGATTCTCTGATAAACACGTCGCTGTTCAAAGCTGCTGTAACCTGACAAACAATTTGTGGAGCATTCAAACAGGAAGCCATTATCCTGTTACGAAAGCTTGCCCTCTTATCTCAGGGCTCACATCCGTAGCTCCCTCTCTGCTCCGCCTCTCCTCCGCCCATACAGTCCTCCTCCACCAGGATGGGTTTCAGCGGTCCACAGGATGTGTCCTATCTGTCTATTTCCCCCCACGGGACAGACACACTCCCCAGAATGGCAGACAAACACACCCAGGAGCAAACCAAAGGAATTTGTCTATTCTTGCTACTGTAAAGATGCCACCCTATTAATTCGCTCAGGACATGTATATGTCTCTACATGATGAATTGCAGAAGGATCAGTGTTTCTGACAGTCATGAAGAAAAGAATGAAGAAGCGTGGCATTGTTAATTAAGCAGAGCTACATTCATGAAAGCTGAGTGTGCTGCTACAAAATTTGAACAGGAAGGAAGTGTTTTTAGTGTGAAATGAATGATTTTACGTGTTACCACCTGACTCATCCAGTTTTTAAAGATTACACAGCGTTTTAACAATAGTTTTTGTCTTTACAACCTAACTGTTTATAAAAACACACATTATCACTGAAAAGTCACAAACACAGGAGGAAGAGGAGGACGAGTAGCAGTGGTAAGAACAGTGCCCACGCATACGTTTAAGGGGGCTCAAGCCCCAGGAGTGGTTGAGTGTACCTAAGTGCTGCTAAGTACTGCACTTAAGTACACTTTTGAGGAACTTGAATTTTACTAGAGTATTTCCATTTTATGCAATTTTATGGTGGTAATGGTAGTAAAAGTAATAGGGTTTGAATTATAACAGTAGTAGTAGGTGCTGTTTTAGTGGTAGCAGTAGTGTTAGCAGTTTGACTAGGAGTAGTAGTAGTGATATTTGTACCAATGGTTTTACTAGAGTAAGAGGTAGTCATGGAAGTAACAGTAGTAGTGTTAGCAGTTGGACGTGCAGTAGTAGTTAAAGTGATATTAGTACTAAGAGTAGCAGCAGTTGTAGTGATAGCAGTAGTGTTAGTGGTTGGACTTCCAGAAGTAGTAGTATTTGTAGTTGCAGTAGTTTTAGGGATAGTAGTAGCAGCAGCAGTGTTGCTGTTAGCTGTGTAATAACGATATAGGTAGTAATAGTCATAGTACTGTTGTAGTACTAGTAGTTGGATGGTAGTAGTGATGGCGTTAATAGTACTATTGTAGTACTGTTGGTAGTTGTAATAGTTGTAAAAGAACAGTGGGTCCATTGAAGTGAGTCAGGGCAGATAGCGCTCTGTCCAGGCGTGATAATCCAATCTTAGCAGCAGTTAGTCAGACAGCTTCCAGTCGGCCTGCTGATAAAGGGTTTTGTCTGCCTGAAGCTGATGGATCTGATCTGTTTCTGTGGCTCGCTCTGACGGCACGTCAAAGCTTTAAATGAAAGGCTTTAACTACCTTCAACAAAACTCTCCATTTAAGGCTTATGATTACTTTGATTTGGCTCCGTCAACCTTTATCCTCAAACGTGAGATATAAGTTCATTTTGTATTAGATAGCGTAGCTGTGGTGTGTGTGCCGGTATGATGTGATATAGGCTCATTGGTATTCTGATGAGCACTGAAGATAAGGCCTTCTCCATTTTCCCCAAGGGATTTGGGGGGAATCCCGTGGAGGTTTGTCGCTACTGTGGAGTGGTTGTAATTAGCATAAACGAGGCTAAATGTGATCCATGGAGGGCCGGCTGGGTGGTGAAGAAGACATTCTTAATTACTGACTATGGTTCAATGCCCTGTGGCTTTGTAACTAGCAGTTATACATGTTTATCCCATTAGATAATGTGGTGGACATACAGTGATTCCGTTAAGTTCTTGTACATTTGCATTTTATCCAGAAGAACTTACAATGAGAGTGTAAGCAGAGGGTCTGCGTCTTGTTCAAGGGCACGTTGACACGGTTGTTGATAGACACAGAACTGTATAGGCTTATGTTTATAAAGCCTCTTTTCCACCTGCCTCGACTTGACTCGACTCGACTCGGTTTTGGCCCGCTGTCCTCCGTTTTCCATTGCAAATAGTACCCAGAGATAGTACCCCTCAGTGTAGCTGGTCGTCATAGCAACTCCACGCACAACTGCCGCGACGTAATGTTCAACGCGACACACACATGGGACTCACACACACATCAGGTGTCTCTTGGTTTACAACTTTTCAGCCTTTTTATATACAGTCTGTGGTGTCAACATTGCTCAGAATGTAAGGGGGAAAAAAAGTACCTGGTAGCAGGTACAGGTACAACTTTTCCCCGATGGAAAACCAAAAAAGGTGAGTAGACTCAAGGCGAGCTGGGTCCATGGGGTGGAAAAGGGGAATAATTCAAACACCTCAGGCAGATCCAAAACAACCTGGTGCTGGGAAACTTAAGAAGAGAGACAAAAGTTTGTAATACATTTTATAAAGAAATGTTTTGACAGGTCATAGGCAGGGACGGATTGGCCACCTGGCAATTCTGGCATATGCCAGAGGGGCCGGACTATTTGTTTTGGGGTGGGCTGGTCAGATTGATATTAATATCAGTGTTTCTCACACATCAGCTTTACTTGGGTGCGGCCGTTGAGGTACATTAAGGACTGCCCAAAATATTTGGCGACCCATTTAAGCATTTTGCAGAGAAATACTCAGAAAAATGATCCTCCATTACGTTATAAGACTCAGACGGTGAATATTTCACAAGCACGGACCAGGTTGCCTAACGCAACAGTGAACACTTTGGTGCAGGTGCAACTGGGTACAATGTTGGTTTCGGTTTCGATTGGCTTCCTCATTAACAAGCCTCCTCCACGCACCCGTGGGTGAAAAAGGTATCGCGGGTGAAAATCGCGAGTGCTGTGTCATTTCGGCCACTTCATAAAACAGCCCACTGCTGATGGAGAAAGTCAACAGGGCCGACAAATACAAGGAGAGAGAAAAAGGAAGAGGTAGGGCAAGCTGCTGTGTTTGCAGCAGAGGTGTATGCTCCTTGCTTGTGTGGAAATATTAGAAGTGAAGGCAAGGAGAGCAGAATTAAGTAGGCTAGTGAGTAATGTTTTTATTCATGTGTATTCCAATGTTGAGAGCAGTGTGTGAGAAAACATTTTTCTGCAATGTTTAAATCAGCTTCTGTGTTCATGGACGTTGCTGGAATCGGTACAGATAGAGAACCCCGGTCTTCTTGTAGGCTGAATGAAAATGCTTTGAGAAAGGTTTACTTGCACAATAAGAAACATGCAATGCATTTTGAATACAGAAGAAACAAATTTGCATTTTCCAGGAAAGTTAAGAAATTAAGAGTTTAATGTTCCAAATCTTCTGGGGGAGGACTCATGACCAAAGTCTTTCATCACACCCCTAATCTCAGACACCAACTCTTTACAACACAAAGTGAAGCCCTTGCTGTTACATACAGTAGGCCTACTGCTTATATTATCTCACCATCTGTATACAAATGTAGCCTAAGTAGTGAATGTGCGTTTGTGGGGATGCGTGGTAAGGTGGGCTGGCGTGGCTACAGTGCCAGGGCTGAATTTTTTGCCCAGTCCGCCCCTGGTCATAGGCCTTCATCAGTAAGATACCATAACATTTTGATGTAGTTACAGGAGACTGCGGTCTGCATTTTCTAGGAGTTTTAAAATTCTTCTTTCTTTTTCATTCATACTTTTAGGCCGGAAAAACATTAAAAGATTTTGTATTTCACTACCAAACTTTTATTCCTGTTTGTGGGGAGAGGTCTTTCAAACATTTAGACCTTCATGTTGGATGATAAAATTTTCAGAAACTATTCAAGTGTATTTTAGTTTTTGGTATCCTGAAAAGCGGCAATTACTAAATTGCTTTATTAAGTAATATATGTTTTTTCAGTTTCTGCTTTCAGGTTAAAACAATGGCTCCAAAGAGGTAATGTCAAATAACAGCACTGAGACCCCTGAAAATGATAGACCTGAAAGACATTGAGCTATACTGTACACCCTCCAACATTTCTGCTGTTAAGATTACATTTTAGGTGTGATGATACACTTTCTCCTTGCAGATGCATCTTATACCAGAAGCATTAAATTAAGTAAATGATTCTTCTACTTCATCTAATTACTAAAAGCGCAAGTCCAGGTTGTTACTGTACTATTGTTTTGTTTTTTTCATCCCATGACTTCACCATGAACTTTACCCTCTAAAACAACCATAATCAAATATTAAATTAAATTTTTTCTTTACTACTAAGTTTATTTACTAGGGACAGTGCACATTAACATTAACAAACAACGGTATGCCTGAACTAGCTGAGGTTACACCCTGAAAAAGTGATTAAAATTAAAAGAATTATTTAAATATTTTAGAAGCATGCAGAGCAATAATAAAAAGAGAAAAGTAATGTTAGTGAAGATACAGGATATCATTATGCTATATTGTCATGTATTTAATATTTTATCGTTGTGTTGCAATTTTATACATTTGTACATGTGACCTTGGCCAGATTGTAGATGTATGCATTTTGTTCCCTATATGTGCACTTCTTTATTCCCCGTCATGCTGACTGAGCAGAGAGATAACAGTCCAGAAGTACTGCCTGACGAGCCTTATTGATGGATGATTTTACAGCTCCTATTTTTGGCTTCCTATAGAGCCTCCAATTCGAGTAGTACCGCTGTTGGCTGCCCACTGATGATGTCACACAACCAGCCTGGCTCCAGCACTTGCTTCATAGGCAGGTTGTTGCCGTACATTTAACCCACATCATTCTCCATTGCGTGTAGCATGAGGTGACCCCAGGAAAAAAAGACAAATATCCCACCCTCCACAGATTGATCATGCAGACAGGCAAGTGCATAAGCAGTAATAGCATACCACACACTAAGTGCTCCAGTATGATTGATTAGGCTGGACTCATGATGCATGTGCCCTATTGTTCTTCTGGAGTGGAGTCTTAGCTCATGAGTGGATCCATGGCAAAAATGTCATGCAGAATTTCATCAGCAGGAGTGAATCGTTCTTATTTCACTAGTGTAACTTTAGATTCAGTCACAGCTGCTCTGGCCTCTGTCCCCTGACATTGAGTCTAATAGTGAATGATTGGTGGGACAAAGCCTGCACTGGATCAGCACGCAGGATCCTGCTTTGCAACATGATTTATTGATGTCCCTGATGGCGTAAATGGAGGACTTCGACGAATGTCACCAGCTTCCTATGCATTCAAAAGAGCCCTAATTCAGCAGGTTTCCTGCATAAATTGCCCCTCCCTCCATACATCTTGAGCTTAGTTAATGGAAAACAGGTTGACACCATTATTCAAATAAATGAGGGCATAATCTCACAGTACCTGGGAGCTGTTTGTCTCCATGATATTAGCATGTGCTATTCTGAGATAATCAGCTGGGTGATGCAGATAGTGAGTGCAACAGGTTGGTGTGAGTGATAACAGTGCAAGCTGTGTGCCAATTCCAAGGCCTATAAAGCAAATAGTAGAAGGACAAAGAGAAAGACCTTTAATTCAATGTCACTACTGACATTTAACACACCACTTGTGGTGTTTTTTGTCTTCTTGTGAGCACAAATTCAGAGAATTCTTGTTTTTCGCCTCCTCTCTTGTGAAATCACTACTGAAAATGGACTGACTCTTTTTGTGGGTGTTTCTTGTGCTTGTGAGAAAATATCATGACAGGCCAAAAACAGCCAACAGGCAGAATGCTGAAAAAATCATGCTGAGTAGATAAGTGTTGCTGCCTATATTTTTTATATATATATATATATATATATATATATCACACCTCCATTTTCCATTAAATGTTCTTTTTGGTCCTTGGTCTAATGAAAGCCAACATTTTTGCTTTTGTCCATGTCTTATCACTGATGAATCTCCCACACATCTCCCGCTCTTACTCCCCACTACACCTCTGGCCTTCTTTTCGCACTTTTTCCCACCCTGTCCGACCTCGCTATTCTTTCCCTTTATATCCAATTTTCTCATGTTCTTCTCAGAGCTTCAACTCAATAATGGATGTTCATAAAGCTCAATTCACTTCTCAGGCCTTTTCAATCATTTGCCTATTTAATTCACTCGCTGTGCGTACTACTCTGCTGCATGTCTTTGTGGAGGCAGGCCGAGCCTCTCTGTCTGTGTTCACCCTGCTTAGGCACTCACTCCATCAGCCAGACGCCCAACCGTTGTGACAAATTACACCCATTTGCCTCAGTGTGCAACACAGTGCATGTGCAATAACACACACATGTAATGCACATATAATCTCTGCACACACAGAAATTCAGCAATATAATATCATAAAAACAATGGGGAGACTGTGGCTCCGGAGGTAGAGCGGGTTGCCCGTTAATCAGAAGATTGGTGGTTCAATCCCCGGCTCCTCCTGGGCTGCATGTCGAAGAGTCCTTGGGCAAGATACTGAACCCCGCTGGTGACTATGAATGTGTGTGAATGGTGAATGTAGAGTAAAAGCACTTTGAGTGGTCGAAAAGACTACAAAGGCGCTATACAAAGATGGAGCATTTACATTTGACATATAGGTCAAAATAAACGGATGTGTTGTTTACAAATTATCGAGGATGCGTACCATGATGTGCAACAGAGGGGTGGAAAACATGTTGCCATGGTTGTCATGGTAGCTCTCAGTAGTCCTCAGGGTTGCTGTAATGCCGCATTCAGACCAACCACGAATTTTCGCCTCGCGACGCTTTCCTCGCGTGAGTACATTCGCTACAACGCGAGAAGACGATTTTAACGCGATAAGGTGAATAAACACATCTCGCCATTACTTCAACTGTATGAACCCAAAGTAAACATTTACTACTCAAAATATTCAACTCACGGGAATTCCTTCGCGTCGCCGGCCACACCCGCTTCGCGCCGCCCGACAGGAAATCGCAGCTCTACACGCCTTTGCATTGACTTTGTATGTAAACTCACCGCCCTGAACGCTCGCTTCGCTTTTGGTCTGAAAACACCATAAGGCAGGTTTTGTTGGTTGACTTCCACTTTTAGCATATTTGAGAGATAAATAAAGCTAGACTAATGTTGCTACAGGACATGCTACTCCGTCTCCATGTCTCATTTATGATTTTCTTATTAAATCTGTTAACCCTAGATGACCCTAGTAACATTGGTAGGGGAGGGTTTTTACTCCATTGGCAGTTGATTCTATTTTTCTTTCAACCACGCTGTGTCGTTATCTGCAATTTTTTTGCGCTGCTTGCTTACTTTAGCTAGCTGGCTAAGTCTTTGTATCCAAAGTCTTGCTGGAAATCAGTAAAAGTACTGCTTAGAGGTAAATTTGTGTGTGGTAGGCCTATGTTGTTGTTTTTTTTTTACCACATGCCACATTTTGATAGATATCTGTCGGTTCGCGCCATAGGGGTCATTTACGCTGGGGACCGGGGGACATGTCCACACTACATTTTGAAAGGGCTGATTTTGTCCCCATCACGTTTTGAAAGCATTTGTTAAAAATGTTCTGAAAAACAGCTTGCACCAAGAAATGTTAACTAACAAATGAAAATGCTTTGAGAAAAGGTTGATTTGCACAAAAAGAAAACATGCAATGCAGTCTTCTGGAGGAGGACACCCAGACCCCCTGCACATATATTGCCGCATCAAATATTTAATCTAAATAGTGATAATAAGATCTTCTTGTCTTGTTCTCGTGCATCATCACATCTCATGACCCAAATGTATCATAACCCCCCTAATCTTATGTCCCCACCACTTTTCAACACAAAGTGACACCCTTGGTTCTACCTAGCTATTCCAATGAGAAATGCAGCTGCTAGCAGTAGCAAAGTTAACCCAAACTACTGTACACAAAGTTAGTTCTACAGCAGTGCAGTGTCATAAATCATATGCAGCAGGTGTTAAAATCACAGATTCTCACAAAATCCTCTCATTTTGGATATATATTTGTAGCATCAGCATGTATGAAAATTCGGCATTTTCTTCAGACGTTTCTGAAGCATAACAATGTGATGCATTTTTGATCGAAATTTAAAGACTATTGTTATCCTCACAATGTATTCAGCACTAATGAATATATGGGCAGTGAGATGTCTGGGTGCAAGCTTATTTAAAAAGCAGATTCTGCCCCCCATTTTAGATGTGATCTTTAATAAAATATGATTTGACTAAACTGAAAAGTCCAAAATGAATATTAATCTCCATGTTGGTTACAGATCAGGGTGAAACGAAACATTTTATGCTAAGTTACTGATCACCTGGACAAATCAGAAGAACATGTTCCTGTTTGTGTGTGTGCCACAGCATTTAGTTTGCCCATTTCTGATATAACACTGTAAAGGGAGTCCAGGTGTTATGTTTTATTCAGTGCAAGCAGAGTGTCAGGTTGTCAGGTTTGGGTACTGACCTGACTGAAGGAATGACTCAAGCCAGACAACAGCATTGTTAACATCCTCACTCTTTATTTGCCTCTATTATCTTTTTTACCTCTTTTCTTTTTTTTGCATTGAAATACATAATTATTACTCTACCTTGCTTGCAGCTGCAATGCTCTACATTAAACTGAGGCATGTGAGGTACCTTCTACTATCTTAAACATTATTATGTGATATATTATACCTTTTGTCACAATAATGTTATTATTCAGATGTTGTTTTTTGTATTGTTGTCTCTTTCTTCTTGTGTTTTTTGTTCATGCACCTTCCTCAGTTCAGAATAATTTTTGAAATGTAATATCTTGTGAGTCTTATCCTTTAAATCTGTCCTGATGTGACCACTATTCAAGTAACCGATGATCAACAGTAGCCCAAATACTTAAGCTTTGATGGGTTAGTTTTGTCTGTGTTCCATTTCCCTGCCTAAAGGATCATCTTAGGAAAGACGAGCAGTCATAAATCAAGAATGGCCATGTGTGTTATCTCCTCAGATATGAGTCTGGAGTGGGCTCCGTGGATTAGAAACGTGACAGGCTTGGTTAATGGAAGACAGGGCCTAGACCCTCTATCCTGGTAGTCTGTGTGATTGAGTATGGAGGAAAATGATTAATGATTCAGAGGCTGAGTTTAAATAGTCAGAGCTTTGGGGTTCTACTGTGGTGTATTTTAAATCCCCCAGTGAACAAAGAGGAAAGGGGGTGGCAAAGATTTCTATGGCAAAGAAATGTGAGAATACTGATACTGACTGTTGCTTGGGCTTGGGTCAGTTTTATAAAATTAATACTTTTCTAAAATATGCCGTCCCTTTCTACCCATTTTCTTTGTAAACATTCAACATATCTAACTAATTTTCTCACCTCATATCCCATCTTGTTCTCCTGTGCCCCTCTTTGAAATGGAAACAGGGTTTCCATAGTTACTGTTGGAGCACCATAGTTGAATGATGGCCATGACATCTAGGTCACATGGTGGTGTTAGACTTTATGTTTTTTTTGGTTCATTTAAGGGGTTTGTAAATGCCAAAGCATTTTGTAATTGCCTTTGTCATTTCATGTGAATGCCCTTTTTTCTGTTTTGACACAAGCAAGATATTCATCAGGCCATCTTATTAGCCCAACTATATTTGTGTGTTATTACAAAAAAAATCCAATAATATTTTTGACAATATACATGTATTATGGCTTTAAATGGCTTTAAAAAGAATTTGGGATCTGTAGAGATGAGTATAAGCATTATTTCAGTGAGTATTATAAAAGGAAAAGGCAGGCGATATTCTAAATTGTTCTTATTGTCAACAAATCCTATGAAAAGAGAAAAAACAACAATGAGTCTGTGCATACACAGCCTGATACATCTTATTCCTCTGTGCCATGGAGTTCCATTCTTGTCCCAAAAAATATTGTACTGGGTGACATGTTCCATTATTAACAGGATTACACACTCTGTAGTTTAATTTTAATTACTCCCACATACACTGTCCTGCAGCCATAAACACACTCATTTGCAAACCAAATATGTATGACTCCTCTGTTAAAAATAGTCCCCAACGAACGCAGTGTGTCTTCCTGTTTGAGCAAAGTTTTCTAAAAAGCTGCAATGTCCAGCTGCTATGGGAAATTGCCACAGAGAAGTCAGACAGTGTTGAGATACAACCTAACGCATTGTTGGTTTTGGTCTTTTCATGGGATTTGTTGAAAATTAGATAAATATGCCAGCTTTATCCTTAAAGCAATAGACCAATAATAGCTTAAGAATAAAATATGAACGTGTCAAAATAGCCTTGGAACTTGTAGTATTCTCACACCGTCTTCAGTTCAGCATCCTGTAGCAAAAACATGCTACATTACCTCATTCAGATGTGAATTTAGATTTGGTTAGCTTTGTGTTAGTGCATGTTCTGTTCTCAGCTGAATGCATAGAAACTGCCCGGTGGGAGCTCCACTAATGTGTCACATCAGCTGTGTTTAACAGTGTCAATAAGAGACGGAGGGAGGTTGCAGAGGGGAAAATTAATAAGCCTTTGCACGTTCCTCCCTCTATGACTTTCTTGCTGTCTGGATAACATAATAGGACCAATATTCCCCACAGGCACCTGCTAATGGCTTGTCACTACACAACCCCCTTATGGGATTGAGCTGGAGAAAGTGAATCTGTCGGGCTGTCTGAGACGGTTTTGCCGTGTTTAGTGGGCTAGTTTGACGCTTTGACTGTTATGAATCTATCCACTGTTTTCCCTGTCTCTAGTATTAAGCATGAAGCAAGTGCCAATTTCACTGGCTGCAAATGCATTTTTACTTGATTGTTTTAGAAAATGTATTTATTCAGTCTACCGACATATTCTTGGCTAACCTGGATCTTAGAAACAAAGACACCTCAAAGTACTGAAAATTATCAAATCAAATCTCTATTGTAAATGTATGAATATATCCAATTACTATTTGACGTGCTTCAAGAAGATTTTTAAGCCTGAATATAATTCACTAAATTACCTTTTTCAGTTTTACCTGGAGATTAGAATCAAATAATTGCTTGTTATTTTATTACCTCAGTGAGGAGTGATCTCTTAAAGCATACATCAGCAGGATAACAAAGCAGCTTTGTTTAAACTCTGTATCTAAAGGCATCCTCACAGTGCTGGCTGCTACCTTATACATGCACAATTACACACACACAGTGGGACTAGTGAATTAATGCAGTTAATAAAGTTATCACCTAGTTAAACTAGGTGAGTGACAAACAGCGGTTCAGTAGATTAAAGGCTAAGGAGCATAATGAATGCAAGACAAGGCTACTTGTCTCTTCTGAACACTTCAGCAGTCAATTTCAGCTGCTGGGCTGCACTCTCTTGTAGCTTTGCACTGCAACATCCTTGAGAGAAATACAGACAAGGAAATGATCCAGTAATTCATGAAGACAAAAGGAAATTCTGCATCCTCATGCACTAATAATTAGCTTTCTCCCTGTATCTCTGCAGGTGTTCTAGCATTCCTAGCACTGTCAGTAGGACTGGTGTCATCAGCACAGGAGCTGTACCTCAGCCACACATCCCAGGACTCGGTCTCCATGTCAGCCGCCCACAGGAGCCCTATGGCTGCCCCCAAACCTCCCCTCCTGGACCTGCGCGAGGATGATGGCTCCAGTAGTGGGGCATGGTCATCCAAAGAAGGCACTCAACCCGCAAACACCATACTCCCTGGTGTCATCTTCCAACCTTTGGCCTTGCTTAACACAACCCAAACTTCCAGCCTTGCTCATGACGATCCTCCCATTCATTCTACAAAGACTGTCAGCCCAAACACTGTGAGCACTGAAAGTCATGTGAATCAGCCCCTGGAGCCAAGTTCTGATTTTGTAAACCAAGGCCAGATGCACAACTTGGTCTGGGTGCCTCAAGTCCGTAACCCATTTACTGTCAGCACTAATCAGGCCAGCATCAGCCCTAAATCTCCCAGCACAGCGGTCCCAAATATAGATGTGGAACCTACTGCTAGACAGGCTCCAGGCCCTCTGGCTGTTATGTCCAGCCCTGGGTCAAACAGAGGAGACACACTAATTGCACACAATGTAGACCATCAGAAGTTGAGTGTGGAAGAGCACACCAACCCCAGCTGGCAGTATGTTTCAGATCTGCACCGCTCCTCCCTGACGTCCCTTTCCTCTTCATCAATGGATGCTGACCCAGCATTAGGCCAACTCAGGGAGCATGCTTGGGGTGCCTCGGTGCGGACCGCACGCCACACCATCACTCAGAGGGAGGTGCCTGCAGTGAACGAGAACCCCACTACTGAACTTGTTACAGTCAAAAGCCCACCAGAGAATTTAACTTCGACTGCTTTCTCTCCAGCCCTTCCCACTGGACCCAGCCTCAACACACAGAATCCAACAATCATCCCAATCAACCACACTGCACCCAACGAGACCACCACTGAGGAGGGTAATGGTCAGGTTGTTCAAGATAACAGCACAGACAGTACCCCTCTGGGACCCTGGTTCGGGAATGTAACTGCATATGTAGGGCTGCTCTCTAACAGCAGCTCGGTCGAGGAGGCGGCTGCTCAGGGGAACAGCTCGGAGCCCCTTTCCACAGACAGTAGGAAATACCAGAACAGGCAGGTGCCTGCCACAACCCAGGACCCCTGGATGCCCGGCAACAGCTCAGACCCCACCGCTAACTCCCCGCAGTCCCGCCTGACCATCTGCTTCAGCAGGATGGACATTGTGTGGATCGTGCTGGCCATCAGTGTGCCTGTGTCCTCGTGTTGTAAGTGATGTCAAAGCAGCTTGGGAAAAAAGTGAAATTAATGAATGTGATAAGTGTCAGATTACTTTAATTATATTTACATCTTAAGAAATTCGCTTATTTACTTTATTGGCAAGAGTTAGATGAGAAAATAGATACCACTTTCAAGTTTGTACAGTAAATATATGACTCTATAGCCAGCTACAGCTAAAGTTAATCATAGCATAAAGAAGGCTGGTCGGAGGTGACAAAATTCAAGAACCCAGCCAAGAAATGGTCCAGCACATAACCACAGTAGTACAAGGTATATGGATTTAACAAACAGGTTACAAACAAACAAGATGCTTATTTGTGAGCTTTGAAAGTGCTGGTAGGCGGATTTTGTTTCCTTTGGACAGAGCCAGGCTAGTTGTTTCACCTTGTAGCCAATTCGTTTTTATGCTAAACGAATTGGCTGCTAGCTGTAGCTTCAGATTTAACAGACCGATATGTGTTATCAATCTTGTCATGTAACTCTCAGAAAGTAAGCAACCAAAAAAATCCCTAAATGTCAAAACTATTCGTTTAAGGAATAAAAAGTGTTAGTCACTTTTTTTTTCAGCATTCCTAGTTTTGGATCTCTTTTTTTAGAAGGCCTTTTGACAGCCCCCAGACACCCTCCAGGGCCTGATCTTGTTGCATTAAATTGGAGACAGTGCAATAGTTTAATAACAGCAGAGGAGAGAGAGAGTTTCTTTTATTGAGCAGCAGAGTTGCACCTTAGGCAAAACACTCTTTTTTTTTTTTTTTTGTGCATTTTGGTCTGTTGGAGATGGAGAAGTAAAGATTTATTCACCTTTTGATAAGAAATTACTTTCTTGTATGAGAAAGGATAGTTTTGTTGTTTTCGATGGCTCAAAATTACTACAAGGCACACCACCAGTAGCCATTTGAAACAGTATTTCAGGGTGGATATTTCCTTTCAACTACAATGTCTTCTATCAGTGGCATGTTGTAGTGAAACAAGACAGCCTCTACCTGAGCAGCAGCTAGTGTGGGCACTTTCAGAGGCTATTTGAAGCAGAAACTCTCACACTCTCTGTACTAACCCTCCGTTTCCTTTCCTGTCTATGCCTGCTCCAGCTGTGCTTTTGACGGTGTGCTGCATGAGGAGGAAGAAGAAGTCGTCAAATCAGGAGAACAACCTCAGCTACTGGAACAACGCCATCACCATGGACTACTTCAGCAGGCACGCTGTGGAGCTGCCCAGAGAGATACACACTCTGGAGAGCGAGGTACAAACTACTGACACACTGACTCTATTAGTGTACAGCACTGCACACAGAAGTGGAGGGACATTTACTTGATGTTTCGCTATCAGTCAGCAGAATGGTTTTAATGAGTATGAAAACAACAAAGAGGATCCATGTCCAATTTCTCCTGTCAGCAAGCCTCGAGGCCTGCTGAAGTGCACTTGAGCATGACACCGTATTACTACGATTTACAGTGACGCTGTTGGGAACAAGCTAAGAGAGTTTCCCTCCAGGGAATCTATTAAGATTACTGGTTAGTAAATTCACATCTAGTAAATGGATTTCAAGGTATTGTCCTATCAGTATACCCGTGCACCAGTATACTTTTATGAATGAGTTCTTTTGGCTTTTAAAATGCTTGAATTCTAAAATATAGAAAGTACAATTTCCAAACCTTACGCCAACTAAACGTCTTGTGACAAGCTGATAAAAGAGCTTTATGTGAAAAGTGCTGTAGCTACCAATTAGGACACTCGGGTTGTAATAATTCTGGGAATTTGAAGTCATGAAGACATGAAGAGGTGTTTACACACACATAGTACACAGTTGAATTTTTTGAAGGCAGATTTTTAAGACTACAAATTAAAATTTCACTGAGTTAGGGATTTAGTATTTTCCACCAGAAGTACAAAACAGGCAGTGTAGACAAGGCTTTAAAATAACATATAGACCATGTAAGGCAGAACATAAAATACACAAAATATATAATTGAGCAGTTACATGAATAAATATTATATAAATAATGAAATTCTGTGATTTCTTTTCTTAATACCTAAATTGTACAGAGTGTGGTTGGTGGCTTGTCAAACATTTCTTAAGGAGGTGGTTTTCTCCGGTGGATATTTTGACTTGTGACCCCAAACGTGCTGATGGTTATAGATTAGATTAATTATTCCCCTATCCCCTGTATAATTCTACCAGTTTGTACAATTTTAGCACGTTACAGCGCCATCTGGTGGAAATGGCAGTATATAACAATGGTGTAATTTTTCCAAGTTAGTATTACTGGATAAGATAAGTCTTTATTAAGAAGGTTTACCCTATCTAATCTGTGATCTACCTCCTCTTCTTTTCCATATCATTTTAAATTTATATTGCTTTGTTCTGTTTGTATGCTTTTTGTCACCTTCTCTCCAGTGACCATTTCACTGCCTTTGTCCTTTTTTTAAATTCTGTTACTCAATTTGCATTCCTCTGCTGCCGGTGGGGGCATCAGGAGAGGGAAGCTGGGGTTGGATCATGTGTGGGATGCCCCTGGTGACACCCAGGTGTTGTTTTCACCCTGCTTTACCTGCCTCTGTAGAGCAGCAGCCTCATAGCTTCCCCGGTGCTATAGGTAAATGACAGTGCTGTGGGAGAAATGATCAGAAACCTAAATGACAGCGTTAGTTTGATTTGATTGGATTGTGCTGATAAAACGGCCTGATTCCTGCTGTAAAACAAATCTTTTTTTTCACACCCTCCCCCTCTAGCACTGCCTTGTTACTGCTGACTCACCATCAACAATCATTTCTACATCACTCCCCCTACATTTAGTCCCTCTGTTGCCTTGTTTCTTCTGAGTCATTCCTCCCTTTTGTCTCTTCGCTTAGAAGCTTTCCCCTCTGCCTCCCTTTTGTATCTCTGTTCATGTAGCTTTGTCATCTTTGTTCGCCATCTCCTTAAAAGCCCCAGGGATTCACCAAACCCATATTTTATTCTGTTCACTTCCACACTAGCCCTGTCTAATTCTGCTCATTGCCTGTAGAGGGACTTAGATATAGTAGTCTGCAGTGTGTTCCCTAATGGTGAGCCCCAAGGCATTAATCATGAATCACAGCTATTGTTTTAACAGTTAGGCACCTGTGCTGAATTTCTTTATGTTTGTGTGTGTGTGTGTGTGTGTGTGTGTGTGTGTGTGCGCATTTGCAGGAGCATGACACCTGTCTACCCCCTAATGGAGACTACAGCGGCAGCAGCGTGGTCCTGGTTAACCCTTTCTGCCAGGAGACCCTTTTCATCAACAGAGACAAAGCCTCTGCCATCTAGAGACAGAAAAAACACTGTTGGGTTCTCCTCTCCTACTCCCCCTGCTGTTGTTGTCTATTTTATATATGTGGTAAATATTCAGAGACTTTGAATTTATACTGTATATGAAAAAAACACAAAGAGCAACCAGAAAGAAGAGTGACGTTAAACAGACACTATTTACTATGAGAATGCACCCGCATATTTTTCTGATGTACATTTTCTACAAAAAGCTTAATTGTGATAAAAGGTTTTTATTGTCTTTATAAAATACAGAATATGTGTGGTTTTGTTTTCATTACAGTGGCTTGATGGTGAGTGCACTGTGGAGGTTGCCACATGAAATCTGCTTTAGCGAGAGAAACGTGCTATGAAAACATTTAAAGCTGTTCGTTGTCATTTTATTTTTCTTTTAAAGTCAATCCCAAAATACTTATAGCCTGTTGAACTTGAATAGAGCACCTATGTACTTGGGGGGGTGGGGTGGTCAGGGCCCATATTTATCAAACTGAGAAATGAAGCAAAACTTAGAAGTACAAAAGTTATTTAATAAAAGTGAAGAATAACACATATTTACTTACGACTTACTTCTACTTACAGCAAAGAGTAAGAGCAACTTTTAATAGCAGCTCTAAAGTGATCACATGATTAATCACATGAATGCTCTGAGCAGGAATAGCCAATCAGAGACACAGATTTGCTTTACTGTACATCTGCTCCGTTGTTCATTTTCCCCCCACTTTTATTTTAACTCAGTGATATTATATTTTTACTAAATGTTCTTTGTGTGAAATCCTGAAATTTTACATTAAAATTTTACTATAAAAAATATGTTATAGTACATGATTATTAATTTTAATACATTTTACTTATAGAGTTCTTTTGTAGATACCTAAAAAAAAATGCTTAACTTGTGACAAACCCAAGAAAACTAAAACACAATAATACAGCAACACAGAGGAGGACAGAATCACAAATTAAACACTTAGAGCGCCTATAATGAATATTTTTATAATAACAATATATCAAATGACAATGTGAAAGGGGTCACTCGTCGTGATGAACCTGAAGGGAATTACCCCCCAATCTGCAGCTCCCTCGGCTTTACAGAGCGTTATAATAAGTTTCAGATCATTGTTGAGCAGTTCTGCCCACAACTTTATTGTTCACTCTCATCACTCTCATAGCCGTGCACTCGGTTGCAGCATGCCATTGAACACTACCAGCTCAGCAGCAAACAGCAGAGACATACAGTTAGAGACGAGCTGGTGAACATAGTCAAGCATTTAGCAGCTAAAAAGCCAAACATTTCCCTCAGGAGTTGGCAGTGTCCAAGACCAGAGGTAAAAAGAGTGTAATGGACTTCATCAGGGGTCCAGAAACACGGCTCTAAATTAATGATCTTGTTGCTCCATGTTTGCTAACAAGTTTGGTATATCAACTTAATTGAAAACTGGAGCAGGACAGTGAAGGTACCCAGAAAGTGATCGCAAATAAAATCTATCTTTTTTACCCGTTTTTACCCCTGATACCTCTGGAGTTCTCTTGCATTTAAGAGCATTGTGAAGTCATGAGAAATTAGATAAATAGCTTCTTTTCTCAAGTTTGTGAGTAAAACTAAAGGATTTTAACTTTCACCTGAGTCCACAATTGAACTTTTGGAGTTTGATAAATACGGGCCCAAATTTTAATGGTTAATTTGAGCAGAATATTCAGGTGATTTGGGGTCAACATCCTGCAGTTTTGACTGATTTAAAATAGCTTTCCCCTCATGTGTCACCAGCTTCTCTTTAGAGGGACCACATAGATGTCTTAATTCCTTATGTTGCCCCTTTATATATCAGTATGTATGTGTGAATGCCCTGTGTGTGCATGTAAGCATACTGTGTGAATGTGCAGTAAAGTGTGGACGAATGAGTTCAAATGTGCTGCCCCCTTAATCAAATATCACTGTTACTTTGAGTCAAGACTTTGCTCAGTTTTATCTGTGTGTGTGTGTGTGTGTGTGTGTGTGTGTGTGTGTATCTGTTTCTGTGTGTACCTCTGTGTGTCTGTCTGTATCGTGGAGTGGCTACTGGTGATATCCCAGTTTGAGAAACAGTTTCTCAGTGCTGTAGGAAACAATTAGACCAACCTTGCTCCTGTAAATGTCTCCCTCCATAAATAATGTTTTTGTCAATCAATGCAAACTGTTTGTTGAAGTGTTGAATGATTGTGAATTAGTTGCTGGACCACATAATACTGTCAAAAATCTCCAATAAAAACCCTGAGATAAATAATGTATGCTGAATATTAACTGTAAGCACATACAGAGGCAGTTTAATTTTAAAAAGTACGTTTGAATATTTTGTTTAATTATTGAACCTGTGGTCCTTCTGTTACCTGTTTTACTTTGCATTGCTGCAGTTTTATTCAATAATCAATGCTGCCTGCCTCTATCGTCGCAAAAGATTTTCTGCATTGTGAGAAATCACTGATTTAAAAGGCAATGCTGAATAACACGGTTAAACATATTGATATTTCATGCATTGGATGCTCACAGCTGGGCTTCTTGTTTTGCACGCTCAAAAGTGGATATTTTACAAAACGTTCAGTGGCACGGTGGAACAGTGTGAACATTATGTATTTTTTGTACTGTAGTATATACTGTACTTTTTACTGCTGAGCAATAAAACAGAAAAAAAAACACTTACTGATCTCTTTGTCTGATTTATTCTCTTGAAAACAACATTTAATCAACAGACATTTCCTTATATTGCCATGGCAGATGGATTTTGGACATGTAAGTCCAAAGAAAGTAATAAACTAACAATGCTGTGTGTGTGTGTGTGTGTGTGTGATTTAAATATAATACTGGAAATAATATCTTAATGGTATACTGATTTTGGTGGTTTAACAAAGCAGTCTACATAAACAGACTCGCCAACCACAGCACATCCATTCATGTGGTGAGCTGGAATTTTCTCTTTGTGCATCAGTGCTGCATCTGGTCAAGTGACCTCCAGCTCTGGGAATATGACGTCAGTTCAATAATCTGTTTACTAGCCTGCTTTACTGCTGAGGAGAGGCTTAATTTTATGTGTTATTAACAAATTTGTAGGCCTGTTCAAATGTGGCAAAACATGACAGTTACATTTTTGAGTGTTAATTAGTGAAATTATAAATTATACATTACACATTTAATACATGAGTTTTATGCTTTTTTTATTGCAACTAAAAGAAGGTATCTTTAGTCAAAATAAAAAGATGTGTAAGTGCAATTGCATGACTGCATCCGCTCCACTCAGGTGTATTCTTGTTCTGTTACTGAATGGTCATGCAAAAAATTTGGTCTTGGAAATTAAAATAAAAACAAAAACAAACATTGATTTTACCTTGAGACATCAGGTATATTTGAAAATGAAATCCATCGAGATCCAAATTTTAAATTTTAAAGGCAAAATAAAAAATATACTATTAAATACAACAAAGGTTCAAAACATGCAGGTTCGTATGGAAGCCCAATTCTGCCAGGACAAAAATGATTAACTGTTAAGAAAGAAATTATAAAAATATATGATGACAAACAAAAAATTATTATATAGCAAGTCAAAACGATGAGCTATAAAAGTCATGCCCTGGTGTCTCACAAGTTTCAACAGAAGGTAAGAAGATGGTTGAGTATTGTGGTGCATGTCAGCCTCCTTCACTTCCATTCAAACTTACACAAATTAAAATATCTAACACAATATTAAAAAAAATACGAAACATGTATATAGCAATAGATTATGACATTTCCGTGTGTTCCGTGCAGAACATGTGTGTTGATATGGAACCCAATAATTAGAGAAAAAGAAAAGGAAAAGATAAGTAGCAACATGATAAGATACTAAACAATGATTGATAATGAAAGATTATGAGATTGTAAAGTCTGAAGTCAAAGTTAGGGGATAATAAATCAGTAATAAGATAGTATAGTAAGTAGGGTGAGAATTTAGATTTAGTCTATGTTTTGACTTATTATAAAATTGATGTAAAATATAATTTTATTTATTTAATCTACAGCTTTTCCTTGAGGAAATGAGCTTATAACTTGGCCAATTGAATTTCTGTTGTACTATCATTTACTTTCATTAACTAGACTGAATTCCAGCAACTGCTGGCATATAGGGCAACCGAGTAGGTGAACTCCTTCCGTAAAACGTACTTTTACAGGAGAGCCCTTTTTATTTTATTTATTTATCTATTTTTCTTTTAACTGCTTTTACTGTGTATATTGTTATTTGTTTGATGTATTTTATTGTTTTTGTAACATGGTTTTTATAAGGGCTCTATAAATAAAATATTAGTAGTAGTAGTAGTAGTAGCAGTAGTATAACCAGCCGTTACATGGTACTTTTGAACAAAAAAGTAATGATTTTATTTTTTTTATTAAGCATTAAAGTTAAATTTAAGAGGTTATGCACTTAATCTTCGAGGTCTTTTTCAAAATTGAAATACAATAAATGTAAAATGAAATATTGTGAGTTTGAGGTTCGTAATATTTCCGGTTCAGGGTCGTAGTGTTTCCGGGTTACGGTACAGATTTGTCAAATAGCCTGTGCACGGCATGGTTGACAGGGTAGCCAACGTTTCAGACAGGGATCCAGAGAGGACATTTTTTTTTAAATCAGGCTGTAACAGAAGTTAAACCGTCAGTGTAAGAAGTAACGCCATCTTTTCTGATCGTTACAACAGCTGTTCTCATTCCTCTGAGAGCACATTTCCATATTGTCATTGCTCAGTTTAGCTAACTAACAGTTAACGTTGCTCTTTGAAAATGGCGGATGCACCACCAGAGAAGAGCCTGGACGATTTCTTTGCCAAGCGGGATAAAAAGAAGAAGAAAGAGAAAGGGAAGGGCAAGGAGTCCGCCGCGGGGCCCACGTCCAGTGTGGTAAAAAAGACCAAGAGGGAGAAGGAAAAATCGGCGAAAAACGAGAATCCGGACGCACAGATTGAAAAGGTAACCGACGCAGCTCTTTGGTAACTTTTTTTTTTAAAGCCTCAGCGTCTTTTCCAGATGCCGGTGTCGTATCAGATGTTGTACCTCCCGTCACAATCTTCTTCCTCCTTAAATGTAGCCCTCTTTTCTGACAGCTCTCTAACGTTTCACCGGTTTATTATGCAGAGGATGAGGGAAAACGTGGATTTATATATTGGGAGAAAACGCCGGTTGCTAGCTAACATAGCATATGGTTTCCCCTGGCACACATTCTGACGGGATACACAATTTACCATGACACGCGTTTATTTCTGCTTTCAACTCTAGCTTCCGTTAGTAGCTGGATGTTAACGTGTGAGGCCCACTTGTGAGCTAATGTACTGTGACAGTGGCCTTGCATTTGCATGGAGAAGCTGTCATTCCCTTCTTTCAATCGTGGCTGTCCAACTAGGCCGGGCCGCCATTTGTCACGAGTTTTAAAGCGTCGACTACCTTATTTTTTTTTTTTTTTTTTTAAGCTTCAAATTACATGAAGGTATGGCTATGTGATGAAGCTAAGTTATGTTTTACAAGGTTAAATAATTTAACACACTGGTGTGTAACGATGAGCCAAACTGTTATGGCGGGTGTAACCCATTCTCTGAGATCTGGCATGTGTGCAGATGGTTTTCCTCACTAAATCAAGCATTGCCAAATAAATAAATAGCTTAGGTTTTTGGTAACACTGAAAGTTGAATTCTCTTACGAATGTAATTTCACTGTAGTGTAATTTTGAGTTAAGTTAATGCTTCCTTCTGCCCAGGAGGACGAGGAATGGAAAGAGTTTGAGCAGAAAGAAGTGGATTACACTGGGCTTCGGCTGCAAGCTTTACAAATGAGGTGAGAGTGAAATAAGTGTAATAATAATATTTGGTTTTCACGAGTCCTTGTCCACATGAGGAGCTGTCGTTTGCATCTCTAACTTGGTGTCGTAAAGTCGGGGGCCTGTGAGAACCATGAACCCTAGAACTGGTCCCCCATCCGCCAACATTTAAGTTGTCAGTAGCTGCAATGATACAGTTAGCCTGGCTCCAGATCAGATTTTTATTTTAGCCTTTCAGTTGTGATAAAATAGCAATTAAGTCCAATTATCAAGATATGAAAATGCTACCTTTTCTATCTGGTTTGTTTTACACTCACAGTACTTGGAATGTGGAAAATAAACTGCTTGATTACTTTTAGGAATAAAATATGCAAAAACGTTTTTATTTTCGCTGTCTTTAGTTCATATAATAGTTTGTTTTATAGATTTTGCTACAAAATATAGTAATATGTGCTTTTAAGTGAATACATAAATCACCTAGTTTTAAGAAGAAGGGGGGGAAAATATCAACTGTCTTCTGGCTGTTTTTGCAGTGACGAGAAGGAGGAAGAGGAGTACGAGAAGGAGGAGGTTGGTGAGGATGGAGAGATCATTCTGGTCAGCGGAGACAAAGTGTCTGGTCCCTGGAACAAGTCTGGCGCTGCTCCGGCTCCTGCTGCTGCACCCGTGGGTGGGTAAACCAACTTCAACGCTTATACTGTAGGGTCATCGGAGACTGTGACTGAGCTACTTTTTCCAGAAGGTTCCAAGTCATACACATATTAAAAATCATAAATCAATCATGTACACAGCCTTAAGCAGTTGTAAACCTTAATAATTTAAGGTTTACAACTTAGTAGTGTGTTTTGATAAGATAAAAATGTCTTAACAGGTGTCATTTTTGTAATTACAGAGGAAGTAGAGGTGCCTGAGTCGAAGCCTGCTGGTGTATATCGCCCTCCAGGGGCTCGGCTGACCACCACCAAACGAGTGCACAACCAAGGGCCTCCTGAGATCTATAGCGACGCACAGTTCCCCTCTCTTCTGGCCACTGCCAAGCACGTGGAGACACGCAAGTAAGTAGAGCTGGTTGAGAATGCTTTCACATGGTACGTTTGGGAGGCTGATGTCGTGTTGCAGTTTGACTGAAGTGACACATGTCTGTGTTTCAGGGATAGAGAAATGGAGAAGACCTTTGAGGTCGTCAAACACAGGAACCGTGGTAGAGAGGAGACTAGCGGCGCTTCTATGCAGCAGTTACAGCTTGACAACCAGTACGCCATCCTTGGGGATAAGTAGAGCCGCCCCCCCTCCGTCCCCAGGCCCCTTCAGCACGGTCCTGCCCAGCCCCTTGAAGGAAGCTGAACTCCAGCTGTGTTGACTGCAGTCCTGACAGAGCTCACGGTGCCACCATCACCACACTGGTTACTCACACACAGAGCCTTATATACATACACACAGCAGCACATAAAGTGACACTCTCCTTGAATAAATCAATAACACACTTCACATCCATTTTGTTGGCAAAACTGAAGGACTGCATCTGAAGGGGCTGTTGAAAGAGGGAATAATTGGAAAGGAATTAGCTTAATACACCCAAACGTACAACAACGCAGCAGCAACAAAAGACAAAGTAGTCCTTTGTGGATTGTACTCAGAGCAGCAGTTGTGTGGCGCAACTTTTCTCTGGACTTCAACTTGCTACGATAAAGCCACAGAGGATCGAAGACAGCTTTAGGCAAGATGATTTTACAAACTTCTGTGAAAATGTCTATTTTTTTGCAAGATCATTATAACCCAATCGCACATGGTATTTTGGGGTGTGTGTTTTGTGTTGCGGTTGGGGCTTCGGGAGTGGGGATCCTACCTCAGCGGTATAGCTGGTGGTGACAAAGTGGACTGAGCTGCTTTTTTTTTTTTTTTTTTTTTTTTTCCCTCTCTCGCTTGCTGTGATGGTGAATGGGGCAAACAACAACCCTTCCCCATGTACAAGCTGGCCATCGGGCTCTTTTCATTTAGAAACTTGAAGCTTTGTGTTTTTTCCTTCACGTCGATGACACTCTGCAAAGATCTATGGACAAGAAGCGATAGGTTGTGGTCCTCCATTTAGAATTTCTATATAAAGTGGCCTTACTGATAGAAACGGCTTTGTCATCTGAAGAGAACTTTGCTTGTTGTCACACGGGCTGCTGCCTGCCTCTGGATCTCACCACTTTGTGACAAAAAAACCCCTAAACAACGTATACAAACAAACAAACAAATCCTTTGTTCAAGAATGTAGTGCTTTTGTAGTTTGCCTGATGATTACAGCTACTAACTGTCTTTCATATCCACTGTTTGATTTTGCTGCTCTTACTTTATTTTGGTCTTTTTTTATTTTAGACATCAGCAAATGCGAAATTAAAGGTTTGTATCTAATCCGAAACCATTATTTTGGTAACAAATGCTTTACTGTGGTTTGACACCAGATGGTCGCAGATGTCAAGAAAAGTGACGGCAAACCACTTTAAAAGCATAGTTGTTGAGGTTGTTTGGCCATATTGAGTTTACAACTTTTATAGTGTGTTGTAAAGTGGTACATTTCAACCCCAGTTTTAAGACTTTTCTCGTTTTGTTTTTTTTTTTAAATCAAGGCCATTTTCCTCATAAGTAAACGTGCTGTGTCAGCCCTCATTGCCGTTGTGTAGAAGAGGTAGCTTGTGCATAACTTAACTTCCAGAGAGTTACAGCGACTACTCGTCTGTAACGATAAAACCAACAGAGTACTTTCCACTTACAAAACAGTGGTACGCCCAGTTAAAATCAAAAGGGTTTTTACTACATCGCAAGCATAGTTATGTTTAGAACGGAGAAGATGAACTGGATTTCTGTTCTATGTTTCTGTCCTTTCCATCAAAGATGTCGGGGAGCAATGATCCCTGCTGCGACACTTTGAGTGGATGTAGATTAATATTTGTGATGAAAAGAGAAGAGCCTAACACAAAAAATAAAGTGATCCTTGTGAATGAAGTCTTGTCTGAATCTTTAAGCGTTTAAAATCGGAGGAAAGGTGGTGTTGTCCTCTTGTAAACTTATGACTTGTGTTAACCCGCTTTCCCTCCCAGAATCATTCCCTTGGGGTCTCATTTTATCATCGTTAGGTGGTGATTTTGATAAATCGTGGCTCAGTTATCAAAAGTGAAATCTGTTTTTGGAAAACAGGTACCTTTGACCAAGCATATTAACAAGAAAAAAGGGAGACTTTTCTCACACAACAGACTTAATGTTTATTTGAAGGAGGCAATGACACTAGCAGAATAATTAAATGGTCATTTCTGTCTCTGTTAAAATTTCAAACATGTCTGCATCTGTTGAGCCAGTCTGCTGTCTTGTCTTTTTTCATGTTTTCTTCACCTGAAAAGACAGGATGACCAACATTTGAAGTTATACATCTTACAATAAAATATTTGTAAGAACTGCCACAGACTCTCTTGCTCTCTTTTTAAAACAAGCAGTTTCCAAGGACGTTTTTCAGATTAAAAGCTGTTACTTGCAACATCATATAAACACAAATGGAGAGCTGAATATTTTCATACCTGGACCCCATCTCTCTCACTTGACAAAGCTGGAAAACCAACGTCATTTCCAAGAGGGTGCCACACATTGGGCTAAAGGAAAAGAAGAAATTATTTCAGAAATTTACAGTAACACTATGAGACAAGTATGTTGAAGAAAAAAAAAAGAAATTCTTTCAACATATATGGTCATCCTATAAGACATCTCCTGAGTTTGCCTACAAGATATTTTAGGCTGTTTATATAATTGGAATTTAAGATGTCATCCACCCAACTTTATCTATCCATATTTTTTATTTTCATGGCAAGAAAATGCCCTTTTTAGCCCTTATCGGAAGCTGTGTTTCCACAGCAGGAACTTTGGAACTAGGAATCTACATTTCCACTGCAGAGACCAAGGTCTAAATTAAGTAGTGGGGACTTTATTTTGCCCCCCAAAAAGTCCTTTGAGCTTTAATTATTTTTTAGTGAGATGGCTTCCTATTTTCAGATAAGGTCCCACTTTAATATCTTCTTTTCCTTAATTTAACCTGGTACTGTTTGCTGTAAACGCAAACTCAGTGTATCACGAGACTTGACAATGGTCAAAAACAAGATGAGAAGATTTTTAACACTATTTTGAAGAAATATGAAATATATGAGCATTAAACACTTAATTTCCTGCATTCTGGAGATATTTTCTGCTTCAATTCATGATGGAAATGTCTTTATTTATATAGAGAAATTCAGCTGGCAGGTGACAATTCAGAAATATAAAAATCTTACAGAATATAATGCAGTAATCATCAGCTTGTTTTTTTTAGTTACTTTAAGTTACTTTTTTTGTTTAGACATTTCACATTTCTTTCTTCTACATTTAAATTGCCTTGCATGTTCATTTTCATTTCTTGCTGCAAGCTATTTTTCAGAACATTTTTGCATAGATGTCATTTACACTGGGTACATGTACCCACCACTTTCTTAAATAGCTGCCCCCATCACTTCTTGAAAGCATTTGTTAAAAATGTTCTGATAACCAACCTAGAGAAAGGTTTATTTGCACAAAAAGCTTCTGATTATTGCATTATATTGTATTATATTCCACCACCTGAATTTTGTGTTTCCCTTTAAAGCCTATAAATAAAGAAATTTCCCGCCACGCAGAAACTTTCTCCAGAATGCAGGAAATTAAGTGTTTAATGCTCCACATTTTCTGGGGGAGGAAAGTGATTTAAAGTGATCTTAAGTGATTTAAAAAAAAAAAAAATCGTTTTCACAAATAGAAGACATTTTCACAAATCTGAAACTGTGTTTTAAAGAGTCTTTAGTCTCTCTGGGACAGTGTAGTCCAGATTTGACATCTGTAACGTTGGGTATGGTGGTTTTTGATCTGGACCATTTTTTTCATTTTCACAAATAGAATTCATTTTTCACAAATCTTAAACTGTGTTTTAAAGAGTCTTTAGCCTCTCTGGGACAATCTTGTCCAGATTTGACAGCTGTATTATGAATAGTGGTTTTAGATCTGGACCTGGTTCAAGGTGGTGCAAAAACTACATATAAATCGCTCTTTTTTTCATTTTCACAAATAGAATAAAGTTATAACAAATCTAAAACTGTTTTTTAAAGAAACTTTAGTCTCTCTGGGACAGCTGACAGCTGAGAGCTGTAGGTATAGTGGGTTTTGATATAGACCTGTTCTAATGCAGGTAACTTAAAAAATAAAATAAAATCACACATAAAATAAAGGTTTTACAAAATTAAAAAAGTGTTTCAGGCAGCGATTCACAACAGTAAGAGATTAAAAAGTTTTGTTTGGCAACATGTTTGAACTAAAACGTCCTGCCAATAAAGCTAATTGAAGTATTTTGATAAGAGACAAAGAAATATCGCAAAACAAGCATGTTTAAGTTTACAACCTGCAAGAAAAACATATAAAGGAGAAAGCTGAACAAGAAAACAACTTTAAAGTGTAGTACACCACTTTACATTCTTTGTGCTTTGCCTTTTTTAATGGTAAGAAAAAAACGGTCCCAAAACTTTTAAAAGTCTAAACCTGTAAGTTTTGCTGTAGTGGTGCCAATGTCCTGTTATTTCTCACCAGTTATAACCAGTCTGTGCTGTTACCATTCTCTATGATGAGTAAAATTGTAAATGCATGACTCTTACTTAGAGTATTTCTGCAGTGGTATTGCTGCAAAGCAAAAGATCTGAGTACTTCCACCACTCGCTGTAAATACTGCTATTCATCCTCCACTCACTATACAGAAGTCCCCACAGTGATATCTTGGACCGGACTTGTCTTGAAAATAATTTAAATAACTTTCTCCGGCTGTGACTTTTTTCACCTACCGGTGGTGGCTTGTTCTGAGGTGAAAGCGGCATGGTGCCTCCTTCAGGCCACTGAAATTGAAATATTATAGCACTTCAATTAAACAAATATACAACCCTAAACCAAAGAAAGAACATTTGGTTTGCATAATATCCTTGTGCCTTTTTGTTTGTTCTGTTTTTGACACACGATTGTAAACAAAGTGGCAAATCAATAACCCAGTTTCATAGGGACAGCAGAAATATGATTAATGCTCCAGCTTATCACTGATTCCTGAAACAAAATCTTATACTATGCTATCTTATACTAAGACATACCTGCTAGTTAAACAATTTAAATCCTACAATTTTAAATGTACAGCACACTAAATATCTGAAAGACTTTACAGACTACCTTTCAGCTCTAGGAAACAAGTCATTGCAGAGTGAATAGCAGTACAAGTGCAGTACTAGAATAAGCACACAAAATATACAGAGCAATAGCAGTGTTAGTTATTTAAAGTCTATTTAAGTTGTTTTTCAGGAATCTGGGAAAATCCATCAGTCTTACTACACTGTCTTACCGAGGCCGCCAGAATGAATCCCACCAAACACAGTAGTGTAACTCCTCTCATCTTGAGCAAAATTATCCTCCGGTCTGCTCATTCACCTGCTTTATAGTGTCCATGTCAGTAGGTGGAGTCTGTTGCAAAGATTTTGTACTTAAGTTCTAGTTTAATATCAAAGTCCAAATTGGTATATTTGTTTGCAAATGTGAAATTGCTTAATCACACAAAATCTGCCTGCTGTTGGGTGTTTTTCAAGTGGTATTGTGGTCACATTGGGCCACCAAAAGTTAAAGGGAGTACATTTAAAATAATATTCAACTCTAATCTATAACCAAATGTTTGTTTCTAATCCGCTTGTTTCTAATCCGAATCCATTCTTCTGGTATCAGATGCAGATGGACACGGACGTTACAGTGTCAAGAAAATAATGGCAGAAAAACATTTTGAATACTTTGGGTTTATTTGTAATATAGTGCTGCGACTAACAGTTGTTTCCATTATCGATTCATCTGCAGGTTATATTCTTGATTAATGGTTTGTCTGTAAAATGCTAAAAAATAGTCAAAAGATATCATTGTAATTTCCTAGAGCACAAGGAGAGGTCTCAAAATACCTTGTTTTGTCCAAACGTCAAGCTAATACCTCAAAATATTCAGTTTACCATCACATATCGCAAAGAAAATCCACAAATTTGAAAGCTTAAATTTAGGGAATATTTGGCATCTTTGATTAAAGAAGGAGTACAACAATTATCAGAATAGGTGGCGATTAATTTGATCAAATAGTTCACTAATAGTTTCAGCTCTGTTGTAATGAAGAACTTAACAAAAAGAAAGTGATCCTTGTTAATGATGTCTGTGGGTATTAGTACACAGTGTTTTCACAGAAAATACATTTTCATTCAACAGTTTTAAATTTATTAGGCCAGTTGATTAAATTGATGGACTAGCTACACGCTGTCCCGTTTGTTTGAGAGAAAATGCCGGAATATATTTGAATTGCATATATACATAACATCACAAATAACCAAATATTAAGCTTGTCTGAACATTTAAGAGTTATGCAGTGATGTAGTCATCAGACAAATACACTGAGCTATGGTTGCAGAGCACAAAAGGTGTCTCTTCTGAGACAGCAGAGTAGTCAGTCAAGAAATTAGGTTTCCTTAGGTATATTTCATTGAGAAATTATATTTACTTTATTATTCAGTAAAACCATATGTTATTGTGTCTTTGCCACTGACAGATGACATGGAAAATGTAAGCCAAGAGTGTGAAACTCTGTCACTGTTTCTGCTCCACAGTCCATTATAAACCACACATTAGATAAAGTTTATACAAACATTGACAAGGGAAAGACATTCATTCTCTCTGTGATTATTAACCCTCGCCAAAACTGCCCGCCAACATAATATCTGACCCGCTGCCAGATTATGGTGCTTTGATAGCGGCAAAAAATATAAATAAATAAATACTTTGATAGCGGTGCTGAAATGTCATGACAGCAACAGTTACTCACATAATCACTTCTGTTCACTGTTTTTGCCTACAAAATAAAAGCACGAGAAACTTGGTTACTGTAATGGTGTATTTGGAGTTGAACTGAGCTTTTACGACATTAAAAGAGTCCGCTTGACACACCTCTGAAAGAGCCGTCAGAGAACGTGATTCCCCTAAATGTCGTCTGCCTGGAGATACTGGGATATACATATAATAAAAAAAGCGTCTGTAGGTTGATGGATGAGAATCAAACACTGAAACACAAACAGTGCGGCACATGCAGTGATCTGAGAAACATTTGCTGCAGAATCCATTTGTTGAAGAGAGAAAGAAAAATCATCCTGAACCCTCCCATTGCGAGACCCAACTGAGCTAACCAACCAACATATTAACAAAAGTCAATATTATGTTATATTCTCATCCACCATCTAATGGTTGATAAAATACTCTGATATAAAACTTTTTCGCCGACACCTGCTGTATATTATTACTAGGGCCCAACCGATTTATCGGCCGGCCGATATGAGCTAATTGCATTTAATCGGCAAACACACAGAGGGCTGTTTTAGTGGTGAGTCGGTCTTTTGTCACGTTAATTACATGACTTAAATAATTATAATAAAAACACTCTCCCGGCTTCCTAGCAGCTCACAGCAGGTTAATGTTACGGTAGCTGGGTGTTGGAAGCTGTTGACAGACGTAACTGTAGATTTATTCTGAAACAGTGTGGCAGTTTTAGTGAACGGTCCACATTTATCTCTAGTTCATCACTTTTAAATATTCTCTAAAATCACGTAACGTTACAGCAGCTAACGTTGCTAAATTAGCCACAGAGCTAATGCCGTGTTTATCAGTGGAGAAGCGCTAACGGTAATGCGCCGTTAAACTATAGTTTCTGACGTATTCTAAATATATCTGCGAGCAGCCTGTCTGCAGTTATAGTCTGCCTGTCTGAAATTATTAAACCAGGGTGGACATACACGTAAACGTGAACTGAACAAGAAAATAACACGACTTCCTGTAGCTCAGGCTCTTTTTGTGACGTTGTAGATGTGAAATGCTGTAGTCAGAGCCGTAACGGCTCTGGTTATAGTTATAACGTTAGTTAAATGAGTCCTCGTTGTAGAGAGTCATGTTGTATTAGATGCATTCAACAGCAGCTCACTGTATCATACACGGCATGATTTAGACAGATGATGAGAAATGGTTTCTCGTAGCTTTGGTCAGGAGAGTGCTGGTAAAGGGATAAACTAGATGTGAATATGCTACATTGGAATTGTGGCAGATTATGTGTAAAGTGAAATACACATGCTTATTCTCTCTCACTTTCTCTGTTTACAGACGGCTGAAAAAGTTGCACATCCAGCAACAAATATTTATTGATGTGCAATTGTTTACATGTTCACTTTTTGAGAGCGTAATCTATTTTATTAACATAATAATGGTTTTATAGCCCACATACATACCAATATCGGCCTGTTCAAAGTGTAGTTTATACAGTAAAGGGGTCTACTATCCAAATCATTCTCTAAATCTAAATATCAGTTCATAAATCGGCTCTTTTTCACTTAAATATCGGCATCGGCCCCCAAAAACCCATATCGGTCGGGCTCTAATTATTACTACTTTTTCTTCTTTTCAACGTAGTGATGAGTGTCTGCACTGCCTGAATTCTACCAGAAGTAGAACAAGAAGAACGTAGTGACGAAACGCGCTCTGTAGCGCTGTTTGTCCATTTTCAGCTACTGTAGAAACATGACGATGCGATGTGGCGACGTCCATGGAAGGGGGGACCCGTGGTTATGTAGATATAAATGGCTCATTCTAAGGTAATAAAAACATAATGGTTTATTATGTAAGGTCTTTATACACCACTGAAAACATAGTTATGGATCTTATATTGCATTTCTGTCAATAGATCCTCAGAAATATTACACACTGGACCTTTTAATAGCTGCACAGACTGTTAAAATGAAATGGTTTAACTTTTTTCAACAAATGTTTGGTTCTTATTTATAAAAGACTAAAACATATGGGGGGTACCAATAATATAGTATTATTTATTAAGTATCTTAAGGGTAGATAATGTGATTATAGATAGCACTTCCTCTTTGGGCAGAGATGTCTGACAGTGGAGCAGTCGTCCAGCTTCCTGTGTGGGAGTCTGGATTGAACGGCTACAAAATTGATATGTATGATGAGCTACAGTACCTAGCTACAATCTTCTGGCAAGTAATTGGCAACATAATAGCATACATAATCAGAATGTGACATACATACAACCATTTATTCTTAAACATGGTGTGAAAAGTATGGAAGTTAAAAATGTGCAGGCGCCCTGACTACAGTGTGTGTGAAGGTAATGGTAATGAAGGAACAATGTGGCTCTATGATGTGTTTTAATAGTTTTTGGACAACAATGGCTCTAATAAATAAGTTATATCAGGCTTTAAATATATAGACAGTTAGTATGATTAATTTGTTTTGTTGAAAGTAAGAAAAATTATATATTTCCAGCCTTCTCTTTTTAGTTGTTGTGCTATCTACGTTTGTCATAGTAGGTGTCAATTTTTTCAAATGGGGACAAATTATTTAAATTGAAGTTTTTGTGCGGTTAGACCCATAAAGTTTAACTGACGTTAAATTAACCAAACTAAGAAATGAAAGGAAAATATCACATAATGTTTTTCATAAAATTTTTAGTCAAAAGAAGCAGTAGCAGAATGATCAAATCTCCTGGTTGTTCCTCTTCCTGATGGTGGTACTTCTCCATCAGGACTTAAAATATGAGCTGTTGAGTTGAGCCCTCTGCCGTGTGTCCTCTTTCATTGTTTTTCCCTGGAAAAGATAAGATCAACAACATTTAAGCTAAAAAGCAAATTGTATGTTTGACTTGCAACATCAAATGATAAATTCTGAAATATTCAAAGGGTGCTGTTTATGTATTTTGTAATCCTTGAGTTCTGAACAGTTTCTTACCTGGGTGTCCTCTCCATCAGCATGTGGTGGTGCAAACCCAAAAGTATTTTCAACTGGCTCCCGGATACCATCCCACTGTACAAATAATTAAGTAAAACTATAAATTAATCAAAAGTTCAATACTTAATAATCATGGAATAACCTTAACCCAAGGACATAATAGTGTTGTATTGTAAAGACATTGACATCTAATGTCAAACACAGCAGTTACATAGTGAATAAATTAACCAATTTGATGGAAATGGCATGATACATGGTGTAGATCTCTTCACTTGCATGTTCATCAATTCTATAAATCATAATTTAAAAAATATTTATTTTATTGTCATCAATTCTAGAAAATAAAATACATTTCTAGACCTTAAATAAAATATTAATAATAAAGTGACATTTCAGTTATTGAGTGAAGAACATTTTTAATCTTTACTTAGCAGATTACAATGAGAATAACCGAAGCTATAGAATAAACAAACTACAGAATTGTTCTCAGTTAAAGTTATATCCTTTTCACTTTCTTACGTGGGTGTCAACAAGTGGAGGTGCGAACCCAAAAGTATTTTCAATTGGCTCCACGACATCTGGAACCTGAAAATAAAATGATAAATGAATATAAAGTTCACGTTGTTGTATGTTAACACTTTGTCTGTGAGTCTCTGCTAACACATTATTTCTGCCGCCTCCTCAGAACTCAATCATATGGTTATTCTATAAAAGTTACCTGTACCTACCTGTATACTCGTATTATTTTCACTGATTTTCTCTGGTACCTGAAATAGAAATTCATTGCTCGTTCATAAGACATGTAAAAAGCTCTTTAATAAATGTATACAGTACATATTTACCCTAATGACAGTGACACAACAGTGTGTGTTTGCTTGTTCCTGTAAAGTTGTCGACTTTGGACCTGAAATGTACCCGTTTCATAGAAATAGCAGCAGTGTTATACAAGCTCTAGACCTTTACTCCAGCCTTTTCTCTGATTCTTGGAAGTTAAACACATTAATTAAATCAAAATGTACTTTAAGGCTTGTTTAACTCTTACTTCTTGCACACCAGAAAGTCTTCAGGTTCAAAAGACTGTGACTGTGTGAATAACTGTTGTTATTTCATTGTCCTAAATTTAAAAAAGAACATTTTAATCCAAAGATTGGTTCTATGATGTCATGTAGAGTCTTTTAGTCTATATTTGCAACAAATAAACAAGACAATCTCCTATTGCATATAAACAGCACAGTGCATGTTGTATCAAAGGACAGTTGGATAACTAAAAAATCAATGGCACTCTTTGGACAAATACCACATGTTCAGTCCAGTCTTCTCTACTCTCAATACTCTTCTTTGGAACTGGTAGATATTTTGGAAAACAATTGACCCATACAAGATAAAACCCATGCGCTACTCAGTGTCTAGACAGAAAGCTAAAAAAGTACCAGCCTCCTCTCAGGAGTAATATGTTGTGGTTTAAATCTATTTATCTGCAGTATCCCTCAGCTACTATTTTGTTTGAATTGGATACCAAGTTTCGTCTAAACAAATCTGTCAGAAGCAGGCAACATCATTACCACGACCATTCAACATTCTCTCCATACTTTGACTTCCAAAAAGCTCTTTGAGAATAGTGAAATCACTTTCTCCTTGTCAGTCTACCCACCGTTGATGAGTTGGTTGTTATGTCAAACCCAAACAGATTTTCCATCGGCCTTCTGATCCCTGGTGGCCACTGAAAATTAAAATGTAAAATTATATAAAATTATGTCCAATATGTCCAATGACATATGAGTGTTTGCTTAGTACCTGTTTGATCATATGTTTGTTGGATTATCAAAATACGCAGATTTCAAATAAAGAAGCTGAATAATCAATTAATTAAGCGTTTTTCTTTTAATAGCAGCAGTGTGATACATAAAACATACAAAATATACATGAAATATAAATATCACTTCATTTATAACACTGAAATACTTTACTGTGAAACAATCTGTCTGTCTTTATACAGTTAGAATTTGATTTAGAGAACTAGTTGAGGGATAAAAACAGTGAGGTGGTGGAAATACATTTCAAAGACATTTATTCTGGAGCTGATGCTAGCTAGCCTAGGAGGGCTCTGCAGCAGGTGTTTAAAACTGCTCAAAAGGTCATTGGTATCCATCTACAGTCTACGGAGCATCACTAATATTGGTGAGATGCATGCGCAGAGTCCAAAGGACAGTAAAAGACTTGCAGTATCCGCTGTTGTACCATCCGACTACTTAATTCATCCTCACCACTCCACCATGTAAAATACTTTTATTTCTATTGCTTATTATTTATTCACCCTTGTATATAATTTTTGTATCTAATGCTTGTTTTGCAAGTACGATAAAGGGAACTTGCAACTTAATCTGATGTTGTAAAATGATGATGACCTTGTACTCACTTGTTTACTTGTACTTAATACTGTGTTGCTATTGATGACAACCATTTTTAGCATACATACATACATACATACTGCCAGGGTGATGATACTTAAAGACATGAGCAGGTGAGTCCATATTCTAAACACATTTAACACAGTACAAAAGTCCAAGCAAACTTAACAAGCTAGTAATATCAAGTTAAGAATGAACCTTTTATAGTCAAAGTCAGGTTAGGATAGCATTAAAACCTTAGCTTTACAAGCCTAAACTGAAGTTATAACTGTATGTATATTTACAAAGAAAATATGACTAGGTCAATTCACATACTAAACATTGTACCAAAATATTAATACTGTTGCTATCAGTGAGCTTATGTACTAACTAATGCTTAACAGCTAAGGAAATCCCAGCACATACAGTGGGGAGAACAAGTATTTGATACACTGCTGATTTTGCAGTTTTTCCTACTTACAAAGCATGTAGAGGTCTGTAATTTTTATCATAGGTACACTTCAACTGTGAGAGACAGAATGTAAAACAAAAATCCAGAAAATCACATTGTATGATTTTTAAATAATTAATTTGCATTTTATTGCATGACATAAGTATTTGATCACCTACCAACCAGTAA
>NC_060150.1:40055797-40136860 GCF_021292245.1 Micropterus dolomieu | reverse complement strand
TTTACTGTGAAACAATCTGTCTGTCTTTATACAGTTAGAATTTGATTTAGAGAACTAGTTGAGGGATAAAAACAGTGAGGTGGTGGAAATACATTTCAAAGACATTTATTCTGGAGCTGATGCTAGCTAGCCTAGGAGGGCTCTGCAGCAGGTGTTTAAAACTGCTCAAAAGGTCATTGGTATCCATCTACAGTCTACGGAGCATCACTAATATTGGTGAGATGCATGCGCAGAGTCCAAAGGACAGTAAAAGACTTGCAGTATCCGCTGTTGTACCATCCGACTACTTAATTCATCCTCACCACTCCACCATGTAAAATACTTTTATTTCTATTGCTTATTATTTATTCACCCTTGTATATAATTTTTGTATCTAATGCTTGTTTTGCAAGTACGATAAAGGGAACTTGCAACTTAATCTGATGTTGTAAAATGATGATGACCTTGTACTCACTTGTTTACTTGTACTTAATACTGTGTTGCTATTGATGACAACCATTTTTAGCATACATACATACATACATACTGCCAGGGTGATGATACTTAAAGACATGAGCAGGTGAGTCCATATTCTAAACACATTTAACACAGTACAAAAGTCCAAGCAAACTTAACAAGCTAGTAATATCAAGTTAAGAATGAACCTTTTATAGTCAAAGTCAGGTTAGGATAGCATTAAAACCTTAGCTTTACAAGCCTAAACTGAAGTTATAACTGTATGTATATTTACAAAGAAAATATGACTAGGTCAATTCACATACTAAACATTGTACCAAAATATTAATACTGTTGCTATCAGTGAGCTTATGTACTAACTAATGCTTAACAGCTAAGGAAATCCCAGCACATACAGTGGGGAGAACAAGTATTTGATACACTGCTGATTTTGCAGTTTTTCCTACTTACAAAGCATGTAGAGGTCTGTAATTTTTATCATAGGTACACTTCAACTGTGAGAGACAGAATGTAAAACAAAAATCCAGAAAATCACATTGTATGATTTTTAAATAATTAATTTGCATTTTATTGCATGACATAAGTATTTGATCACCTACCAACCAGTAAGAATTCTGGCTCTCACAGACCTGTTAGTTCTTCTTCAAGAAGCCCTCCTGTTCTCCACTCATTACCTGTATTAACTGCACCTGTTTAAACTCGCTACCTGTATAAAAGCCACCTGTCCACACACTTAATCAAACAGACTCCAACCTCTCCACAATGGCCAAGACCAGAGAGCTGTGTAAGGACATCAGGGATAAAATTTTAGACCTGCACAAGCCTGGGATGGGCTACAGGACAGTAGGCAAGCAGCTTGGTGAGAAGGCAACAACTGTTGGCGCAATTATTAGAAAATGGAAGAAGTTCAAGATGACGGTCAATTTCCCTCGGCCTGGGGCTCCATGCAAGATTTCACCTCGTGGGGCATCAGTGATCATGAGGAAGGTGAGGGATCAGCCCAGAACTACACGGCAGGACCTGGTCAATGACCTGAAGAGAGCTGGGACCACAGTCTCAAAGAAAATCATTAGTAACACACTACGCCGTCATGGATTAAAATCCTGCAGCGCACGCAAGGTCCCCCTGCACAAGCCAGCTCATGTCCAGGCCCGTCTGAAGTTTGCCAATGACCCTCTGGATGATCAAGAAGAGGAATGGGAGAAGGTCATGTGGTCTGATGAGACAAAAACGGAGCTTTATGGTCTAAACTCCACTCGCCGTGTTTGGAGAAAGAAGAATGATGAGTACAACCCCAAGATCACAATCCCAACCGTGAAGCATGGAGGTGGAAACATCTTTCTTTGGGGATGCTTTTCTGCAAAGGGGACAGGACGACTGCGCCGTATTGAGGGGAGAATGGATGGGGCCATGTATCGCGAGATCTTGGCCAACATCGTTCTTCCCTAAGTAAGAGCATTGAAGATGGGTCGTGGCTGGGTCTTCCAGCATGACAACGACCTGAAACACACAGCCAGGGCAACTAAGGAGTGGCTCCATATGAAGCATCTCAAGGTCCTGGAGTGGCCTAGCCAGTCTCCAGACTTGAACCCAATAGAAAATCTTTGGAGGGAGCTGAAAGTCCGTATTGCCCAGTGACAGCCCCAAAACCTGAAGAATCTGGAGAAGGTCTGTATGGAGGAGTGGGCCAAAATCCCTGCTGCAGTGTGTGCAAACCTGGTCAAGAACTATAGGAAACGTATGATCTCTGTAATTGCGAATAAAGGTTTCTGTATCAAATAGTAAGTTCTGCTTTTCTGATGTATCAAATACTTATGTCATGCAATAAAATGCTAATTAATTATTTAAAAATCATACAATGTGATTTTTCTGGATTTTTGCTTTAGATTCCGTCTCTCACAGTTGAAGTGTACCTATGATAAAAATTACAGACCTACATGCTTTGTAAGTAGGAAAACCTGCAAAATCAGCAGTGTATCAAATACTTGCAAACCAAGCAGGTGTAAGGCAAGGTGTTAAGCATTGGCTTCACTTTTTAAACCTGGAGGTTCCTGCTTGAGTGGAGTCCATGCCTGAGCAGTTTGTTTATGTCATGTTATTAAAGTGATGGATTACATAACTCAAGCAAGTTTCAGGGCTCCGAGGCTCAGGAACAACCTGCATGAGGAAATCAGGACGGCTGAGTCAGTAAACTCTTAAGTCCCTTCTTAAAACATACTTTTATAGGAGAGCCTTTCCCGATTTGATTGATTTTTTATATATGTTTTATTTTTAAACGTGTATTTTAGTCTCAAGTGTTTTCCTGTTTTTTATCGTGTGTTTTTGTGTTTTATTGCCTTTGCACTTGTTTTTGAAAAGTGCTCTTTAAATAAAGATTATTATAGCTGCCTGTTTATTAGGTCTAGCTAGTTACAGTAAAGCTAATGTAGCTGAACAGCCCTGAAATAGAGATCCTACCTTCCTGAAAGTTAAAATGTTAAGTTTTGTTTCAGTGAGGTGTTCATTCAACTTAAGGTAGTTTGCAGACTGCGGTTTTGTGATGTTTGTTTCTTTGCATTGGTTTATACTGATGTGTTTCTATTTATACGTCACTGAGGGAAGACTTAACAAGACAACTACAACATCTTAAATTCTTAGTGTTTTTCCTTTTTAATAGTGAAAAAAGTGGTGCCGATACTTTAAACATCTAAACATTTGTGTTTAACTGCAATGATGCCAATGTCCTGTAACTTTAAAATAACATTACTTTAAGTAGATAAGTACTTAAGTAACATTTTAAATACATGAGTTTTATTAACAGTATTACTACATAGTGGTACTAAAGTCTGAATACTTCCACCACTGGCTGTAACTACTGCTATTCATCCTCCACTCATTATACAAAAGTCCTCTCAGTGATCTCTTGGACCGGGCACTCAATTAAATCACTTTTTCCTGCTGTCACTTTTTTCACCTACCGGCTTTGCCTTCTGTTGCAGTTTCTTCTCAACTGTGCCTCCTTTATGCCACTAAAATGAAATATAAAGCAAATATATAAAATAAATAGAATTAAACAAACATATAACCCTAAACCAAAGACAGAATATTTGGTGTTTGCATAATATCCTTTTGCCTTTTCGTTTGTTCTGATTCTGCAAGCTCTTTGACATATGATTGTAAACAAAGTAGCAAAATAATGAATTAATAAACCAGTTTCATAGGGACAGCAGAAGTATGATTAATGCTCTAGCTTATTATTGATTCTTGAAAAACAATCTTATTCTTAGACCTATGTTTAACAAGTACCTGCTAATTAAGCAATAGTCCTACAATGGTAAATGTGCAGCACACTAAATAACATTTGAAAGACAAACATAGACTACCTTTCAGTTCTAGGTAACAAATCAAGTTACACAAAGTCAAATCATTGCAAAGTAAGAAGTGAAGTACTTTTATTTAAAGGGTTACAGTAATACATTAGATGATAAGAAAAAACATGTACAGAGCAATAGCAGTGTTTAAATATTTCAAATCTATTAAAGTTGTTTCCTTTTCAGGAATCTCTGTGAAAATCCACCGATCTTACTTCACTGTCTTACCGTGGCTGCCAGAATGAATCCCACCAGACACAGTAGTGTAAGTCCTCTCATCTTAAACATAAATTAGCCTCCAGTCTGCTCATTCACCTGCTTTATAGTCTCCATGTGTGTAGGTGGAGTCTGTTGCACTTTTGTATTGCAAAAAAAATTTGTATTTATGCTGCATTCATTGCAAACTCCAACTAGGAAAGCCACTTGAAGTTGGAATTCCTACTTGTGAAGCTTCCATGGAATCACACATATAACACAAACTAAAAGGCAACATAATGTATTTCCATCTATTTAAATTAAAATGATTCATGCTAGCATATATTAAAACCTGTTCTGCATGTAAATTGATGTAGAAATGTTTGATGTAGAATGTATGTTTATTAGGGAGCTGATAACAGTAAAGAATCTCTGAAAATCATCTTCTCTGCAGAGTTATTCAGTAAAATATATAAAAAATGCCAAAAAATTAGGAAGTTTTTGAGGATTACAACTTCACTCGGCCATAAAATTAATGAACACAGAGGGCGGTGCTGAGGGTGCAATTAGGTGTACACTTGACAAAGAGTTTGTCACGGTTAGCCATGTATTTCGTTCACTTTCGGCGTCAGGCACCACCATGCACCTGGAACGCTTTGAGCTTGAAAGTTGGATATTTCAACTCAGACATTTCCCACTTTTGAGCAGTCTGGTAAGTGTCATCTCTTACTTGGCTTGAGTATATTTTTTAAATTGGTAACAAATCCCATAAAATGTGGTTTTGCCCATCTCTCAAAACTTTCCGACTACAACAGCCTTCTGCCCGAAGTCTTTTTTTCCTTAAATGCAAGTCTTTAAAATCTCTGAAATATATAGTTTGTAGTTAGCAAAATGGTTCTGTATTTTCCTAAAACACCTGGCCACACATTTGGTGCTGCAGTGAGTATTTACGGCAGCAGGATGGTGCATGTGGGATTGTGTCAGTGTGTGTGTTCATGGGAATGAAGGAGCTCTGTGGCTCAAATAGATAAGTTATATCAGGCTTTAAATATACAGACAGTACCTGTTAGTACGATTAATTTGTTTTGTTGAAAGTAAGAAGAATATATATTGCCAGCCTTTTCTTTTTGTTTTTGCGCTATCTATATGTCATAGTTGGTGTAAATTTTTTCAAATCGGGATAAATTATTTAAATTTAACTTTTTGGGGGGTTAGATCCATAAAGTTTAACTGACGTTAAATTAGCCAAACTAAGAAATGAAAGGAAAATATCACAATGTTTTTAATAAAATTTTTAGTCAAAAGAAGCAGTAGCAGAATGATCAAATCTCCTGCTTCTTCCTCTTCCTGATGGTGGTACTTCTCCATCAGAACTTAAAATATGAGCTGTTGAGTTGAGCCCTCTGCCGTGTGTCCTCTTTCATTGTTTTGTTTTTCCCTGGAAAAGATAAGATCAACAACATTTAAGCTAAAAAGCAAATTGTATGTTTGACTTGCAACATCAAATGATAAATTCTGAAATATTCAAAGGGCGCTGTTTATGTATTTTGTAATCCTTGAGTTCTGAACAGTTTCTTACCTGGGTGTCCTCTCCATCAGCATGTGGTGGTGCAAACCCAAAAGTATTTTCAACTGGCTCCCGGATACCATCCCACTGTACAAATAATAAATTAAAACTATAAATTAATCAAAAGTTCAGTAACCTTAATAATCATGGAATAACTTTAATTAAACAATAAAAAGTGTATATATTGTAAAGACATTGACATTTGATGTCAAACACAGCAGTTACATAATCAATAAATTAACCAGTTTCATAGAAATGGCATGATACATGGTGTAGATCTTTTCACTTGCCTGTTCATCAATTCTATCAATCATAATAAAAAAAGTTGATTTTATTGCCATCAATTCTAGAAAATAAAATACATTTCTAGCCCTTAAATTAAGATAAATCAATAAGAAAGTGACATTTCAGTTATTGCAAAGTCAGTGAAGAACATTTTAGCAGATTACAATGAGAATAATTAAGTGACACAAGATATAGAATAAACAAACTACAGAATTGTTCTCAAGTTAGATCCTTTTCACTTTCTTACCTGGGTGTCCTCTCCATTTTCAATTGACTGTTGAATACCACCCCCCTGTATAAATAACGAATTAAAATGATAAAATAATCTAAAGTTCACACTCTTATATGTTAACACTTTGTCTCTAAGTCATAGTAGGCTGTTACACTTTATTTCTGCCACTTCCTCAGAAAACTCATTCATATGTTTACTCTATGAAAGTTACCTGTACCTACCTGTATACTCGTATTATTTTCACTGTTATTCTGTGGTACCTGAAATAGACATGCATTGTCTTTAATAAGAGATCTAATAAGCTCTTTAATAAATTAATACAGTACAACTTTACCCTAATGACGGTGACACAACAGTGTGTGTGTTTGCTTGTTCCTGCAAGGTCGCTGACTTTGGACTTCAAACAAAGCAGCAAAGTAACATAAAAAATGTACCTGTTTCATAGAAATACCAGCAGTACAATACAAGCTGTAAACCTTTACTCCAGCCTCTTCTTTGATTCTTGAAAATAAAATTTAAAAAACTTTACTGTTCTTTAAGGCGCATCTAATTCATACCTTGTACTCCTGAAAGTATTATATGAAAGAACCAAATACTGTCCTATATTTAAAAAAGAACATTTTAATCCTAAGACCGGTTCTGTAACTGATATTTTAACACTTCTATAAACGCAATCATCATTCTTAAAACATTAAATATGGAGGACACTAAATGAGGGGCTAATATCTGCTCCCTTAGGGTTAGTCGCACCTAGCTCACAAACACATTATTCTGTTGTGAAATGACAATGTTTGAAATGGTTTCAGTCTGGCAGCTTGGAAAGTTACATAACAAGATACCAGAGAAATTTAACATAATGTATATTTTTGGTCTATTTGCAACAAATAATAAAATAACATAGAGAATAATACAATGGATTTTTTTTATCAAAATGAACATTTAAGTCTGAGGTCTATATCATATTCAAACCCTTGCAAGAGAGTGAATAACAGGTTAGATCAAAGAAATTGTCATTTCGTGAAGTGAAATTTTATTGAAAACCAAGTTATCAGTGGCATTCTTCAGGCATACACCCCATGTTCAGTCTGGTCTACTCTGCTGCAGACGTTTCAGCGTTAAAGTTAAAAGCCATGCACTACTCAGAGTCTCATTACATCAGATGTAAAGAGGCATTTGTTGTGGTTTAAATGTGTTTCTCTGCAGCAGCCCTCACCTAATCTTTGGTTATAACTGGATATCAAGTTTTATCTAAAAAACACAAACTATCTGAAACAGGCAACATTGTTGCCAAGAACATTTCTCTTTCTGTACTTTGACTTCCCAAAAAACACTTGGACAATAAAAAAAAACACTCTCTCCCAGTGAGTCTACCCACCATTGTTGATTGAGGATTGTTGGTTGTCATTTTAAACCCTTTATCACCTTCCAACGGTGACCTAACCCCTGAGTCATCCAATGTATTCGGATCCTGCAATGGACATTCACATTAGATTTCAAGTAAAGCAGCTAAATCATAAATAAATGTAAATGTAAAATAAGGAAATGCAGCACTCATGTCTGTAGGGAAAGCTGGAAAAAGTGCCACAAATGTTTTACAAATCTCTACTGGACTGCAGCATGACTAAATGCAACATTTCATTGGACAGCCATAATTTCAAATTTTATACTGTACAAAGCAGATGACACCATTACCACTTTCTCCCATTAAGTCAACCCACTGCTGATGAGTTGGTTGTTTCCCTCAACCTACTCCCATTTGGCCACTGAAATTGTAATAACTTTAATCAAAGGATGTAATAGTGTTTTGATCGTACAGCAGCTACATAATCAATAAATTAACCTGTTTCATAGAAATATCAAATTTAGTTCAATTAAATCAAAATGTGAATGAACGTTATTTAGCACATTAGAATTTGGGTAATTAATTGATAGAAGTTACAGAATAAAGAGAAACTTCAGACTTGTTCTTAGTAGTCAAAGTTATCATTTTCAGTATCTTTTGAGATAAATCTTAGGAAAATCGCCAATCTTACGAAAGGTGGAGCCGTTGCTGCAAGAGTGAATCCCACCAAACAGAGTAAAATGCTCCCTCTCATCTTGAACATACATTAGCCTCCTTTCTGCACAAACACCTGCTTTATAGTGTCCATGTCAGTGGGTGGAGACCAGTGGAAATATTCAGATCCTTTTCCTTTACTTTTATTATTACTTGTGCGTTGATGTAAAAGCAGGATTTCACTGTTTTAGTTAGTGGAGCTCATTTGAACTATTTTGTATAGCTAACTAATGATTATTTTCATTATTGATATGCTCATTATTATTGATTGATCATTATTGATATTAATATGCTCATTATTTTCAACAGCTGGAACTATGAAATGATTTGCATTAAAAATGATTTAAATGATTAATATATTTGGCAAGTACTCCACTACATTTATTCATTTAGCTGATGCTTTTATCCAAAGCGACTTTCAATTGCAATACATGTCAGAGGCTGCACACCTCTGGAGCAACTAGGGGTTTAGTGTATTGCTCAGGGACACATTGGTAGATATGTCGCAGTGGGAAATTTAACCCAGGTCTCTCACACCAAAGGCATGTATCTTATCCACTGCACCATCACCACCACAATTATTTGACAGCTTTAGTTACTAGTAACATTATAGACCATTAGTTCGTGTGACTGTAGTGTATAACTTTGGTTGTGTTTAGGTGTAATTTTGGTACGCATTACCATAAACAAGCTCTATTTTAAAAAATAAATTGTTGGGCTTCACTAATTTCTAAACCCTGGTTACCCCTGAATGCATCACTTAATATTAACCATTTAATTAACCAGCCTCCATAGATAGGAAGGAACATGGCTAGTTGGAATAAGTTTTTAGAAATTCTTTCATTTTGTAATTTAATGACAAACAGTATTTTTATTTTTTTTATTAACGATGATTGTTAATCGTATGTTTCGTATGATTGACATCATAATTTGATGATGTTCACAGATGGTCAGGCCACGCTGCGGGCGCGCTCTGCCTTAACGTGCGCGCTCTCGGTCGTTACCTAGACGCTGAATGTAAACCGCAGAAGTTGAACAGAAGAGATGAAGAGGATAAAGTTCAGCTGAAATGTTCGACTAGTTCAAGTGAATGTAGTTAAGTTAAGCTGTCGACTTTAGTTTTGTTCAGTTGTCGTCGTGTTTCGGACAGAAGTGGTAAACTATGAAGGCTCACAACAGCGAGGTCGGAGTGTTTGTCCGAGTCAGACCGACGGCGAACTTCGCCCAAGACTTAATTGAATGTCTTCCTGACGGACAGGTAACAGGTTTTAATGCCACTATTAAGATCCAGTTAAACCGAAAGATAGCCGATTTTGTTTTTTTGAATTTCAAAAATAAAATAAAAATAAAGCTAATTTATCTTTGCCCAGCAGGAATTATTTTGCGGTCAAAACCGTTGATGCGTTTAAAACTCGTTAACTGGTGAAAACTCGTTAAATCTATTACTAGGATTTGTTTCAACAGCACATAAACACCATAAATGATAAGTAATATTAAGACCTTTAGTTAGACTTATTAGCACCTGCAAATCATTATAGTCATGCTTACTGGGTTACTTTATGTGGTTATGCTTTCCAAACTCGAGAATCTGCACAACTTTTTTCCTAAAAGGCCTTTCACAGAAAAGGTAGAGGTGCAATTAATTACATTAATGATGGCTGCACTACATTTAGCTTATGGCCCTGCTATTATGCATGAATGCTCACTGGGCCATTTAAATGGAGTGGAGCCATCATTTATGCCAAAACCACCTCTCAAAATTGAAATCTGCAACATTTAAAAAAAAGCCTAATTATTATTTCTTTGTTGGTTTCCTTATTCTTCTTTGACAATAAATTTAATATGTTTTGGGGTTTGAACAGTTTGTTGGGCAAAACAAGGGATGTTTAAGACCACTTTAGGCTCTGGGAATTTGTTATGGACATTTCTGAAATTTTCTGGCATTTTTAGAAACATTTACTTAAATAATGGAGATAATGATTGACAGATTAATTCATAAAGAGGATAACAGATGGTGCTACTAATGCTTTCCACTGGAGTAAATCCTGACTTCATGAAGACTATGCTTTTCATTTTAAGGCCCTTTATTTCGGAGTTTCCTTTTATTTGTCACCTATCTGTAAATCAATATCTAATAGAGATAAGGGTGGATAGATTAATAGCCACTGAATTTGTGATAGTCAGACAATTATCTCAATATTCAGTGGCTAAGAACTTCACCACATCCATATCTGTAATAAATAACCTTACCCCAAATGACAGCTTTGCCAAAATCACCCGTTTTTACAACCTTATTTCCAAATATAACTGAGCATATCTCATAAACAAAGCAGGAGGCGTTGTTTGCAGTTTCCACAATTCATTCTGTATTTAGTCCTGGATCTTGACCACAGCACAGCTGACACCTTGAGGCATTATTTCAGTTAATGCATTAATGTTTGTAGTTTTAGAGTGTATACTCTAAATCTCTTTTTGTGTCTTGTCCCTCAGACAGTGAACATCTGTCACAGGAAAACCTCCAGGAAGCCCAGGGACTCCAACAAAAGTCAGCTAAGCTCCTGGTCATTCCAGGTGGAGGGCGTCCTGCAGGATGTGTCCCAGGAGGAGTTTTACAACCAAGTGTGCCGACGGGTGGTACTGGGAGCACTGGATGGCTACAACGGTAGAACCTGTTTGTCTACATCAACTAACAAAGTGCAGTCAATTAGTAATACCAGATAAGTGTTCCCAACTTAATGTTAATGTGTCTTAGCCAGTAGAAGGGCCCTCACTCCCTTGATTATATTGAGTGTTTTGGAGATGTTCATTATGTAGTGTTAGTCTAGCATTTTTAATGTCTTCTGTTGTGTATTTTTCAGGTTCTGTGATGTGTTTTGGGCAGACAGGTGCAGGAAAGACCTATACCATGACAGGATCCACAGAATCATACAAGCAGAGAGGTGTCATCCCTCGGGCCCTTCAGGAGGTAACTCACTCGTGAACATTTTAACGTCTGAAACACCCTGGCTTTTTTTTTTTTTTTTAAATATCTCAACACTGTATTCAGGTGTTTCAAGAGGTGGAGAAAAGGACTGAGCATGCCTTCACTGTGCATCTGTCCTACCTGGAGATCTACAACGAGACCCTGGTGGACTTGCTGCCATCGCTGCGAGGCACACAACACCCGTCTCCTCGCGGTATGGTGGTGACGGAGGAGCCGGGCAGAGGGGTATTCATCAGAGGTCTGTCTCTTCACCCTGTCCACAGTGAGGAGGAGGCCCTCAACCTGCTGTTTGAGGTGTGTGGTCTAAAGTTTAGAACTGTAAAAACCTGTCCAACTTGAAGGAATAATTTGGCAAAAAATGTAAATGTATTAACTATTAAAGTTAATATGACCAGCAAGCATAAAAAACTGTTGATCCAAAGGTCCAGTATCATCTTTTCTTTTCTATATTGTTCCCATTGAGGGCCCTATGCTCATGTGGCAGATTGTACTTGTTGCTTTTCTTATCCCACAGGTGAAATGAAAATCTCTAAATATTGTAAAGAGGATGTAAACTGCAATTGACCCTTCGCTAAGCTCCGCTCCCCCTTAGTTACTGTTACTGACAAACTGTCGGCGCTGCCACTGTCTATTTCTGCACTCGCTGGAGAAATATTGTCTAATTTGTTGGAAAAGTGATCTCAGAAAGAAGCAGACCGTTTTGCAGTTGCATTATACATTTCAAGGTTGTATTCAGGCTGTAAAACTGACTCAAACGGACGTCAAAAAAATGAAAGATGGAAGCTAAAGCCTACAGATCACCCAGTACAAGTAAGGATCAACAGTGTTCCTGAACAGCTGGGTAGGCCTCTATTCATTTTTACAGTCATTAAAAAGCAGAACAGTAGGGCTTTATTACGTTACGTTCAGTAGGAAGTTAGCTAGCGTTAGCTAACTGGTGCTGGGCAGCGATTAATCGCATTGTTACGCGCAAAATTGAATAATGAATTCGAAAGTAGTGTATTGCACACTTTTGATTTAAATGAACTGCTATATATAAAAGTGTAATAACGTGGTTTTAAACACGTTAAACAAATAAGGTACTTTTTCACCAGCAGTATTCCCTTTACACAGTATCAATAAAATATTTCTTGTAAATCTCAACTTAAACATTAATGTAATCAAATCACATATTAAACAAAAGCTATTTCCCACTGCCAGGGAATTTTATCTAGCTTGTTAAAACAAGTTACCATCAGAGTCCAGTTTACTTGGGATTTTTTCTGAGCAGGTATCAGCAGAAATATTTTTCTTTTATCAGGCAGCAGCAGAAACTATCTATGTTCAGTAGCAAGTTTCCTTGTTACAGTGAGGTGAAGTGGTCGAGCACAAGGTGTACTGGGTGCGTTCCCGTCGCGGTCGTGCTCGTCTCACGCACACGCACGCCTGCTGCCGAAGTTGAATTGTCTTGTACGCGACGCGCAGCACAAATCAGTGGAAGAGAGACTGATCCTCGCTGTTTGTGAGTTTCCAGAATCTAAAGAGTTATCAGGACATCAGCAGGAGGGAATTCACATGGCAGAGCATCCCCGCAAAACTAAATGCAGGCCTATCAGGTAAAGTTAGCCTATGTATAATTTTAATTTAAGTTAAAAAGGCTACGGCTGTGTAGCGCACAGAAGCCGTTGCCATGGTTACTATCCATAGAGCGCCTGCCGTTCACTCGCGGAGCGCTGTCTCCCTTTCTGTTCACGTGAGAGAACCTGCCGAAGCCTGACCAGATCTTAGAAAAATACAGCCAAAAAAAGCTAGACAGCGACTCTTTTTACATTAAAGTCAATGGAGAGAAGCCATGAGTGTCGGACCTCAGTTAGAGAGAGTCCTATACTGTGACTGGACTGCCGTGTATTCGGGAGCGTGGCTTAGCGAAGGTTCAATTTACTTTTAATTCCAGTTTATGCTGTTGTTGGAATGTTGTTGTTTTTCCCCCACAGTTTCAACAGTTTTTACTGTGAAATAAAGTTTATGGTTTTGTCTATGGTTTAATTTCATGGCTGTTAAATCTGTATATTGTGTAATCAGCGTTGGATGCATTGTTAAAAGCTGAACCTTTTTTATGAAGCTGTTCTTTCTTTACTCAGGGTGAAATGAATCGCATTATTGGATCTCACGCATTGAACCGGAACTCCTCCAGGTCCCACTGTATCTTCACTGTGCATATAGAGGTAGAAGTCAAATTACCTTTCATGATTTACTATATTGTTTACTGTGGTCAAACATGCCTTTTCCTGCACATTATTTTAAGTAGTAGACTATGTCTTTCTCATTCACAGTCCCGCTCACGGACTCTTTCTGACAGCAAGTATATCACCTCCAAGCTGAATTTGGTGGATTTGGCCGGTTCGGAGAGGTTGCGAAAGACTGGGGTAAGTTTTAGTGTGTGCCAGCCAGTGTGTCTGGTTATATTTCAAGTTGCTTTTGAATTTTTGATCCTCCTGTCAAAGTGGAAAAAGGCCTTCTGTATTATTTGTCAAATCACTTAACCGTTTCCCCACTTCATGTCACCTTCCTTGTCTTCCAGTCAGAGGGTCAGATGTTAAAAGAAGCAGTGTACATCAACAAGTCCTTGTCATTCCTGGAACAGGCCATCCTGGCCCTGGCAGACCGTCGCAGAGACCACGTGCCCTTCAGACAGAGTAAACTCACGCATGCTCTTAAAGACTCACTGGGTGAGACTGCCAGGCACTTGGTTTTTAACAATGCTGATATTTGAAGTCGAAGCAGCCCTTTGCTGTGTAGTAATACTTAGAAAAACAAAGTATTTGTCTGTTTCTGTAGGAGGAAACTGCAACACTGTGCTTGTGGCCAACATCTACGGTGAGGCTGCACGGATAGAAGAAACAGTAAGGAGTGGGATATATTATATACAAAAGAAAACTCTCTTTCTTACTGTATGTGGTGTCATTTCAGCTCTGGATGATAAATAATATTCTTTGCAGCTCTCTACTCTGCGCTTTGCCGGCAGAATGAAGTGTCTCCGGGCTGACCCTGCTGTTAATGAACACATGGATCCAGCAGTGAGTTCACATGAAAAAACACGTACCACATCACATGACACAAAAACTACTCTAAGTAGTCATACATGGGTAGAAATATATGTATTATTTTTGTTTACAACCTGCATTGTGCTGTACTGTCAGTCATCAGACAATAGAGTGATCTCATGAAATTTACTGTTGTGATTAGGCCATGATCAAGAAACTTCAAAAGGATGTACAGACGCTGAAAGAGGAACTCTCTTTGTGTAATACATTGGTGAGTAGAGCTAGCAGGAAAATGGTGAGATGGCAGATATTGTCTCATGTGTTTATTGTCCTGGTTTACTGCTGCACACTTGCAGATCAGCACAAAATGTATACTTTAATAGATTCAAGGTGTTGCTCAGTTTTATTTTATTCAGCAGGACAGTTTTTGTTAACAAAGAAAAATACTGTCTTTCAGCCTTTGTCGTGTTTATTTCAAGGCATTAGAATCAGGAACACATTTAGCTGGTTCATATTAAAATTTAAATTCATTCACCCTTCACCAGGTGAACCGGCCGAGCCTCACGTGCGAGCCGTTGTCTGATGCCCAGCTGGCGGAGATCCACAGCCATATTCGGAGGTACCTAGAGGGAAGCCTGGATGAAATCAGTGTGAGAACATAACAAAGAGCACAGCTGTGAATACTTCCTCTGCCGTACCAAATTGTGTCTTTGAATTGTCCTTTGAAGGCTTTAAAGTTCTCTCTGTATGACATGTAATTACAGATCATAAGTATCAGGCAGGTCCAAGCAGCGTTCGCACAGTTCAAGCTCGCTGTGCAGTGAGTATCATCTACCTTTTGAAATCTGCAACTTCAAAATGCTAATTTGGAACAAGACTTTAACTTGTTAATGGTACGTGACTCAGCATGTTTATGTATGTATAAACATGCAGGGAACAGGAGCAGAAGGTAAAAGCTCAGCTATGCCAGACCTACAACTTGGTGAAAAAAGATCAGAGTGCTAACACAACTGCTGTCAAGGTCAGCATGGAAATTCTGTTTGTCTCTTGTACCAATGACTGCCTGGTCAGTGAACAATTCATGGTGATTGAGCTTTGATTAGATGTTGCTTTGTAAACTCTCTAGGAGTGGGATACCAGAGGTAGCGCTGAGGATGGGGAGGCCGTCAGCTTTGGGGTTCCTCCTCAGTCACTGAAAAACAGCCAACGCCCAAGTTCGGTCAAAGCCAAAACTAAGAAGCCTAGTGACAAACAGAGGTAAGTGACCATTTTAGATGGAAGCCAGCAAATTCTGCTGATAGTCTCTTTAAATGTGACAATTTTTGTACAAGTATTTTTTCCCCTCAAGTAAATTTTTGGCAGAAACATACGTTTCTGTGAAATCAAAACTCCTCATTGAAATTATTCTTGACCGCTCTGGGATACAATAGACCAGAGCTTTTCAAACTCTGAGGCACACCTTCCCTGGGGGGCTCAGAGAGAGAGACATGAGGCAAAGATACTGTGTGAAGTGAAAGGGAGAGGTACATGCTGGTGTTATCATTGATTTGTCCATAGCATCTGATTGCTGCAATTGGCATAAAATCTCTTTCTCAGATTTACAAATCTAAACACAGATCTGATGCAAACATTTTAGATTCAGTGTTAAGCAAATTTACAAATTTAAGTAAGTTCAGAGAAAAAAATATAACTCAGAACTTGCCTGAGAATCATTTTACATTATTGAGGATCATTGATGTCCCATCAGGAGGGCGGAGGTGCCACAGACTTTGAAAACCCCTGTAACCAATCTGGAAAACAACAGACCATTAAATGAATGATAAAAACACTTTAGAAACTTAACAGCATTCAACTTAACAGTTAAATGAATAAATAAAAACCAACCTAGGTCCAGCTGATTTGTTGCCTGTGTACTCTTTGAAAGACTGGACTAAGTTACATGTGTTACTTTGGTTTTCCTAATGGCACCCTTAATGTTATTATCCAGCCAAAGCAAGAGACTAGGAGAGGGGAGTCCAGTTCCAAGGAAGCGTCTGGAGAGTGCCTCAAAATCAAAGGTGAATTCTGTCCAGACGCCTGAGAGGGAGTCACAAGAACCAGATACAGAGAGCCAGGACACGCAGGAATCACAACCACCTGGCAACGAACCCCTCCACCCTGAGTATGTGTATGATACGTATATAATTTTATCTATGAAATGGTCAGCTCAGAGATCATTTGGTAGTCCGATAAATGGAATGTGTATTGTTTTTTTTGATGCCCTCATCACTGAGAAGTTTCCCGTCTCTGCCCAGCTCTGCACGAGCCAAAGAGGAGGCCTTTGAGGATTTTAAGGTGGGACAAGGCAGCCAGATCAACCGCATCTTCAAAGAGAACAAGACCGTGCTGCTGGAACGCCGCAGTCTTCTTCGACAGCTCACTGAGGAGGTCAACACTGTCAAGAGAGACATCGACTGCACCATGGCCACCATACAGCAGCACAAGGAGATAAGAGAAGGCCAAGGTACTGCTAATGTTTGTCATCAAGAAAATACCATTCTTTCATTTGTGCTTTGCTGCTGTTAAAGTTCCCATGAAATGGAACCTAGTCTTCCCTAATGTGAGGTATTTGTTGTTGAAACACATTCCTTAACAAGCGGAATATCAGCTAGTGAGAGAAAATCCTCATTACCAGTCTGCTTCAACATGGCAGCTAAGACTGGTGCTGAGGCACTTTACCAGCCGTAAATTTTGCGTGTCACAGCTTTTATTAATGGAACTTAATGGAACCTAACCCAAAGCTCAGAAAAACCTAGTAAATGGACCTTAGATTAATGATTATTCTATCACACGTACTGCTCGTGCACTAAATGTTTTGTGTTTACACCAAAAATAAAGGTATAATGGTTATTGTAATGGGAGAGTGCTTGACTGCACAGTGTGGGTTTGTACCGATGGTTCATGGGACTTAAGAGGTTAAATAATGTTTTCATTGTGTTTTTGTATGAAGGTCAGTATTTGGTTGTGGAAGGGGAGCCACTGCTGCTGGAGCCAGATGCCCCTTTATTAATGCAGCTCAGAGAGCTGAAGGCCCTGTACCGGCAGAGATACGAGGTGCTGCGTGACATTAAGGCAGAGGTCAACTACTGCCAGCATCTTGTGGATCAGTGCAGGCTGCGCTTGCTCTCTGGTCAGTTCTCCAAAGATCTTCTATCTACAGCTTCCCTGACACAGCTTACAGCATTCATACATACAAGCTCAAAAAAATAAGCAATTGCTTGTGTGTCCCAGAATTTGAGAACTGGTATAAGAAGTTTTTCCTGGTGCCTGAGGAAGAGCTGGACATAACTATGGAAAAGACCCTCGAACAAGTGAGTCTGCCCCACATTCATAATACATGTTTCAAGTAGAAGCACAATAATGCTTTTGTACATAAAAGGTACAGGTGCAAGTCCCACTCAAGCAGTGGAGGAAATTATTAATTTTACATATAGTGAAAGTTGTGACTAAATTGTGGTAAGGCGTTATTATCTGCTTCCCTGCTGATCTTAGGACGATGGTGCAGAGGAGAGGCTTGCTCCTGGCAGCCCCAGCGCTGAGTCATTCTACAACACCCACCACAGAACTCAGAAAAGGGTGGGTTTCAATTCTGTTTCACATGTAATGACGTGCAGTGAATGGTGGAAAAGGTCTTTGCCAAAGTAGAGATATATTAACAATCATTAATCTGTAAACAAAGATTTTTCTATGTCAACAGCGGAATAGCAGGGCACAGAGGAACTCGTCTGGACAGAGAAGACCTCCGATTCCACCTGTTACCTAAGTGAGTTTTATGTGCAAACTAAAGTTAGTGAACTAGTGAGCGTCCACGTGTGTAATTTTCCATTTTAGTGTATCCACTGCCAACCAGCCTCATTCACTTCTCCACTGCAGGGTTTTCTACATTTAATTTGTACATCAAGCACAAAAGACACAACACAATGAATCAGCTTCTTAAATGAAAAGTAAAATTTATTATTCCTGAACCACAAAATAGACTTCTTTGGTTGTACAAATTCACTAGTTACAGTCTTGTATGAGCTCTAACCCTTGACCCCTTTCCCTCCGACCTATTTGCAAAGTAAAAGCCCCCAAAGAGAACTCAAGACAAAAGAATAAAACACACAAACATGAAACACTGCATTAATAATGTAGTGAAACCCATCTGAAAAACGATTTACCTACTGTAAGTTTAAAAAAAAAAAGAAATATCAGCCATTGCAAATGTTATCAAACAAACTGAATTTCAGTCAGTGAGAGCAACATGGAAAGCTATCATTAGAAGACCTACATTAAATTAACAAATGCTACTATGCTGTGATTCTGCAAAAATACCCATCAGATACATAAACTGACAAGTGTGTCAAGCAGTGAACTGAATGAGATCAATATCTTGAGAGGGATTTCTAAATTGGTTCTGCCTCTCGCAGCTCTCCCATTAACAAACCAATATACATGCAGAGAGTGTCCTGATACCAGGCCTGTCCAAACCCAGACACATCAGCAGTCCAGACACTCGCTTGGTCTAGGTCAAGACTGGCTCAGTTTCAGACCCAAGTTTGCTTTCCTTTCATTATTTGTACATTATTCACACAATAAATGATTTTTCAGTGGCATCAGATTTAAATTAACCATAGACAGAAATATAAAACACCTGCTACCTTCACGTCACTCTGGAATACCTCCATATAGCTCTAGGATAGAAATTAATGATTCACATTGGTAAAATAAAAGATACCCTAAACAGGGAGGATAAGTACCGTTAATTAGTACATTATGCTAAAAATGTATGTTGTCAAACTTTGATATTCTCAACCTTTTCTGTGAAACTGCCAGCTCAATGCTGCAACCTCGAGTGGAGTTATATTCTATACAAGGGGAATGTAACAGTCAATAAATCTGGACCGATGACTCACCGATATTTTGGTCCAACCCATTGGTGAGTTGTGACACAGATGTGCAACAGCTGTACATTGTCCAAGCAATCTAATTTGTAGATATGCTTCTTTTAAAAACCCCTGGAGAATAAGTGTATATAATAGATTAACTGATATGTGATTTATTAGTTAAAAGCTTTGACCCATATCTATTCTACATTTTTGTAATGATAAATGATTAGAAGCATCAGTCATGCTCTTTGTGCCCAAAAGGGCTGGAAGGGTTAAAATGGAACACCTTTAATTTTAGTAAAACAATAAATTAAGATATTCTTAAAAAGCTGATCAGTGACAGTGCAAAAAAAGATATGTACTGTTTGTTGTTTTTAAAGCTCCACAACTTGACTATGAAGGTAGCAGGATGTTCCCTCCTCAATTAATATATACACTCCTGTCCACCCCAGGTTAAAGAAACCCCTGACATTTTACAATCTATTCACTGAAAGCCTAAAAATATCATTTCAAGAAGTTAGTATAGCTAAGACCCATTTCTTTTCTCTTCCAGTATGTTTTTTTTTTCTAAAACAGCAGAATCATTGGAGGTGCGAGAATTAAAAACTAAAAACTCTTTTTAAAACAGATCAGCTAAAAAGGTAAACTGAGTGTAGAACAAATAAAAACAAATGGTCTGTAAGTAGCAATCCTAGCTAACCACACGAGCTCGTTCTTGCCCTTGAGGGACTGTTGAGCAACTTGCCAACTCATTCACAGACTGTATAGGCAAGACTGGCACGCAGGATATAAGTGAGTGTGTACGTGTGGTGACTATCAGCTTCTTAGTCTCTGCAGTGGTTATATATAGGAAAGTAAATCTCGCTCTACTGACACTGTAGTGTTTAGTGACTCTGCACCTCCTGTGGATGCACCCACGTGTTACCAGTACTCCACAGTGAATGAAAATGTGTGTCTGTGTTCGCATTATGTCTTCGCATTTCTTCTCTCAGTGTGAGGTGTTACGTGGGCACAGCGGTTTCCAGGCTGCGGCGGCCCTGCCTCAGTTTGCGCTTGTTGCTGTAAAGGGCCATCTCCTCCAGGGCTGAGGTGGCAGGCAGCGGGGTGGAGACCTCAGGACTTGCAGTAGGCCCTAGGCAACAAAACAAAAAAAAAAAAACACAGAACAACTTCAGAATTGCATCTATAAAGCTGCTGCAGTTTAGCTTCTTTTCATTTCACTGATTAGAAAGCAGATGGATCCCTTCAACCTGCGAGAGAAGCCCCACATTCAGATCAGCAGCTGGAAAAAAGCAGGACCCAAAGGTTTTGAGCAGAAAACTGAAGCACCCAGTGACTGCATGTTTAAACCTGACACCTCAACAGGCTCTATATTCAAACTCACAGCAAGAGTTGGTACCAATTGTTGTTTAAAGAACTCATTTGCTATTACGTCATCAAAATGATTGACATGTGCTTAAGTGACCGAAGCATCGCTGTGCCAGCTGAGTGGGTGGATGAAAGATGACAATTATCTGTAGCAATGCATCCTCACGTCTAAAATGATTCCATCCACAGTCAGAGTTTAAAAAAAGGCCTCAATTCAGACACATTTGCACTTTCAGGAACATTACATCGCCTGCAGGCATGTTGCTTCCCTCTGAGTTAAAATCATTAAGAAATACTGTTAAAGAGACTTCTGATGACTGACCTGCTGCATGTATTTACAAAACATTTAACAACTAAAATGAGCATACTGACTGATAACAGCTCCCTTTAATCACTAGCTTCAGTCAGCGCTTTAAACAAATCCATGCAGTCTGGAACACTGTTAGTGTAAGATCATTAGTTACAAAACAGCAAATCTCTCTTCCACTTTGGTCTCAGCAGCAGGCAGAGCACACCCATCTTAATACCTGAACCCACAGTTTTCCACACAGGTTAGAGGATAAATGCACAAACTAACACACTCTCACATGTTCCCAAAAACACATGCACACAGGATCCTACCAAGACGAGCTGCTTATCCCAGGTATTCACCTGAATCAAAGTGGGAAAGAAGAAATTGAGGTAATAAATCCATCACTTGAAGTCCACACATCTTTTTCAGGCTTGTGCTGATACAATTTAAAATACTGAATAGCTCCAGTACTGACCTGGGTTAGTGGAGCCGTCGTCGTGGAACTGCACGTCATCGACTGTATCAGGGGACTGGAAGACAAGAAGAGACTGTAAATAACTGAGAGGTGGGGGTGTTCTCAGTAACCTGTATCCCAGGGGAAGCCTTCACCGTGTGAGCAGTGGAGCTGGCAGCGAGGGAGACTGAGAACACATGCCAGCCGCTCACAGCAGCTTTAGCAGACAGCACTGAAGCTCCCAATCTGTCAGAGCAACAAAAGCCAGAGTACCTCTACTTGACTAGTCCCCCCTGAGAGATGGGCATGTTAAAGGAAAGGGAGGTTAGATCATCAGTTCCGGGGTTTGTTGTGTAGGCACGTCCACAAAGAGACAGCAAACAGAGCGACACTACAGCACCAACAAGAGTCACCAGGCACGACGGAAAAACCAAGCAGCATGTTGAGTTGTTCTGTCTCTGTGCTGATGCCATTATATTACCAAGACCGATAATGTTTTTATCTTGTAATCTGTGTTGAGAAGCTGTTTATTGTACTTACGGAGCCTGTCAGAGGACCACTATGACCTGCAAGCTGAAGATCATGAGATCAACCTAGTCTGTTTATTAATGGCTGTGCATGACATCTTCTGGGAGGAGCTGGCTGACAGTTTGAAGAGGTCGTTTTATAAGTTTGTTTGTTTTAAATTAAATGTCACAATTAACACATCTGATATTGTTGTTTTGTTTGTTTTTTTTTTTGGGGGGGGGGGGGGGGGAGGGGCAAGATAAAATACTTTTATTATAGAAATGCGATACAAACTGAATTATATTAACTATCAACTTTAACCAGATGTCATGTTTGCATGAATGTCCATTAAAAAGGTACAATGTCATAATTTAGAGTGAGGCTGGCTTCTAACTGTTTATCATAAATGTTTAATGTTTGCATTGATTGGTTCATGTGACCCTCACCTTGCAGATCATAGCGGTCCCTCTAGTTTCCTGTGTGCAAATATGATGTTAAAGTTACAGTCACGTTACCGACACATGGCCACATCACTTCATATGCAGGAGTCTAAAACATTATACAAACACTTACCATACGGTGATGTCAAATTACATTACATCTACCAAAGGGACAACAAATTGATGTCACTGTGCAACAACTAAACCACACTCAGTGACACACATCTTGACCCATTTTAAAAGACCACTTCCAGACAAGCTCTGCTCACTCCAGCACTATACTCCAGGATTCCCAAGCTTCCCCTCCCATCTTTTCTTCCACACAGAAGGAAAGAAACTTTTTAACACAAAACTACCCTACTGATAGCGCAAGAGGAGACCCCTCAGAAGATTGGTGTTTCAAAAGCCAGCACATGAGAGGAAATGTAATGGAGGACATGTTAGTCCTCTGCTGATACGTGAGCCATGCGTGGAACAAGACAGGCATGGAATTGAATGTGAGAGTCGATAAAATGCAGAGTTTGTGGCCATTTCCCCCGGAACCAATTCTGGTTAGTGGGATCAAAAACCAGCCTGTGTCTCTGCAGCTGGTCAGTGTTATTGTCTGTGATTGATTAGTTAGCTGAGAGATAGATGGGTGTGTGAATGATTTGTGACATTTGTGAGTGGTTAAAAGTGAGAGACCAGAGATTGTGAGGAGGCAAAACCTAGACTTCAGTTGCAGTGATGCCTTTTGATTAACAGAGAAACTAGAGGGGAGCAAGGAAAGCCAGGGGGAGGGGAGGAGGTCGGGCCCCCCGGGAGCTCAGCATGCAGCCAATACCTGGATGTCGTATACGGGTTTGGAAGAAGGAATGGCAGCAAACTGTCGGTAGTCAAACTTCTTTGACGACAGGGACTAGAAGGATAGCAAACAGGAATGAGCAGAGGGAGAGGGGAAATAGGAAAACAAGGACAGAGAAAAAGGAGGAGGGTGGGACAACGTATAGAAAGGAAGAGAAAGGGGTGGAGAAGGAATAAGAGAAAGGAATGAGGAAATAGGTGGGAGGCAGAGAGGCTAATGGGTGATTCAAACAGCCAGCTGGCATATGATGGCAGAGCAGAGTGTGTTCTCAGCTCTGATTGGCTAGAGTGATAATGAACAAGATGGTGGATTAATGCCACAAATGTGTTTGGAAGCAAATGTAATTTCCCTTCTCCGGCCTGTAACCAAACAACCTCATTTGTTGCATTTCTCAAATAAAGCTCCTGAAATGAAACTGCAAAGCGTTACATCTTTGTTGAAATATTTGATAATTCACGCTGGTCACACTGACACAAAGGCCACGGGGGGGGGATCAATCAAAACCAGTTTGGAGACTAAGAAAAAGGAATATGTTCAGTGCTTACCAGCCGGCCTGGAGAGGTTAGTCCTCGAGGACTGAGCTCTGTCAGAGGAAAACAGAAAATGTCAAGTTAGAATAGAAAGGCAAGGAGGGCTGGGAATGACATATCAAGCATTAGATTATATTTGCTTGCACATACGTAAAGATGTATTTAGATTTTAAAACAAAAGTTAGAAAGTGCAAAATATCAGGTACAAATGATGAATAAAAGTAAGAGGTTTCTTAAAAATAAATCAATTAAATCTGATCTAATTGAAAGAGGCATATATTCTGAAAATTAGGAGCAAAGGGCACAAATGCTGTGTTTCCCTTCACTTCATCTCTGTCATGCTGGTAGTTTTGTATACACTTGTTGCTAAGTACAGGAAATACAGTGCCCTGTTGAAACTGGTTCTGCTGTTTGAAATGAATCTATTTCAACAAAGTAATGTTGCCATGTAAACAGCCCTCAGCAGCATTAAGGACAGCAGCTTCCTACCTTCCATAGGTGTTGGAGAGGGTGTGGGGGCGGGCGAGGGCGACTCCGTCAGTTGGTCTAGTGTCCCACGTTTCTTCCCGTCCCGAGACTTGGCGATGACCATCTGAGCCTTCAGTGCATCCTGCTCCAGAGACTTCATTCTACAAGAGGAACAGCCGCCATCAGATAAATGGTAGAACATAAGAAAAGACTTAAAGAAACACAAGAGACAAAGACTGACAGAGGCACATACACCGCTATAATGGGCGGGTGTAGTACCCATCACGACTAATTTCGGGTGCTCCTTGTCCTGGTTTGCTGTGACAAACAACCGGTTTCAATTTAATTGCGTAATAAGAGGCATTCCAGGAAAAGGACTACCTACTGCTAGTAGGCTTACCCTCAACTCACAAATAGCTTGCATACTTACTGCAGGCTGTGTGTTAGTACAAATAATAGTAAGAAAATCAAGAGAACAGCAAGGCGCAAATGAAAAGAGTGCTGCAGAGAGGGGGGGAGACAATACAGAGAATAAAGAGGGGGGACCAGATGAAGCTAGAAACAGCAAAGACGTGCAGTAAGCAAGACGGCACTAGAAAGGCAGTGGAAGCACTGTCGCAGTGTTGCTGCGAGTGCTTGCTTGGACCTTTCCAAACTCGGCCTCTAGCAAAATACCCCAATGCCAAAGCACCCCAGCACACCCCCACGATGCCGTGCGTCTGGCCCTAGTGGCTGGGGCCGAGGAGCAGACCTGAGCTGGGAGGCTGCAGAGGAGGTACAGGAGGAGGTGGGGGGCTGGGGGGCCTCTGCCGTGCCCTGAGAGGCCCTCACTCGGGCCTGGTAGAGCCTCTTAGCCAGGTCCTGCTCATACTGCCTAACATCCTCCTCTAGGCCGTAGGGCCTGAGCCCCGCGAGGCCAGGGGAAGGGTGAAGGAGGAGGAGGAGGAGAGGGAATAGGATAGGTACACCAGGATGCAGGACGAATATGAGGAGGAGAGGAAGGAAGAAAAGGCACACAGACAGAAAAAGAGAAGAAAACCAAAGAATGGAAGGTAAAACACTGACACATTTAGGAGCCAAGAACAATAACTAAGATCCCATTTTTAGAAATAAGTAGTGAGACAGAGGCGGCAGACAAAAGAACTGAACTTATATTTGGGCTGGCTGTAACTGAACAGTTATTGACGAGTCGGACAGTTGACAAAAGTCCTTTTGTACTTGGTGTTATTTACGCACGTGCTTCTCTCCCTACATCCACGTGCTTCCATCGGTCAGTGTTATCATCCCGGTCAAGGTTTATATCAGTACAGTCGTGCTGCTCAAAGAAAACAAACCGCCCCTCTTCTGACTGAAGTGTAAACCCACTTTGGTGTGCACATATAAAGCTGAAAATATTAATATTAGTGTGGAAAGATGCAAAGGGTGTCAAAGCCTCAAAACGATCAGGAGACACAACTAACGTGAGCCTCTGCAAGACACGCTGTGGACGATGTCCCCATTTGACCCACACTACTTACTAAAGAATCCGTGTATTTGTTCTTTCATTATTTCGTTTCAAAACCAAATCGGAAAAAACAAGTTGTTTTGGGGGTTTTCTGTTTTAAACCCATAACGGAAAACAAAGGTGATGCGTTTTGTTCTATCTTTGACCGGCCTGTGGTCAAGGCTGATCTGAAGCAGCTGGTTACCCGAGCGATCTAAGAAAATACCCGAATATGTTTATCAAGGATTTTTTCTCGAGGCTACGACCAGGGTGCGAACTACGGGGGAGCTTTACTCCTCTTAATAAGACATGAGCTCCCCTGAAAACATGATTTGTAATATTTTGGGGGGTCTCTAAAATATCAACAATATGCTATTTTTTGCCATTCATTTCTATTTTTTGTAGCCTATCATCGTGGATCATGCGTAATCAGTTGCGTAAGGCTTCATCCAGCCAGAGGGATCACCGACTGTCCACAGCGCACCAGGTCGCACCCGCGACCTCCTCTCTCTCGCCCTGTACGCTCCAGCGCCCGCTCCCTCTCCAGCAGTAGACCTACTACGGGTTGTGTTGCAAGTGGAACAGACAACCACTCACACTCACACCTAAGGACAATTCAGAGACACCAATTCACCTAGCCTTCATGTCTTGGATGGTGGAAGTCCACGCGGACAACATGCAAACTCCACACAGAAAGGCTGGGGCAGCCGGGGTTCGAACCCACGACCTTCTTGCTGTGAGGTGCTAACCACTGTACCACCGTGCCACCCTCGTTAATATACAGCTCGCCGAATTAACTAATAACAGTTCATGTTTGCTGTGTACCACTGGATGTTGTGACAACTATAACTGAATTAATTTGACACTGAAGAAATCTTAAAAACCGGAGGATTCTCAGGAAAGCTTCCTGTTCCAGTAGTGAGTTACAAACTGAACGTTGAGCCAATATTATATAGCTGCAGCCTCCGGTGCTACAGCTATATAATATTGTCCTGCTTTTCTAAAAACTAAAAACCCACTTATGTTGATGTTCAAGCTCATCTTAATTACATTTAATCAGGCACCGCCATCGATCAACTGTATCGCAGGTTTATCAAGTGTAACACAAATCGGACTCATTAAATATCAAAATCAATATTTTTCCGTTATGGGTTTAAAACCAAAAAACAAAACAGATGTCTGTTATTCCAGTTTTCCGTTTTGAAAAAACAAAAAACAACTTGGTTTTTCTGATATGGTTTTGAAACGAAATAATGAAAGAACAAACAATACACGGATTCTAAAGGTTATTACAGCTTGTTTGAGTTTGTATTGATGCTGAAATGGTTGATTGATTAATAAGAGGTTTAATCAACTGACAGACATTTTTAATTCTGAACTAATTAAGTGAAAAATGTTTCAGAAAAAGTCAAAACAGTTGCTGGATAAATCTGGACAAGATTTGTTTGTTTTTTTATATCATCAAATATTTAATGTTGTGGATGCAATTCATTACTCTGACCAGCAGCCATGACATTTCATGATCACATTATTCAAAAATAAGCCAACAGTGAAAACACTGATGAACAGTTGCACTAGTTAACAGGTTTTCATTTTTGTTTTCAAAGTGAGTCTCCTTCTTCCAACACAGTGTTGGAAGAAGGAATTTTAACTATGAAAACTGGTTCTTTTTTTCTTTTTACACATCCCTGTTAATTTCAAGTTTCTAGAAATACAAGGAGAAAACACAAAGTAAAATTATTGCAATAAAAATACATTTTGTAGTCAGAAAGTGTTAAATTTACCGTGCTGCCCTCCACATGGCTCTCTTCTCAGCCTCCAGAGCTCGTTTCTCAGCAGGGGACAGGTCCTTGTCAGGGGCCACAGTCAGCTCGGGGCTCTGCATACGAAGTCTGTCTTGGTGTCTGCGCTCTGCTTTGGCAGTGCGGATGGGAGCCGCCGTCTCTCCGGGATACACCGGGATCAGACTGACAAGACATACAAGTAGCAGTGATGACTATGGTGACAAAAACAGCAGCAAAGAAACATTCAGATATGTTGTGTACGATGTAATTACCCAGTCATGGAGTTGGGCCTCTGCTCCAGCCTGAAGCCATCCTCCAGTGAATTCCTCTGAGAGTCTCCCTTACCATCAACAGAGGATGGCCTAAACACACAAAAAACTATTAGCTGAAGAAAGCTGGATCAAGGATTAAGGATATCTTTATTGTCCCCGAGGGACAATTTGTTGTACAGACAGCAGTGAACACAAAACTATCAACAGTCATGACTTACAAACAAGCAATATCAAAATAGGCAAAAGAAATACACTGTTAAAAAGACCACAGTTAAAGGAAGGAAGGAAGCAACCTAAACTCTCAAACAGAGGGTGGGTGAATGGACCTTCTTCAAAGATCACGTTGGGATCTTTCAGTTAAACAAAATCCATCAACAAACTAATCAAACCAGGATCAATATTGTGGATGGTCTCAAGTATACCTGCTAAAATATGGGGCTGGAGCTGGATACAATTAAAGCTGAGGAAAAATCTATAAAAACTAATCGTACAAAAGTATTTGCATCCTCCAAGTGTTCCGACATCATACTCAATAGAGTCCCCATCGCATCATCAGTGCCTCTGCCAGACCTACAGGCAAACTGGAATGGGTCCAGGTTTGCTAGCACTATTTCCAAAAGTACCTCTTTTATAATTTTCTCAAATGCTTTCATAATAAGTGAGGTAAGTGCCACGAGCCTATAGTCATTAAGTGACTTCTAAGTGTAAAAGTAATAATAAAAATACTATACAACTTCTCACCCTGAGCTGCCACAGTAGCTCGGTGGTGTGGCGTTGTAGCTTGGTGGTGTGGAGCAGTGCTGGGATGGGGTGGATACCGGCTCCACGTTGTACTCCACTCCATCCAACAACACTTTGCCGGAGGCCTTCATCTGTGCCACCTGCTTAGCCAGGTCCTCCTCTTCCTCCTCGTCATCGTCTTCATCCAGCAAGTACTCCCGCGCCCGCTGCTCAAACTTTCTCTCTGGGGCGATGAACAGATGAAGGTTTGCAAATTTCAAAAGCAGGTTAGCAAAGTCAGATGTTTTTATTAGTTACTGTGATGGAAACAAACCTTCTTCCTCCCTCATTTTCTTGAGGTCATCTTCTCCAACAAGAGAGACTCGAGGTTTAGGTTTGTCTGGCGTCTGCTGCTTCACATCAATCTCAAAATACTTCTGTCGGTCCCTGAACGAGCGCTGCTCTGGGGTGCCCCTACCACTGGGAGAAGGACTCTGTTGGGTTACAACGAAAAATCAAGGACAGAACACAGAAAGATGAATATTGCAACTGATCAGATCATAGCACCTGAAGCAGCTGCAATATTTAGAAATGACAAAACAGCAAAATAAAGACCAATATTTGCTGCTAAAAAAGTAGATTTTTATTGATATTTGCATTGTTGCAGAGCCATTTGCCAAAAGAGCAGAGGATGTCACAGGACATACCAGAGAAGAAAAGTACGACAGACCAGGAAGAAAAACATTTGCCATTAAAACAGAACCCAACACCATTTAGCCAATTCAACATCAATTAAATTGGCAGTCCCATTATTGACAGAGGTAACACGGCTGTCTCCCTGAGAGCAGAGACTCCACCACCGGTCAAGCCAAGCACACCACGGCCCAGACAAAGAACAGGGCTGCTTCGACGTGTGGCGGAGGCGGTGGGTACCTGCAGGTCCGTGGAAACCCTGGAGAGGCGAGGCACTGCTGCCAGGCTGATATACTCCCGACGGGGGGAGAACTTGCCGCTCACACCCTTACCAGCTCCCTCCTGACCATCTATGTCATCATCAAACACCTCGTTGTTCAACTCAGGCTGAAAAGGCCACACAAGTTGTCACCGGACTGAGAGGACGAACAGCCAGTGGATTGTTCTTTTTCCATAGTATGTAACTACAGTAACCTTACAGCATATTTAGACATGCTGTGATATTTTGTTTTTGCAGCTGCAGATTCAATATTCACTGTTTGAATACCATATTGGCCTGATAAGGAGACCACCCCCTGTTTTCAATATCTGTTTTTGGAAAAATACTTGATTTGTCCTGCTGGGAAAATTGAGAACTCCTGCACGTTGAAACTAACTTTAAAGCATCAACACAGCTACAAACAACCCATAAAGCAACACTGGTACTCTCTTCACTCAAAAGAAACATCTGATGTTGTGAACATGTAAATGTCTAGTCCTGTAATATAATACAACTGCCACTTTATCAAGGAAAAAAATCTTATATTTGGTCAAACACGGTACAACAGACAGCTGTCATCATGTTCACTCACCTCTGGAGAAGGTTGCTTTGGGTGGAAATTGTTCCTCACACCATACAGGTCCTGTTGGAGGAGCACAGTGTTAGTAAAATGAAAAAAACATTCAGACTTAAGGACGAAGACAGAAATACAGAGCAGGCAGACTGATTAGCAGCTGGGATACAACATGTGGGGGGGACTGAATATTAGTACACGAGCCACACACGGATGAATGGACCAAGACTCAACACCGGTATGGACAGATGATGGCACTGGAGAACAAAAACCAACGATGAACGCATTCCACACGTCACAGCACGTCACAGGCCCCCCCGACAGCGCAGTCTCATTATAGGACAGCCTGCTGCAGTCAGGAGGGGGCGGGGTGAGACCAACCAATCAGCACAGCATGCTTTTGTCGTTGTGACCCGGAGGAGTCCGGGCAGCACGGCCTACCTGCGGCGGCTCCAGCACTGCCAGTGAGCGAGGCACAGCGGCAAACGCCTTGTATGCCTGCTTGACATTCATGGGGAACTCGTCGGGCGAGGTGGGGGAGGGGGCGCGAGGCTGCAGGGGGGGAGGGTGGGTGGGCATGGAGGGGATGGGGGGTCCATATGGTAAAGGAGCCGAGGGGAAGAAGAGGAGGTGGGAAGGACGGACAGACAGAGACATGGAGGAGAGGGTAGACTATGAACCAGCAAAACCAGCAAAGTTGAAGAAGACTGTGGAGGAGAACAGGTGAACAGCATGGCGGCTGGTTTCATGTGAGATAGGAGGGGAGTATGCCAGAGAAAGACAGACAGTAGGGCTTGGAAAGCCATGGCAGATTTTTCTGTTTGTGAAACAATCAGGAAGACGTCTATGAAGATTCTCAGTCATCCAGGTCATAGTTATAGGTATAGTAAAGGTTAAAGTCAAGGGCAACTGGACTTGGTTGAAGAGTCCAGTTGCCCTTGACTTTAAGCTTCGTTGGATAATCAGGAAGACGTGAGATGAAACATAGCTTCCTCAACATTTACCGATTCAACTATACTGCTTGCTAAAGGAAGAAGTAAGTTTCAGAAAACTGCAATTTGAGGAAGTTTGTCTAATTCAGGAGCTCAGTCGGGCTGGATGATCCGTTTGCAGGTGTAGCTCAAACACAGATAACCTCCAGGTGTGCCTGGAGCACCTGCACAGACTCAAGTCTTCCGTCATTTGGTTCTAGCCTCTTAAGAAAATCCTAAGTACCTGCATCTCTGCTGTACTGCTGTGAGACACCACCTGAGTGTTTTGGGGCTGTGCAGTCAGAGCAGGCGGCACAGAGCTGAGAGTGGATAGAAAACAGCACTATGTGGTGGTGAGGGGTCTTACAGAGGTCTGGGAGTTGAAGGGGGAGGGGCCATGCTGGAAGGGGTTGGGACTGTGACCGTCCGGAGTGGCAGGGGAGTTACTCTGGCGCACGCGCCCAACTGGCTGGATGGCACCCGGTCGCGTCTGGAGGGAAAACAAAAGATATTTTATACAAGAGATCAGTCAGGTCCCCTCAGTTAATACGGCATAAAATTACAAATCACAAACTCAGACCATTGGTTAAAGGAAAAAGCCCTCGTGAAAATATAAAGCGTTACAAGCTGACGAATCAAAAGTTATTGAAGCTAATGGTGCACACAAATCAGATCACAATTAACCATTCAGATTTTTGGTCTATGGTGTCTTACAATCTTAGGTTCTTTTTATCCCCAATGATTACAAGCACCAAGTGTCCATCCACAAAAGTTAGGAAAAAACAAACAAACATTTTTTTCTTGAAGGTCAAGGCTCTTTGAGATCTAATAATCAAGTTAAATGCCTGGAAATCATACTATATATAAACAATTATTTTACAGAAAAAACTTTTAGTCTCATTGGCATGTCTAACTGATAAAAGACATTTACTAAAAAGGCGAGTATATATTGGCTTCATATGTTGGTAAACGGGTGTGCTCACTCCAACTCTCATGTACTACAAAAGTTATTTTCTGAAGCTCTATAGACACTCACTGATGAGGAAATGTCATCCTTGGCAGTAGGAGATGAGGTGTAATGAACGTTGGCCTGTAAAACAATGAAAATAAAACAATGACAATGAAATGAAATGCATGGATCTACACCCTCTGCTAACCAACAGTGCATATAAACACTACAATTTAACTACTGGAGTTTCTTTAGGATGATGCCAGGCCAAATGAAGACACTATCAAACAATGCAACACCACCAGGGTTTACCTTGAGCTCATGTGATCACCAAGTGTGGGCCCTTTGTCTCACTTTACCAGACTGATCTCTCAGTTCCTCTTATAAATTATAAATGTAAAAGACTGGTAACTTTGCTCAAGGAAAAATGGAAGTTTTATTTTGTTATTGTCCTGTGAATAATATGAAGTCATAACTGGTCAGTAGATATATTAAGGACAATCAGTCAAAAATCTATTCTCCAGTGAACGCATGAGGCAAAAGCATCAGTAATCAGCTGGGCAGGGAGAAGCACACATGCTTTTCAGACTGGTAGGACTGTGGCAGACACGGTAGCTGAACTATTTATGTTTTATTAACATATAGAGGGCTCAGAGCAGCCGACACATATGCTAAAAAAAAAATCCAGGCCAGAGCAGAGAGGGTCACAAGACCCACTTACGAAGCGTGTCTCCCTGCCTGCACACAGGCAGCTGTTGGAAGAGTGGTGGCTGGGCTACGGGTGGGAGGAAAGTTCAAAAGGGTAAACTATAAGATACCTCTTCTATAGCGTTAGAAATGACTAATGGAAAAGGAGACAATAAAGTAAAAAGATGGCGGGACAGCAGGTGATGAATGTTGGGCAGGAGCGCTGGGTGTTAGGACTGCTCACCGGTTGGATGATGGGAGAATAAGGTGCTTCCCTGATTGGGCTGTCCGTCCTGGTGAAATCAGAAGGTGGCGCCTGGAAAAACATGAAAAATACACTTAACAGCTGCTCTTACTTTTACTCAGAAACCCAAAACAAGATTCACTGGGTCAGTCCTGTAGAAAACTTTTTGCTGATCAACATGCACTTTTCTGTGCGTCCCGCAGGTCGAGGTCCTTCGTGACTCATGACCTCCCGCAGCTGTTGGGGACAGACATTCCTGTCGATCCGGACTATGTGCTCAAATACCTCACGAGGTGCTACAAGCTCTGTGCTCACAGCAAAAACATGCACCAGTTCAGTTGGTTGTTACACAGAGATACACACAACCTGGACGCATACTTCCTTAGAGAAAAACGATTTCTCGATGGACCTTTGCACTGTGAGAATCTTTTTTTTTTTCCTTACTCCTCCTCTGCAGAGAAACAGTTAAGCTAGCACTAAAAAACCCAAGAGCATGGATGTGATATCCACTGGGGCCAAAAACAGTGGAAAATGTCAATCCCACTTTCTCAGAGCCTGAAGTGAGGTTTTTGAAACTTCACTAAGAAACCCTATTCACATTAAACATTGTCACTTGATATATTATTATAAAAATATTGATTGTAGTCGTTGGTTTTTAATGTCTTTAAAATTTTTTCCAACCAACCCAAAGAAATAGTAAAAACGATGTATACCAGCAAAATTTCACATTTAAATAGTGGCAATCAGATAATTGTCATTTTATCTTAAATATGTTCTCTATATGATTAATTAATCTTGATTTCTGTTGACTGTTGCAGTTCTACGTTCATCTTAATGACAAAGTATTTGCACTCTTCGGATACATGCCAACTACAAAATAAAACCTTCTTGTCAAAGTCTTGATGCATATGATCCATTTCAAGGGACACAAGTGAGCCAAACCACAAACTGTGCGCAGTAACACACCATGCTGCCTCCAAACCACACTCAGGCAGGCGGCTTGCCTTGCTGAACAACCAGGGCTGCAGCTGGCCTTGCTTCCCATAACCCACAGGAGGCCCCGACAGGATCTGCTCTGAGGGTGGACGACCCTTTCCTTTGCGATTGGCCACCAAGAAAGGGTTTTCTTTAAAGCAGATTGGCTGAGAGTCCACCATGGATTCCTCTTCTTCAGCTACAAATGTTGATGAATTAATGGTTGTTGATGAGCCAGCACTGTCAGTAGTGGAGGTCCCATTAGGAGAGAAGTGGGATCCATGAAGGTAATCTGTGCGTTCATACTCGGGCAGATGCTGTGTGTTCGGACTCGGGCAGGACTCCATGTGGCTGAGGGGGTTTGTGGGGTGGCCTAAACCAAAACCCAGAGGCTCTAAAGGGGCTCCGTACTGGGCCTGCAGGGGGGCCTCCATGGGAGCAGTCAGACTTAGAGAAGTAGAGAACTGGACAGGAGCAAATGAAAGAAGCAGGACAGATACAGTAAACTGACATAACAAGGACTGACAGGGAAAGTCACTCACTCTAGTTGTAAAGGCAATAAAAATAAAAGAATAACAACTGAAACGGAGAAAGGAGATTTAAGGATAACCCCGGTTCATACAATCTTTATTCTATTTTCGTAGGTTTCACCATTATCACCAAACTCACCAAAGTAATTGCTGAAATCTTGGAACACTATGACACTTGAACATCTTTTTTTGGAGGTAAAGCCTGTGTAGCAACCACACGTAATGTTGTGTGCTCACTTTAATCCCTCCTTTCTAGGGATGCACCAAATGTTTGGCCACCGAAATTAATCAGCCAAAAATAGCAAAAAAAGCACTTTTGGTGTTCGGCCAAATACGTCAAAAGATCGAAGAAATTTTACTGAACAATTATGTTGACATGTCGGCAGTGTGGACGCATTTTTAAGTGTTTGAGAAAGATGCAAAAATCGCCGTTTGCAGACACTGTTCTGTTGCATTGTTTCCTAGCACATCCTCTCCCTCTGTGGCTGACTTCTTAGAGAAGGCAACAAATGATCTGACCCACCTTGAGTGTTTCAGTGCATCCCTACTCCTTTCACAGGAAAACTGTATACTAACTATTCCAGTACAGAAGGAAGTTGGTCTATAAACTGTGATGGATGTTAAAACAGACAATTTGTATAATAATTTTAATGCTTCGCTTTAGTTTTCTTTAACCTGAGTCTCAGTTTTCAAACTTGTCTGATCTGACTGCTTGTGACTGACTTCTTTTAAGCGTTGTTGCCGCATCTAGAGACCTCAGAAATTAACTTAGTGAGGATACTGTTATCACAACTGGTAGCCAAACCGACAAAGGTAAGATGCAAGCGGTAATAAACCAGAAAAAGTGGAAAAAGTGAGTTAAAATATATCTAAAAAGGCTGCCAAATTCATCAAAAATAAGAAACTTTTGGTAAATAATATAATAAAAGCAACCTTTTACAAACTACCAGTTAATGAAAAGAAGGACGTTTGTGTGTGTCTATAAAAAGACCCTTAACATGCAAGACTCTAGCTGCTAAAAGGAGTTATTCACATCACAAATTCTGGGGCCTTAAAGAGAAGTGTCACTTACTTAATCTTTCAAGACTTGTTAACTGATGCTGTATGCTAGCAGACACATTACTGCAGTCTAGGCTCTTGGCCTCCGCCATAAATAAGCATATTATCAGATCAGCGAGACATTCAGGCTCCAGCACACCTTCAACTACTACTGTACTTAACACAGAGATGTCATTGTAAGAGGGGGAGAAAATATGCAACGTTTAACCCGGCCCATGTAAAGAAACCCGATACTGTAAGTGCAACTATAGACGTGTTGGGTTTTAAAAAAACCAAAAGCGAAAAAAATACCTCCACCCAGGTAACTAACCAACTTTAGAATTTGTCTGACGTGACCTTGACATGTGTGTTGATAATTAAAATAGCCGGACTAAGAATACAACAAGCATTGTGAGGCAGTAATGTGGCTCTCTACATGCTGACTGTGAGAGTCAGTGGTGTGAGGAGGGTCAGTGGGGTGGAATGTGAATGAGTGCCCTTTAGGCTCCGACACAGACAGTGAGGGACAGCTGGGGTTTGGCGTGAGAGCGAGGCTGCTGGTTCGTCAGCATGCCACCACACGGAGATCACCATGCTGGGAAGAGCTGCATGTCTAAGGAACCAGGAACTGAATCATTTTTACTCCCTACATGTGATAGTGTAGTCACTGCTTCTTAGAAGATTGCATTAGCATGATAGATCATTAGAGTGTTAAAAATTAGACACTGACTCGTTTTGGCATCTGCACCCTGAAACATTTTTTTAGCTCCCATTTCTTAATGTCATACACAATGAATACCTGTCTTCATCTTAATGAAGCTTGGTGGGCCGTAAACACCAACCACAATGATGGAAAGAAGTCTAGAAATCTATTGTTCTCGTCAGGGATAAAATGATGATGTCGTATTGTATTAATATATAACAATTCTGTCAAATAACCCACTTAAAAGTTGCTTCCAAAACATATTTCATCACCACGATTTTAACTCAAACCCCCTCCTTTTTCTGTGATGTTATAAAAGCTAAAAAGGGCAGCTCCTGTAGCACCTCATGCCTGACGCCTCACTACTTATTAGACTCTGGCCTGTTTACAGCATACTCAATTTTGCAGCTATAACTAAACTACTATTTTCAACAAGAACCACCTCTGGTTTTTAAGGTTTCTAAACCTTTGGTAACAACGTGCGGGGAGTTATAAAAGCACACTCTAATACAGTTTGAGTAGGACCACGTGTGCTGGAGCAGCAAATCCAGCTCTAACGCAGCGAGCACGAACAGCTGCACTTGAAACGTTGGTTACATTCTCCCAGACTATCTAACAGGCCAGAGATCTACAAGTAGGACACAACTTACATAATGCATTATTGTGAACCAAACAAACAACTTAGGAACTTAGTACTTGGTATACTTTGACGATGTGTATTTAGGAGCAATGGATGAAACAAGAAAATCCCCTAAAAAGTCTAAGCATAGAAGTCAAAATCATAAAACCTTCACCTAACGCAGATCAAAATAAAAATGGAGAATGAATCAAGACAGAAGTAACGACAAATACAAGAAAGACACAACAATAAAAAACACAAACCTGTGGGATGGTAACAAGACAGAGCAGTATGTCCACTCAGACTTACTCTGCTGAGGACTTTGGGAACTGAAACACTGTCCGTCTGTGCCTCTTCAATGACACCATCCCTCCCTGTCTGGCACCCCACCCACCCGGGAGACTCCATCCAGTTCAGAGCCAGATGCAGGTTTAAAATATCGCAGAGGATAGGCTGTTTGATAGTGGGCAGCTGTCCCCTTCCCCCATCTCGCCACCTCTTTCACACACTCACGCGCTTTATCCAACAGGACAGTGCCTGCCCTTTGGCCATGCTTCCTTTCAGTCTCACCCTCTTCTGTACTTCAGAGATACTAGTCATCTTTCTTCCACCGCTTCTTTCATTCTTTTTATTTTCTGGTCTTGATTCTGTTTCACTCTGGATGGCCTCGGTCTTTTCCTTCTTTTTCCAAACTTCTTGATATTCACGTTATTTCTTCAATCCAGGTTAGGGTTACATCTGCTCTTGATGTAGGACACAGTTACGTCACGCTGACATGATATGTTGTATGGTCCTTGGAGCAACCGTCATTAACGTTGCCCTGGGGTTATGCACATTTAGGGAGGTTAGCATTCCTGCTCCTGGAGGGGCAACTGGTCGGTTCTGGGTCACTCAGTTTCCCAGGACATAAAAACAAAAGATTCCATGAAGGGGTCTATTCTGAGCCATGAAAGCCATTTCCAACAAAGCCCGAACAGAAACAACCAATTTACAACTTGACAGGACTGCTTTACTGATTTAGTTTATTTTCTACTGCCACATGAAGACATCAGAACACGAAGAGAGTCTTACCCTATTGAGTTTCTGCAGACTGGTTGTGGGCAGCGCAGCCAGGGTTTTGTAGTCAAGTTTTAGAGGTCCGGTGCCAATGTTCTACAGAGAAATACATAGAAACACGAAGTGAGAAGGGAACAAGGCTGGGGTTTGTTACACAACAAGCAAGAATCTATTTAAAGGGCATTAGTTTTACTGGAGGAGACTATGTATAGAAATGTAGCCAACCATTCCTATGAAGTAAAGGATCCACACTTAAATGTGAACTGGCTAGAGAAATTCCCCATAGGCCAATATGAGATGTGTTGTTATATTTAAAAGATAACTGGTGATATTCTACATTTTCTTTATTGTTAACAAATTCAGCTCAAAGATATTGATCCTACTAGCCTGTACACTCTAACCCTGGTGTAGCTTATTCACCACCATTCATTCATAGAGCTTCATTCTTGTCCAAAACCAATTAAAGAGAAATGAATGGCCATTGCACTGGTTGACATGTTCCTTCATAACAATGAACATGGGCACTGTAATTTATATTGACTCAATCCCACAAACACCGTCCTGCCGCTGTAAAATACGCATCAAATGTGTATTAATCCACAACTGAAATTCTCAGACAAATACAATATTTACACCTGTTCAAAAAAACTACAGTTCCCTGCCGTTTGAAAATTATTCATCCTTTTTTTAATATTATACATTTATATCCTGTTTTTCAAGATTTACATATGCAGGGTAAGCACAGTAGGAACAAATGGGCTTGTGGCTGACAGCAACAGACTGGCTGCAGAAGCCGTAAATTATTAAGAGACGGACTGTCATTAGGGAGTGCGGTCCTTTCTTGGGATTTCTTAAAATAACAACTAGCCTTATCCTTTAAGGAAATGACAAAGGGAAACTGACTGCAATTATCAGATTGACAATAGCCATCTTTCTATCTAACTGTCAAGCGTACTTTTGAAATGTTGCGAAAAAGCAAAATCAGCTGGTTTGGTGCGAATAAACCAGGCTATGCAAGCGTAGTTATGTCAGAAATTGATGTTACACATGGTTGTAATAAACAAGACGTATGGATTCCTAACCAGACACAAAACCAGCCGCATGGAACTGAGGACCATTGATCTTAGAAAAATGGAGAGGTCCTCAGAAACATGTTTCAAGCGGGCAAGTTGCTACCAGCCACATGGCAACAGTTTATGGGAATATCCAGTGTTATGCCGTGTTTTGCATGCCTGCTGAGAATTTTATGCACCTCCAAATAATGCTTTAAAAAGCTATATCCTTTGTGTGGTTTATTAATGGTGATAAATGAATCGAAGTATATATTTTATGAACATTTAGAGTTGTTAATATTTTATTACACTCAGTAGAAGTAGCATTCATTGAGATTCAGCAAAAATATGCAGCGATAACCCCGTTTGATCAGTGTGCAGGGCAAAGTATCTGAAAAGGACCTTTAAGAGGTGAATTCATAATACGGCAGAACTTCAAAAAGCACATTAAAAAACGTTGATGGACACACAGTTTCTGACTTTACGAAGTAGATTTGTTTTTTTGTTGTGGTCAATGTTGCATGTTTGGAACCCTGTAGACTCAGGTTTGAATCTGGGTGGAGTGACTGCTCTCTCCCAGTGCTGCAGTGTGTAACTTTCATACCAAAAGCGAAGCGAGCGTCCGGGGCGGTGAGTTTACATACAAAGTCAATGCAAAGACGCGTAGAGCCGCGATTTCCTGTCGGGCGGCGCAAAGCGATGCAAAGGGGGCGTTGCGAAGGCCTTTGCGTGAGTTGAAAATTTCCAACTCAAGCGAATTTTCGCGGCTTCTAATTGCCTTCTCGCGTTGTGTGTTAACACTTGCAGCAAATTTACTCACGTGAGGAAAGCGTCGCGAGGATTAAATTAGCGTTTTGTTGCTTTTTTTAATCATTTAACCAAATCCCCCCCCCCCCAAATGTGTACAGTAGTCCCTAGGGAGTAGCCAACATTGTCACAAATTAAGTAGATTGCTATTTGTAACTTTTCTACTTTGAGGAAGAGCATAATATACAAGATCTCCCAGATCTTCTTGCCCACCTTTTACCTCGCCACCCTGCTGGCTTGCCACTCACAAACACTGCCAATTGTTGCCGTTTCAGTGCCAAGGCAAAGCATAGGAGCACCTACCGTTAAGCAAGTCTCTTCTTTACCTGTACTTGAAGAATGTGGCTCAAGACTGATTTACTTAAAGAAAACCCAAAATATTCTATTATCCCGAAATGCCGGGGATGAGCAAATGAACCCCGTGCCAGTAGCGCTGTGGTATGTTTGATCAGACTGCCCTTTTGCACAGACAGGAAGGTTGTCTGCAGACCTGCTGATGAGGAGTGTCTCACCTCAGTCTCCTCTTCTAGCAGGCGAGTTGCCTCCTCACGCTCCAAGCGCATACGCTCCTTCACCAAGAAAGGAAGGGGAGGAGGAGGAAGAGGAGAGAAGACCCCAACCACACACAGCCACACAGTAATGCGATGAGAGGTGAAGATGGAGGATTAACAGAAGAGGAAAGAAGTGTTACGGGGGTGAAGTGCAGAAAGACAACAGTGGAGAAGTGGTATGGAGATGATGATGATTGGATGATTTTGTATCACACCAAACACACCAAGGGTAAAGGAGAGATGAGAGAAAAACAGAAGGGAAAGAAAGGATAGAATCCGCACACATTAAAAATGACTATTCATTAGCTATGGGAGCAGAAAAAGCATGCAAGGTGGGACATCGCAGGAATAGTTCTGGTAAACACAATACCCACACACAGGGTGCAGATGAGAGGCTGCATTCACCCGATAACAGACCAACCTGAGCTTCTGACTCTAAAGCTCCACCCTGACTCGTGTTTGGCCTTTTTTTGAGCTACAATGGAACAAAAACTGAATTCTTATGCATCGCTGTATTGCCATATATCTGCTGATCTGACAGATACAAATTTACCTCCAGCTTTCCCAAAACAGTAACGGATTTTCAGTTTTACTTACCACTTTCTCCATCTCTTCTCGCTCCCACTGCGACGTCTCTCTCACCATCTCAGACTCCTGCAAAACAGCAAGATTTAAGATCCAAGAAATTGTTACTTTTCATCCTGTAAATCTTAAAGCACTGCCTGCCTGAGTAAACTAAAGCAAGTTCCTATGTGTGTCTCTGATAAAAAAGGTTGTATGACAAAAAACTCAAAGTGTGCAGAGGAACAACAGAGACAAGCATTCAATACAGCAACAAGCCCCTACATTCCTTTAGTGCGGGCAGTCTCCCAAAAGCTAATCTGGACAAATTAAACAACGGTGCTGGCGCTTTCTGGGTGCAGTAGTGAAAAGCTGAGTGTGTGTGTGTGGTGTGCATGGATAGGGTGAATCAAACTCTGCTCCACCTACTGACACCAAACTGCTGTGGAAGCAGAGTGTTGCTGTGACAGAATCGCTGAACAAAACATCTGATTCACGTGTTGACAACAAAATCACCAAACTGATTACTGGTATGTGGATCAAAGGGGTGTAACTGTGCATCCTGGTGCACAAACTGACACTGTTCGCTTACTTTACTCAGGCCTCTTTGGCTTTGTCCGGCCAAACAGGGCATGATTGCTATATTCACATTAACTTGACTTTAATTTCTCAAACAATGTTAACTTTGGTAATTAAGATAAATAATAAGAGCAGATATATGTTAATAATAATTATCTGAATTTGTGCCTTCTGCATGATGTCCATCTCCTCTGGGCTCAGGTCTCGGTCTATAGAAGAGATGCTTTCCATGCTGTTCTTGCGGACGATGCCTGTTGTGAATGGGTTGGCAATGATGCCAGGAGACGCCTGGGAATGGACCAGACACAGAGTTTGATCAAAATATATTGAAAAAGATCAGGCAACTTTTGAGAAAGTAACACAACATCAACACAGCTAGCAATTTATTGACAAGATCAGTTATTTCTAAACTGACTGAATATATATCTCAGTCTACATAAAGACGATTTTTTTAATTTGAGGTAATTTAAGTGAATTCTGTACGATTAACATTCACTCTAAAATGAAACAACACTGTGTTAACCATGCTTATAATGTAAGTGAAAAGACATTTAGTCCAAATGGCATCTTACCTCCACGGCAGACTCCTTTCGTGGGTCGAAGCCGTCACACACCAGCATGACCAGGGAGTCTCCGACAGCACGGAGCACTCGCACTGCCTCCGTGTGCGTCATCCCCAGCAGGCTATGATTGTTCACCTCCAGGATACGCATGCCAACCTGCAGTCGGCCGTCTCTTGCTGCTGCACCGGTCGAACTAACCTGTATGAATATCAACCAAATTATGGATAAGTTGATGACTACAACTGTCTGTCATTACCTGTGATTAGGCCGATGCATTAGAATATATTGAATAGATAATATAGAATATCCTGTTAATGTCTTTTCTTATACATCACTCTTACAACTTTGTCCTTAATATCCAGTTTTATTATTCTGTAGACAGCAGTCAAGACTGAGTGTGCCTATACTTCTCAAATAGATGGGATCAGGTTTTAAATAAAGTAGACTGTTTCATAACTCTCAACACTGGTTGAATAGTATAAATGTGACGCTTAAAGGCTCCAGCTCCTTCAAATGTGGTAAAAAAAAAAAAAAACTTTACAAAGAAATCACTTAATTGCAAAATGGTGGTGTATAACATAAGACATGAGGTAGTTTCAGAAACCTTAGAGATGAAGATGCCTTCATCTGTGGCGTCAAAGGGGTTTCCTGCGTGACCCTTGGCCCCTCCACGAATACTGATGCCAAGCTTCTCCCCGGGCTGCTTCTGGATCACAATTTCCTGCGAAGATAAACAGACAGCTCGTCAGGCGCGGTAAGGTGAGCATTTACCCACGTTATGTCAGCGTTAGTGCGTGTATATTTGTCTGAGTTGAGGGCCTCACCTGCATCCCAGGCGGTGAAGGGTCCCTCCGTACTAACATACGGATCTCCTGCTTGTTGGCCAGCAGGGCTCGCACAGCTTCCTGGTGTGTGGCATGGCGCAAGTCGATGGTGTTCACTTCTAATATTCGGTCCCCAACACGCAGTCCACTTTGACACGCTAAACCGTGAGGAATCACCTGGTGATGAGATGAGCCGCGGAAAGGGAGACATGAAGATGGATCTTAGGAGACGCAAAAACACAAAACTGGAAAACAAGGAATTTAACAACTCTTTCAAAGTTTTACCTTTGAGATGAACACCCCAGGTTCATTGACGCCGAATGGGTGACTGGCATGATCGCTGCCTCCTACGATGCTCAGGCCTAGAGGGCCGCCTGATTTCACCAGGGTCACTTCCTGTTAGGATTAGAGGTAGAAAATATATTGTAGTAAGGGATTTAGAAAATATTTCAAGCCTAAATCCAACAAAAGGGAGTCAATTAAACATCAGCTCCCAGGTAACGCCTGTCGTGTCTATGATTTGACTAATAAACACAATCCAACCTACTGCATGCACATATGTTTCTTTATAGGCGCGAACCACTTCCATGTAAACAGGAATATCTTTTCATTATTGATAACTGGGAATGATTCAGCTGTCATAATCAGGCTACACTATACACTACACCATTATTTAAATTAGACCAAGCATCCATGCCATGCACAATCTTCTCTGGATCTGGACAGCATTAAGGATAAGGCAGGAGCCAAATTAACAAACATTAACGCTGAATGTCTTCATGAGACTTCGACAGCATGGTCTAATAAAAATATAAAGCTATTCAACACGCTGAAGTCGCTCCTGAGAGGTCTCACCTCGATGGGATACTCGTCCTCCATCTGGCTCAGGTGGTTCCCATGAAGGGAAAGGCCTTCCTCCTCCTGGTCTGGTGAATCTGAGGGTTCTGGGGGTGGAGGGGAGTGGGCTCGTGCCCGGGATTGACCTGGAGAGCCCACTGGTGCATTCGGGTCTCGCTCCACTAGGAGGGCGATGGTGGGGGAGGTGCCGGTAAGAAGCGCTACTGCCTGGTCATGCCTGGCCTCTGTCATGTCTACACCATTGATCTGGATCGACAATAAAACCAACCACGGAGGGTGTCAGCCCACCAGGACGCTCCCAATGACAATGGGCCACATTTGCCATTGGCACGATGAACAAAAACAAATACATGCTGAAAATGGCAGGCTGCCATCAGTCTGCTCTCATCACATTCTGCACCTCATCGCCCAAAACTATTTCCAAATATTTATCTAAACCTGTCATTCTGATATTTAATTTAGTGGGAGTTTGTGAGTGAACCACAGTGATTACTGTTATTTGAAGAAGAACCCAACACCTATACAGAGCAACAGGAACAGGCAGAGAAAAAGAGGGAATGGGTTAACAGCAGGCTGCTGCAGGCAATATAAGCTGGCAGAGCTCCCATGGAGGGAGAAAGGCTACGAGCAAGCAAAGCTTTTTTCTTACAAGTAATGAAACTCCTAAATGTATGTTTAATTTAGTTGACTGCTTGTGCTTTCAGTGTAATTAGTTAAATACTTTTCCACCCCTTCTTGCCTTTGTTTACTTAAAACACAAGTGGAAGCGTGTAGTTCCTCCAAAATGTTTTATCTTAAGTCAACAAAGGCAAGTAGGAAGTCCTGAGACACCTGCGCCTTTGTCATTAAGACTGATTACTGCTAATCTTGGTTTTTAGATTAGACGGGAGCTTTCAGGCATGCACAATCTTAAAAACTGTAGTCAGGTCCAAAGTGACAAGCAGAGGTCAGCACTGACCCGACAGTACCAGCTCTTACCACCGGCTGATATGCCGCTGTGGCAACAGGCTCAGCCCACTCCACCCCAACACCATTCCCACCACCAAGCAGGCAAGGAGGTGTACTTATTGCATTAGTGAGCATGCAGATGGAAAGATTGTGCGAAAGAGAAAATAGACAATAGGAATAGAGCTGAAAAACCACCGGAGGAAAGAGGAGAGGAAATCCGTAAAGAAAGCTAAGAGGATAATTCAGGAAGCTTTTTGTGCGATTCCCAGAGAGGAATATGTGCAGATTCACATTCTGCATACTGGGAGAGGAACCTCTGGATGTGTCAAAATCAACCATCATGAGTCTGTTTACAGTAATACAGTAAGATGAAAAAGTGCGAAAGGGCATGAATGGATAAAAACATGCAAGTAAAGAGTTACTAATATGCAGAGAGCAGAGAAGGAAGAGAGCAAAGCCAAGCTTGGTGTGACCAGCAGAGGAAAGAAGAGCACAGAGAGGTCATGCAGGAGCCTCTGAGGAGCAAAACATATAAGCTCAATGCTGCACTAATTAACCAAAACAGCAACACAGTTTACATCTGTGGAGCGGCTCTGGGGTAGAATTAGTTTGAGGACTGTGTTAGTATTCTGTGTCAGATGCCAACTTAAGGTTTTGATGTGTTCATTTTCTGCATGTTTTCAGCATGGGACCTAACAAAACTTCAGATGAGCAATGAGATCAGTGTTGTGGGTACATACATTCAATGGAAATATTAAACATGGCAACGATGACATGAAGAGTTTCCTTTACATGTATTGTGTAGAACTGCTTGATTATTGCAAAAATCATAATCACGATAATATTGTCAACGTTGAAATCCTGATTATTAAACATAACTACTCATTGTCTTAGGAAACATCATTAATTTATTGAACTTTTAAAATTATATATGCATTACCCCAAAATAGCCCATGAAATAAACAGGTGAACCACTGAGCTGACGACAATTCATTACGTTACATAACTTATAATTTCAGTATAAATTATATGTAATTTGTTAAGCTGCGAGTAGAAGAAAAAGCAGCTACCGGCTCGGCTAATTTATGCAGTGTAAAATGCCATAGGCTTGAGCTAATAACGGTGACCAATGAGTAGCAGTTATAACCCCCGGTCATTGCGCTGAACTACACATGCCACAGTGTGCTGAGAGTGAGTTTGGGCTTTTAGGGAGGATTGAGAAAGGAAAGGGGTGTGCTGGATTTATAATACAAAACAAAATGAGGGCATAATTTCGAAACGTAATGTGGCTTAATGATCGTTTTATCTCGATCTTGTTTTCATAATGGTTGGAAGCCAAAATCGTAACACAAAATAGATTTTGATTAATTGTACAGCCCTATCATAAGATGGCACACCCACTGAACTACCCCAGATCTAGATTATTATGTGAATTTTTATTTAGCCACCCATAAACTAAACTATAACAGCTAAAACACCAATATCCATTTGTCTGGATATACTGTATCCAGTTTGAACCTATTTTAAATCCCTCCTGGAGATAATTAATGAAGAGAAAGAGAAAAACACTGTAAAGGAAACCCTGCTTTGATCACAGTGACTGCTATGATGCCCAGATGGAGATGTGGAGGGGATGTGTAGTACTCACAGAGATTACCCTGTCGCCTACTCGCAGCGTGCTGTCTCTGTGTGCCGCTCCCCCGTCTGCGATGCGAGAGATATAGATTCCCTAAACACAGACGAGAGACACTGTCAAATGTTTAAACTTTCATGAACATTTGTGGATATTTACTACTCAGTTTTAAGAACTACAGATAAAACAGATGTTGGTAATATCCTGCCTGTGAGCCGCATTAGACAGTCGGTGGTAAAAGGGTCTTGTGCAACAGGCTGCAACGCTGTGATGAATTACTATGCTGACTGTGAGCTGTGAGGAAGGGGAGCTGCCAGTCAGTCAGTATATGAGTGGATCTGAGCCAAAAATAGAATCCCTTTATTCATTACCACTGGAAAGTTTTATATAGGTGGTTCTGAAATATTGGTAGACCACAGTACCACAAACTGTGATATAAAGTTGTACAAATAAACAAACAAACCCTCACATACATTACAACTGATCAACAGCATCATGTTTGATTACAACTACAGCAAAAGCAGCCTATACAAAATCATGACCCCCGAGACATAGTTTGCTCACACAAATTACACAACTTAGTTTTACCAAATAAAACCCAGCTGAATTCGTAGACTGCCTCACCAAAACAAAATGTGTAAACACATGCAGGAGCAAAGTCTACTGCACCTCCCCCTCAGATCAACCAACAACCAAGTCACTGCATCCATTTCAAAAAGCTTTTGAAAGTGAGGCAAGACTTACAGTCAGACCCGCCTAAATCCTACGTTTATGAGTCCTTTCCTCTTTGTGGGGTCGCTGTGCTGCACGAGTTGCAACACATGTATTGCGGTGGCCCAGATATACATACATCTCACCCCGTCCAATTACAGCGGGCCTATCAGGTATCAAGGCCTAGCTATTCATATCTCCGTCTCCCTGGTGATGACTGTAAACGCTGCGGCTGGAATGGACACTGTTAAAAGACAGATCCCTGTGACCGAGACGGTTACTGGAAGCACTTAGTGACCCAACTTCATGACCACATCTGCCATTTAGTGGTTGTATGGTAGATTGTGTCTTTAGCTTTATTATCAACTTTCAGTGAACTGTGTTGTGATGATATTATAATCATATTTTATCTTTCAAAAAGGAAAAAAAATCTGATATAAAAATCAGTGAATTAAAAACTAACAAACTCAGTTATTTTGTTTAACACATTTGTTTTATGTAACAATAGAACAGATCATTGCATCAATTTGATTATTTTTTATGATTTTGCAAACATTTGCCATAACAGTTCTTATTATCATGATACTGATTTCAACTCGGGCTGGGCAATAAAACAATAATGATAATTATTGCGATATTTTTACTCAATAACAAAATAACAAATGTTGAATAAATGTTTGATTTAATAATTCATTTGAATCACAAACAAATTAGCACTTCATTTTTCTTTTAAGATATTTATTTTGTTGAGGAAAAGGGACACAAAAAAAGAGTACTTAATTTTAATCATGCCTATTTGTTGATTTTATCATAATTGTTTTGAATGTTCTACTTCAGATTTATAAAGGTGAAAAAAACACAATTAATGGTCTGTTTTTTGATCTGCTTTTGTTCAGGAGCAAAAATCAGACTTTAAACTTGAGAGAAAAAATTACTTGACATTTACCGTGATAATTATCTATATCGAATAATCAGATTTTTTTATAACATTTTTGGCCATATCATCCCCGCCCCCTCAGAAACCATAATACATACAAGGCCCTTTTCTGGGAGGAAGCTGTCAAATATGTAAGAGTATAACGGCTAAAGGTCAACTTTCTACACTTGTGACTTAGCAGCGTCTTCTCTTTACCATGCAACCAAAATATTACATTCTTCATTATTGTCTTTACTCTTCATCACGAGTAGGCAAGGCTCTCCAAAGCCCTTGCAAAAAAAATGTTTATTAGAGGGGTGTTATGGGCGTGTTTGCATGTCTCACCGTGTCTCCTGTGCGGTAGGGCGTGGAGCCTTTACCCCCTGCGATGCTGAATCCCAGCCCCTTGTCGTTTCGGATCAGGCAGGTGGAGAGTCGCTGCTGAGGCCCGCTGGGAGTCGTCTCCAAGTTGAAGGCGAGGCCACTGCTCCGTCTCTCCCGCGGGAAGTAGTCATCCTCTGGCCGCAGTGGCGTGGTGGTGATGGCATTCTCTGGCTCCACCATACGCTCCCGTAGCACTGTCATGGAAACTGTAGCACCAGAGCTACGAAGAGCTTCAACTGCTGTGTGATGTTCTGCTTCATGGAGGTCCACTCCATTCACCTGAGACAAACAATGAGTTTAGAGTGACTTGACTTGCAATGCTGTTTAATGAAACATCTTCCTATAAAACAGAGGCAAGAGTCGCTAAAAACAAAAAGACGAACAGAAAATGCTTCACCTCTAGGAGTTTGTCTCCTACTTTCACCCCTGCTCTGGCTGCCGGACCCTCCTCAGATACTCTTGAGATGAAGATTCCCTGGACACAGACAAAAAAAATAAAATGAATTTGAATAATCAAGGCTTCTGATATTTTTTTTTTTTTTTACCATATCCAGATTTTAGGCACACATCTTACCTCATCATCTCCTTTGTACGGTGTAGATCCTTTCCCTCCAGCAATGCTGATACCCAGGCCACCTGTTTGTCGCTGGATGATCAAGGTGTGCTGCAAGTTAAGGAGGGGGGAGTCAGCACAACTACTAGTGAAGACCCTCTAAACACCACTGAGGACAGATTGAGGGGGAGGAGAGCCCACAATGTTGTTGTAAAAAAAACAAAACAAAGAGAAAATACTTAATTGCCATTTATTTCACCTTAAACTTTATGATGATGTAAGTTATGGGTGACCTCCCTCTTTCTGCCAGTAGGTGGCGTCAATGAATTTCTCACAGCAGCATCATGTCATGCTAGCGGATGGATGGAAAGATACTTTGACTTGTCTGGAGCCTAATGTCAGTTTAAGTTGATGATTTTAAGCCTTGAATTTTGCTTTAAAGACATTTCGTAAGAATATGGTAAAAACTAATTTGTCATCTAGCAGTAACCACTTAACTGACAGCAGACTTCAGACATAAAGCGAACAAACACAAACACTATGAAGTCCTCTTTTACTGGACTCGCAGAGGGGTGACCCTTCTTGAAAACATACAATGTGTCTTGTGTATACGGAAGAGGGGACTGTGAGGTAAACACTAATAAGTCCTAACAGACTTTGAATATTCAGTATTCTTGCAAGCCATGCAAAAAGGGAGAGGAATGGAGACAAATGAGGGAGAGGTGGAAGGGAAAGGGAAATGTCAGGAGTAACAGATGAAAAAAGTGCTGTGTCCTGGATGTGGAGATGCTTTTAACGTTGTAGTGTAGATACCGCAGGCATTTGTTGTAATAGGATATATCATAAGATAAGCAGACTTAAATACAGTGTATGAGTACACAGATACTTAACTTTGTGATACTAAATAACACTTTATAACAAAGTTTCAGTACAGGTTGACTAAACAGCGTAGGTGAGAATTAAAACATGAACAAAAACATGCAAACAAAAGACATTTGAAAATGGAAAAAAAAAAAAATTGACAATACAAATATCCAGTTTGTCATCTCCTAAAATTTTAAAATTTAAGTCTTGACAGTCTATACAGGTTTATAATATTAAAATTAGACTACTGAGAAGTCAGCGTCATCCATCTTCTTCAATCTGGAGCTCCTCCTCTGGTTGGCAGTTGAGTTACCTACTATGTACCTAACAAACAAACAAAAAAATCCTGGAGGAAGCTGGAGAAGCAGCCTCATCACAAAGCCACCAGCCCATTCATTCCAGGGCAACACAGCGAGGACAGAGGACGAAAAGGAGCAAAGCAGCAGAAGCAGAGGAAAGGTACAGCAGAGACGTAGTGTGGCAGAACCTGATGCCGGACTGGGATTCATTTTACTGAGTCTACAGACAAACACAGCTGTGGGCATCCAGGGGACTAATGAGTACTTGGGAGGGTCAAGGCTTCCAACAAACTAATGTTTGTCGTTTCAAGTACAAAGACGTTGTTTAGATTTAACACTGCAAAAACACACTTCTCAATTCTACATTACATGCACCGATATGGATATTATCAAAAGTCATGTAGCATTATAGAGTATGCTGTTACTCAGATATAAGATGCACTTGAGATTTACTTGGCCAAACCAAATTCAATGGTTAAAACATAATAATTGTGTGAAACTAAAACTTTCCTCAGGACGTAAAAACAAGGACTGCTCTGGCCTCCTAAAACACATCCTAATAGTTCTTATTTAAAAATGCTGTAATCAAGGTTAAGTCATATGTTCAATGTAACTACATGTAGATGAGAAAAACGGTGGACCACTTGCGAAATAGGTAATGTTGCATGGGGTGGTACGATAAAAAACAGCTGCCATAGTGAACTTACAGGATGAAGAGCTAGCTGCATTACTGGCTTTCAGCCGTGTTGCTGGAGGTACACACAGCACACAACAGTATGTATGGACATTTTGAACACACACACAGATAGAATAGGCTTCCCACAGATGCACATATACTATCATAATTTGGGTTAATGATTTAGACAAAAATATCCAATTGTGATTATTTTGACTGACATTACAATTGCAATATGTTTTGTAATATTAGGGGGAATTATCATTATTACATTTTTATTGAAAAACATTAAAATTAATTATGGTGTGATTTTTGTGGAGATCTGTACGAACAAAGATGTTTTCTTAAATCTCTAGAATATGATGTGTAGACCAGGACATCGCTGCAGCTCGACAACATTTAATTGAAAATGGTGTTTCGACACACATATCGGGCCATATTGTGATTTCTATAACATTTCGATTAACTGTTCAGTTCTATAAATAAAGATTAATTAATCATCAATTAGTGGTTTTTATGGTCCTTTTATGGTAGCATTAACTGACTAAGTAGGCAAGGTCTGAAATTAAGTCTACAAGTTGTGAGGAACCACAATGCCAACCTCAGTGCATGAAGGGCTGGATCAAATACTATGGGATGCTTACTGAAGCAGATCAGATAAATGGATAAAACTGAGATAAAAATGGTTTTATTGTCAGGAAAGCTAGTACAATTTCCCAGGATGAACTTAAACACAGCACATTTTTGAACAACTCATTGCAAGTTTACTCACACCGTGTTGGAAGTGTTTGAACTCCTGCTGTCCGGTGAAAAAACAATACATGTAATAAATAAAACATGGTTACTTCATTCCTGCGTCCAGGTTCTGCCACACTGGCCATCTCATAAATGAGTTGTGGTTAGAGGGTCCCTGATGATTGGCTTGGATTAACCATGTGGGTACTTCATCTACCTCTGAACACAGGTGGGTGAATGAGTGGGTGAGTTGGGGGGACACAGAGAGACAGACTGGACGGGAAAGAGTATGTACAGACCTCTTCCTCCTCAATTCGAGCAGGTTCAATCAGCAGATTATTGACTTGATCAAATGACACCCCCTGTTAGGACAGGAACCAGCGAGAGGCATGCGGATTAGTCAGGCCAAAAATTAAAATATGCTCACTCGCACGCACAAAAAACTCACACTTTCCATAAACTTCACCAAAACACACACTCCACTGTCTGCTTGCAGGTTGTGGGACTTCACGTCCACCGGCATGGACCACCTTGAAGCAGAAGTAATCCCACACTCACTCCCCAGCCACCAGAAGCAAATACAGGCAGAGATGGAAAGACAAGACCAAGGAGCTGAGCCACAGTGCAAAACACACAGTGTAGAGAGAGCGCACAAGAGAAGGCAAAAGCTCCCATACCAGAATAAGCCCAGCCTCCACACCACAGAAAGCAAATTCCTCCAGTTGCAAGCTTTAATTTAGACAACAGGCCTACTTTTGTAAAGAAAAAAAAAGAAAAATAAACGGTTATAGCACACTTTGGGCTTACAAGCTGACTTTGAAAAATTAATTTACAGTTCAACATAATACACAATTGAAGCAATATTAAAAATAATTTTGTCTTGCTAAATTTGCAAGAACAATGAAGCATTTTACTCTCTACAATAATTTAAACATGCCATAAGAGATTATTATCAGGAATGAAACAAATAACAAGGCTCATTGGATCTCACATTCCAGCTCTGCCAATATATGTTCTGGTTGGTTCGAGGTCAGCCACACAAATAGACCCACATTCATAAAACGCACACAAAACAGATTTGGATGATGATGTTTGATCACAGTGTTAAAAAGGATTTCTACAAATCAGCATGATAAATCAAAATATTTCATTTAGTCTCCCCCAAAAAATACTAATGATCAATAAGGGGATTCATTTTCATAAGCAGCATCAAGACTTCAGACACTCCAGTCACACTTACAAGCATGCACAATGTTATAAGAGCAGAGTGTGAAAATGTCATTATTCAATAAAATCAGGAGATGGCTGACAAATATGGTGAGAGGTTTAGTGCTGAAGTAGGCCGGTGTTGTGCAAGAAAGGCCTGCAGCTGCTTGTGTTAAAGGGACATCTGGTATGTTACTTGTGCATAAATAAAGATCAGGAAGCTATCTCATGGGGAAACAAGAAAGTTTAAAATTAAATATATCTAATCTGTTTGAAGTATGACAATATCTGTATATCTTTGTTGTTTGTGTCAAAGAAATCTAAATGATGTGTGGGATTGTAGAGTATAATCATCAGTGACATCGGAGTGTTTGTAGGCATTTGGTGAAGGATCTCTTTGGGACAGAGCGAAGACAAAGCAAAGTTCTGAGGTAGCCCTTTGTTCTGAGGCGAGACTGCAGGAGAGTTTATGGTTAAACCACAAAAATCAACTCCAGAGAAAAACACTCCCCTTGATTTACAAGCTCAAGGGAAAATGTCTTCATTTCCACAGTGACCCTGCATGCAATACCACATCCTTAACAAGTGCTAGCAGCCCACTCCAAACTGAATGCAACTTGCAAGCTGGTGAGGGCGCTCTATGCACACAGTATTACGTGTTTGCATAGAGGCAATGAGCAAGCAAAAAATATATATATTCATTTTCATATTCTTACAACATGAATAGAATATTTTAAGCATAAAAACAAGCTAATTAACTGATTGTGGTGTGTGATGTACCTAGGATACAATGTCTCTGCATACCGTATGCTCTGTTGTACCACTTACTTACAGTATAGATTCACTGGATTTCTAAATATGTGTACAAATGCTGATGAGGAAAATAATGTTTTTCTACTTATAATATGTAACAATTCCTAAGCAAGCTACCCTCCACAGTCCTGCACTGCACCCCACCAGTGCTGGAAACGCTCCTTTACCTTTACTTGACTGGAATTGACCTGGAGCCGGCTGTCCTCAAGTGCCTCCATTCTGTGATTATGCTGAGGGGTACATATACTTTGCTCTTCCTGCTCCTGCTCCTCCTCCTCCTCCTCCTCATCCTGCTCATTCTCAGCAGCCTGTGTCGGAGAGTTGAGGGAGTCGGGGCTGAAGCCCTCCAGCAACGCAGCCACCGTCTCGGGCTTGGGCAGCTTGGTGATCTTGAAGTGCTTCTTGTAGTGTGGCGTGTCCTTTCTGATCAGACGCTGCTTCTCTGCAGGAAAAGCCGGCCTCTCGTCTTCCACATCACTCCTCTCACCATCCTCCTCGTCGTCCTCATCGCCACCACGGAAGATGGGCTCCTCTGCAAAGTGCACAGTGGGCTGGAGACAAGAACGGTTGGAATATAATTGGTTAAAAAAAGGGGGGTACCACCACTTTTTTGTTTCAGCCAATTAAATATAAACAGATGTTCACAGTGTTATGGATAAAATGTATTAAACATTCACCTCAATGTACTCCACCTCCATTTCATCCAGCTCTTCGTCCTCCTGAGGGGAGTGGCCATCTACAAGATCCTCCCTGTGCGAGGCTGCAGTCACATTTTGTCTGTCCTCATGGGAGGTGGCCGACAGTGTGCTATTGGACACCTGGGAGTCACGGCTCTGATTGGAGAGGTCACTGAGCCGCTTCTCCTAAAACCAAAAGCATCAGTTTGATTAATTCAGGTTCACAAGTGAAACTGCTTTTTTCTTCCTATGGTACACAGGTGACTAACGGATTACCACAACTACATTATATTAAAAGATAACTGGCTGCTGACAGACGTGATATGATAATCATTATACAGTATGATGTATGCACCTGTGGATTAGGAGACTCTTCTCCATCAGGCCTGGATGTGTAAGCTTCATTCCTCCTCTCCTCAATCACCTTCTTCATCACCTTCAGCTCACTAGGGTGCGGCGTGGCTCTGCGCTGGAGACCCTGGGAAAAAAAAAAAAAACAAACCGATTAAAACCATGAATTCGGCAACAAAAACAGTACGATAATTCACATTCATTTGGACTTGATGATGTCTCACTTGATGGAATACAATTTTTAATCACAATCAGCAAAATGACATGAAGAGGACATAAAGTGACACTGTTTTGTTGTTGTTTCCTCACTCTGCGCTCTGCAGCAGCCTCATCATCCTCTTCCTCAGCCTTGGTCTCTTCCTGGAACTGAATGACTGACACTCGGTTCAGGTTGCTGTCTGTCCAACTGTCATCCACACTGTTTTGCAGCAAGTTCTCTGTGGAAGACGAAGGGAAAGTGAGGAGGAGAGAAACATGTCAAACTGTGTATAGCCTTAACCTTTAAATGCCTTTAATTTACCTTTAATTTAACCTTTAATTTAAAAACAAATTGCGAAGCTCAGCCACTCAACAACTAATACAGCCAATCTACAAATCTTAGTATCTCAGCTGCTATGATTTATAAAACTTTATAATTAAATAAAAAACTAATACTATTGTGGCTACAATCAAGTTATATAGGCCACATGTACAGAACACTTACAGATCGTGCACATTTGAGTGACTGACCAAGAATTTTCCTATATGTGTTTTTACGAACATTGCATTAACTAAGGGCTGCTTACCTAGGCTCGGAGAAGGCTGCTGGGGCAGCAAATAGCAGGTCAACACCTTCTCTCCTGTGCGCTCGTCGTCCTCAGTCTGAAACTTGAGCATTGGCTGTGACTGGTTCTCTGCGAGCCACATGGCCTTCAGATTGAGGTTTGTCAGGGCAAAAGGCAGGTTTTGTAATCTGGACAAAGGAAGGGATGAGGTCAAATGAGCCACAACATTTCCTTTTCAGTAACTAAAAGCATTATACAACAAATCATTGGATTTATTGGTGATCATAAAACTCTCAAGATATATACAGTATAATTAGATATATTCAATAAGCATTCATATATCAGGTGTCCTGATAAATTCACAGGAATAACCTTCATAATTATGCAGAACCCATGCTTTCGCCACAACCTTTCAGAAGTTACTAAAGACCCATTGACAATAATGCATTTGCTTGAGGTTTTTCAATACATAACATATTACTTAGCAGCAAAGCTTTGAAAATACATCTACATGAGATTATATCCTGATCAAATTAAAAGCAAAAAGTAAAACTGGAGGAACAATGTCTGCGCAGGATGCTGGTAACACCCAAAATCCATTTTGGGAAGGCATTATATTGAAATCTTTAACCTCAGCATGAAAAGCTGCCGTGTTTTATTTACAGTTCAGGGTGTTAAGTGAGGTTACCTGTTTCCAGCCACATCCAACACATGCAGCTCAGTGGCATCTGCAAGCTCAGCAGGCAGTTTGCCCAGGCGGTTGTCTCTCAAAGAGAGAACGTTGAGGCTGGCACAGCCGCCCAGCTCTTTGGGCACGCTGCCCAAGCGGTTACGGTCTACATTCAGGTTGGTCAGCTTCTTCAGCTTGCCCAGCGAGCGAGGAAGTGACTTTGAAGGAGTGAGACAGAAGCCGTTAATAATCAGTGAAAATGATAATGAAGCTTAACAGCTGTTAATTGGACTTAAGTATTAATGGGCATACATAAATCCAAAAGGGGTCAGTGCGAAGCTGCTGTAGGTAGTTTATATGTCCCTACCTGTAAAAGGTTTTCTGTCAAGACGAGTTCTGTGAGGTTTTCACACTCTCCTATTGAATCAGTCAGGTGGGTCAGTCTATTTTGGTCCACCTTCAAGATGGACAGCTGTTTCAGGCAGCCTGGACACAAAACACAATACCAGTTAACAAAGCATGATACCATTTTACAAACTGCAGCAACAAGACACCAACTGGATGTGACATTTTGTCATTTTAATTTTGGCCGATGCTCTGGAATAAAATAAATTCAATTAAAAACAGAAAAACAAAACAAGCTGCTGTTATTGCTTGTGCCACACTTCACAGGCATTATTTTTCCAGTAGAGGGCAGTGCTGTTCTTTTTTAACAGAGCACCATCTCCTGCAGACAGAGGGCCTGCTCCAGGGTTTACTTAATCTAGTGCTGCCTAATTAGATGGCAAACTTTCCCTAAGCATCAAACTATATTAATATTTGCCTTATTTCTGTCTTTCTGTTTGAGAAACACTTGACAATATCCTAATATACATATAAATTATACTTTTATGAAATGTGAAGATGGATACAATAGAGAGATGACAGCAAATGTTGCTACTTCGTCATTTAGTTATTGATTATTACTGACAGTGTCCAACGCCATTTCTGACATAATTTTACTTAGATTTGTCATTTAGTTCAGATTGACTTAAGCCTTCTCTCGTTATTTGCATTGCAAGGGCTCCGGCAAGACAAAGCAGGGTCATCCAGAAAAATAAAGTTGAACCAGGCTTAACTTTATGCGCAAAGCAGCGCATCATCATCTGGCAAGGCGCTGCATAAGCCAATCAAATACTTTCCTGATGGATTTTTTCTTGCAGTGTAAACGCCATATTTCTGCAGTTTACTTTGCAATCATCATTATGAAAAGTAAAATAATTGCTTTCCAGAGATGTAAATCTTGTAAATATTACAAACCATTGCAAAATGTTTTGGAATCTGATAAACCTTTACTGTTACTTAAATTGGACCTCGTGGATCATTTTTAAAATATCTCACTGGTACCTTACACAAGCCTCCACCAATGCAGCCCCTGTGCCGTTAAAGGCAGGGCTGTTTTTAGTCCCCCTTGTGTCTCTCACCTATGCTGTCTGGGATGACCTCCAGCAGGTTCTGTGTCAGCAGCAGGTCAGTGAGAGCCAGGAGGCCGTTCAGCTCTGAGGGAAGCTCCTCCAGACGATTCTCGGACACATCCAGACACACCAGTCTCCGGAGGTTCCCCAGCTCCTAAACACACAAACAATAAATACCACTTGCAGTGAGCCATTGGGAGTTAATTCTACATATGTCTAATGGAGTTTTACACATATTTCAAAAGAAAAAGTGCAGAGTTCTCGAAACACAGCAGCTTTAAAAACTTTTGTATTAAACTGTACTTACTGGTGGTAATGAGGACAACTGGTTACGGTCCAGCCATAGCTCCCTCAGGTTGGGAAGAGCACCAAGGGTATCCGGCTAAAAGATGGGAAGAAGTAGAGAAGAAAAGGAGGGAGAGCAACGGGGCAGTTGGTTATTTGTTATTGTGTGCTCTGATCAACACACGCAACAGTCAGTGGAAAGCTGCACCATTTGAAAACTTTCAGAGAGGTTGAAGCACAGCAAACAGAAAGCATGTGCCCTAAATACATGTAGATTAATCAGATGATTGAAACATGTAATGTTTTAATGTCAGTATGTGGTAAAACAATGATTTTAGCTTTAGATTTACAATATTTATGACTTTTGCCAGACTAAAAATGATCAGTTTGACAAAATAAATTATCTAAATTGATTTATGTGATTTTTCTATCTATATGCTGTTAATAGCTAAATGATTCAAGAAACAGGATCTTTCAATACAGCTATTTCTTTTTGCTGAAACTCCAAAATTCATTCAGTAAACATGTATGCGTCTGCTATGTTGGACTTGTTGAGCTGAAGCCTCCAAAAATGACCTTAAATGAAATGTCTAAGTGATAAATTAAATTAAGGAGAATGCAGGCAGGCAATGTTTCATTATAATGTCAACTATTTGCTCTGCCTCCGCCCTTGTCAGGTCATGAGACATTGTTTATCCTCTCCTGTTGAGGCAGGTGGGTGTTCCCAGGCTTAAAGCAACACTCACTGCAGGCTATGCGGTGCACGCAGGGCCTCGGGTCCGACAGACCGGCTCTGCTGTGCTTGGCGAGGTAAACGTGTTTTGGATCATTATTAATGTGGTGGGGGTGTGAGGAAGATATTTGTAATAGATGTCACTGTGTGTGTGTGTTTAAGACTATTTTAAAAAGGCACAACTAAGGGTCTTGTCTGAGCACTCCACAGTACAATGAGTGATCTAGTGTTTATCTTATTGCATGGTTAGAGGGGATGATGAGTTGTTGACTTACCAAAACTTCCAGTTCATTGCTGCCCAGGTCCAGCTGTTCCAGTTTCACCAGGAAAGAGAGCGACCTGAATATGCACACAAAATAGCACATGCAGTAAGTCACACAAATATGCGCCCTGAAAGACCTAAGAGCAGAGCTTTGCAAATGATTACAACATAGCAGTCATTCACATGTCTTGGCGTATTCAAAGAATGTTTTTAAAGCCACGTCACTCCACGTAACTGGGGAGTTTCTGTCATGTTCTTCCTCGCTGCTATAAATTATTTCCCAAAACTATTGCATTTGGAGGTGCGAGAGAGCTCACGTTGAGTTTAATGTTGATGTTTAACAGTAAATGTAATAAAAAGTTAAACATCAGTAACAAATCCTAATGTATTGTGGGACCTTGCATTGTCAACAGGCGCTTATTGCACTTGCTGTGAGGGTGGGGAATTAGATAAGATGATGCATATGAGATGACACTTACGTGGGAAGAGACTTGAGCAGGTTCTCCCTGAGCTCCAGCGTCACCAGGTTGGCCAGGCTATAAAAAGGAGGAGCGGCAGTGAAAAGGAGGCAAGTAAAAGAGAAAGAGGGGTAGGCGAGAAGAGAGGGTGGGAGAGTAAGAGAAGGGAGAGGGGAGGCAGGTTGGTTAGTCAGATGGCTAGTCTGTTCGTCTGGGCTGCCTGGCATGAAGAGGGGCTCCTCCATCTGTCTGACAACAGCAGAGGCCCAGAGCCCAGCTGCCACAGAGCCCACTGGGCAACAGAATTTCACTCCTTGAAAATCTGATCAGTCTCAAGGACCTAACTGAGTCAAAGGCCTTCAGTGTGGCTCTTATAATTTTGACAAAAGCAGGATCAGAACATAGCATAAGATTTTTTATTTCATTTTACCCCATCAAATTAACTGCTATGAGCCATTGTGTATGTGTCTCTGTACATACTTTCCAATGTCGTTGGGCAACGTCTGCAACGACACATCATTGAGTGCCAAGTGTGCCAACGCTCGGAGCTGAGTGAAACCATCCGGCAATCTGAAAAAGAAAGACAGGAGGGAAAATAGTGGAGGGAAACTCTTGTTGTACAACGCATGGGATCACTTGACTCTCACACACACACACACACACACACACACACACTAGGCTATTGGCCGTCACATATTCCCATCTGTTAAAACATTCAGCATCAAAAGCTCTTCTGAGTCGTTTATGTCGATGAAGTTAAAACACATAACGGATTGGGGATGTGGCAAGACAACTAACGTTTTAACTTAAGAGGGATTAACTAGTATCCATGTTAGGTTAACGTGAGGCTTGTGGTTCATATAGGCCCTTGTTTAGTCATTCAAGATTCAAGAATTGCAGATACAAAACAGCATAAAGTGCATTCAAAAATGTATACACACAATATGAGTCACTGCACGTGTAAAACAGGTAAGCAATGCAATTAAAGCAAATAAATGATACTGATCATGCTTGGTGTCATTTATCAGAGCTGTACTACTTCTCTCCCCCTTTTTTGCATTTGGGCATCACATTTTCTCACAGGGAAGATGAATAGATTGATTGGCTCTTCCCACTCTACTCTTACCTGGACAGGGGGTTTCCACTGAAGTCTGCGATCTCCAAGGCCCTGCAAAACTTAATGCTCTCAGGGATCTCAGGAATGTCTGCAGGAGAAAAGAGGAGGTGGGTTGTGGTGGGGGGGGGGACAGAAGTCAGATCCATGGAGACACAGATGTAGACCTACGGGCAGCGGTCATATTTTACAGAGCACATCATTTTAAGTTCCTTGTAATCACAACCAGATGGAGCAGGGAAGTGAGAGAAAGAAATGGAAAAACGAGACAAAAAGAGATGTTTTACCAGAGAGGGCACGGTCAAAGGTTACTGTTACATCTGCATTTTCCCTTCATCAAGTAAAATTTAGAGAGCAATCCCATTTATAGCTATTTTCTTTCATCCAAGTCATAATTAACTTCATTGTTCCCCTGTTACTTCAGTTCTTCAGTCTTAACAGGATGGTCTTCCCATGTATGGTAAAATGCAGAAATTAAAGGAGAGATAAAAAAAATAAATTAAAAAAGGAGGGAAAGACAGATTCATAACAGATAAATAAATTAAAGTTCAGAGCTGGGCGGTGTAATGGCTTCTTTGATTATAGGGCTGTTAATCTATTTTGCATCTGTTCTGTCATCCATAGTTCAATCAAGTATATTGTACTGCAAAGCAAGAAACTTAAAAGCAGTTTTTTACTTTGGTGTTAAATGGATCAATGCTTGCACTGTTGGTGGGACACATAATTGCTCCTTACCAACAGTTTGATATGATAAAAATAAAATGATAAAGACATCAGTTCAACTTGTGTTTTGGTGGTGCAAATACAGAAGGCACAAGAGGAACTCTGACCTGCAAAAGGTAAAGAACTTTTACCACTGGACCCTGCAGGTGCAGGTTGAGAAATCCCTACAGAACCGAGCAGCCTATGATGCTTATCTGGCTCAGCGTTGTCCTGCAGCGGGAGCAGGCAGACAGATGGGAAAGGCCCTTACAGGCCACTGCTCCCACAGCACTTGATGCAGTGTGTAGCGGAGCAGATGTCCTATATCTATCATGTAGGCCCTTCCTGCCACTGAGTATCAGTGTATGTGTGTGCAGCATGCAAGGACACCGAGAGGGCAAGATATTTGTGTGTGTGTCTGTCTGTAACAGCTGATGAGTAGCAGAAATGAAATAGCAGCCCCAAATGTTTCACCTTACAGTCTCTGTAGCTTGTATGCAATATTATTTTTGGCTGCATTGTGGTGCTGAATTTATATCTTTGCTTGTCTTATAGGAATATATCAAGGGCATGGAGATTCACGAATATATGAATGTCTGTTGTGCCTGGGGGTAGACTGGATAATCTGGCAAAGACGGCTAGCTAATATTTATCTAATGACTGCTGCTAGTGTGTTGATTCTCCAACTGATTTGGCTCTGCTCCTGTTGCTTAACACCACATATCATATTTACAGACCCAGCCCCCTTGTTGTTTTGTGTGGTTTTTGGGTGGTCTAGATTAGAGCTGAGGGTTAATTTAAGACACATCATTAAAGTAATTGTGTGTTAATGTGTTAATGGGTGGTCTTGCACGCAGAGGTGGTAGAGCAACTGACACAGGGAGCTTTTTTTCCCCCTCCCATTCATGTACCATTTCTGGAGATGTCCAGTTCCACGAGCTGCATGAAGTTGGCCACCTCAGGAGGGAGTCTCTGGATCTCATTGTCACTCAGGCCGAGCTTCCGTAGGTTCAGTAGTCTGAAGAAAGGCTGTGGAAACACATCATACTGTGTTAAAAACAATGATGCAGCCAGGATGGATCAGAGGACAATGTTTAACAATTATACTTTGTTTGCAATGCTTTTAAAACCATATACAGAAAGACTTATTTTCACTTTCTCTTTTTTTTTGACTCAATGTCTAGTCTAGTTGCCAGAGCTCAAACAGACATATTCAAATAATATTTGCAGACAAACTGTTCAAAACCTAAAAAAAAAAATACTCCATTGTAGTACACTGTTAGCCAAAAGAAAAGCAGCACATCCTCACATAGGAGAAGCTGGAACCGGATAGCTGCTTGAAAAATAAATTAAGAGGATAAACTGATTACCAAAATGCTTGCCATCAATTTTCTTGTCAATCGCCTAATCAATTAACCAACTTAACATTTCACCATTACTGTCATTTTTAGACCAACAATGGACACAGAGGAGTGCGATCATCTAACGTTATGGATGGATAAAGTGTAACTGCAGGCTCAAACACGATACGTTAAGATTACTGTTATTAGTGTTTTAAATGTTGTCTCTCTCTCTGCCTTAACCACAACTGTAAAGTGAACACACAAAACATCCTTTATATTCAGATGAGGGCCGTCTCCACAACCGGTTTTAAAAGCATTCCACCATCATATTCCCAAAAACTCCTCCTCACCATGGCAACGCCAACCAAACAAAGTGGCTCTCGATAGGAGAGCTGAGGAGAGTCCTGTGGCCATGCCAAGTGCTTTCACAAGAGCCTGGTTGTTGGATGGGACGGCGCTCAGAAACATTCCTCCGCCGGCCGCGTTGTGTGTCATCTGCTGTTCAGATGGACAGACAAGACAGGCTGGCGAGGAACCGCAAGAGCAACAGGCCAAAACTATGCAGTTATTAACCCCTCAATCAGTCCTTGGTTCTGCAGCCCACAGAGGACCCACTGTCTGCCCTGTCAAAAGCCAGTCCGCTTCTCAGACGCCGTAAAGGGGGAAGACTCTTGAGGAACTTGCCGACTTGGGTTTTTTGGGGAAGGAATTTGAATAAACTCATTATTTAGGGATACTTTCTGAACATAGGGTGCACAGACGTCTGTAAGCTTGGAGCCTAAACCTTAATTCAAATTAAACCTGGCCCACTGCTGAACACAACCCTTGTGTGTCAATTAAAATCAGATTAATATACTAAATTGAAGAATCCAAGTAATTTCTACTTCTGGGATTTTTGTAAATGTAGCACTGTTCCACTCCTTTCCAAGCTGTTGCATAAACATGTAGAAAATGAGAGAACACAAAACCTTCCTTGATGTGTATTGTCAGGTTTCTGCTTGACAAAGTGTGATTAGAAAAACACACACTCACACACACAAAAAATACAATATGCTGGGCAACAGCTCTACAATTACGCTGCCAAAGAGAAGAATACTGCAATTCAGCTCCACTCTGTTCCTGGATGACAGACATTTCCTGCTCTTAACTAGTTGTGTGTATTGTGTTTGGACAGGGAGTGAGGGGGCTACAGTGTTTTGTCCCAGAATCTGTTCAGGGTCTACTGGCAGTGTAAGACGTAGCTTGTCAGTACTTGGCCAATTTTCTAAATTTCACAGCATTTCACTGCTATTTCATGTTAGCCTCCCCACCTCATGGAGAGTGAAATGGGGGTGTGGGGGGAGAAGGGAGGACATAAATACAGGAAAAGGATGGAGCCAATGAGAGACAAAGCGGGAGTTGGCTCCCTGACTAGCAGGTGACAGGTATCAGATGACAAGAACAGGAAACCGTGGGCCAAGCCCATATGGGAACCGGCCCCCAGGAGGGGAGGCAACCTCGCTGGCAGAACAGGTGACACACGGAGACAGAAAGCCTTTCAGGGAAAAACACACACACACCTGGAAACTCATGCTGCACAAGAACACGCTTTTCAAAACATTATGTAAACTTCCCACAAATGCTGATGAGGTTTCAGGTTTTTTCCTTCCCACAGTGAGGCAGTAAGTAAAGTTTATTTAGTAAAGCTCACAATGTGATTTACAAGCGTAAAATGATTAGAAATAAGACCATTTAAAACCAAACACTAGACAGCACGAGGCGAGGCAAAGGCCAGTTTGAATGAAAGAGTCAACTGCTTGTTAAAGGCATTAACAGAGACTCTAGAACGTAAGTCTATAGGACGAGCGGTCCACAGTGTTGGAGCCACCACTATAAACGACACGATCAACTCAAGTTTTCAGTCGAATGTGAGGAACGACCAGTGAGCCCAGTCAGAAGGCCTGAAAGTGACCAACTCATGATATCAGGGTGGAGCAGGTCAGTACTCTCATACTAAAGTATGCAAAGTTAGATTACTGCAAATGGACAATCAGCAATTCTTCCATCCTATCTAAAACAATCGCCCAATAAAAAGCTTTTACATCAGTGCATTCCTCTCCTCTCTTTATATCGTCCAGAGCTCGATCGGTGATGATGGGAAAGCTAGACAGTAATGCAATCATGCCTGGGAACAACTACATGAGCACTCACAGACATGGCCATTCACTCCTGAGTGGCCACTCAGTGTTTTTCTGGTAAACAGCTATACTGTTGTTCACTCTGTCCAGCTTCACCAGCTCCATCTAAGAAAACCAAGATTTGATTTACCCCATGTTTAGCATCTTTCTGAGAACACTTTCAATAACTGCAAAAATTCCATCAATGAAAGCTGGACCTGATGTCCCTGCTGTTTCCCACCTACTGATGTACTTTCAAATCAAACAGTGGTGAACCAACAGTGTTATTCGGGTCAATGGGTCAACTGCAATAACAAGTGGGAGCAGTGGGATTTAGAGTACTGCCAACTTCTCTTCATTGTATTAGTGAGCTACAGCAGTCTACTCAGTAACTCAGACAGCTTTTACAGGACTGTGCGCGTGTATGTGTGTCTGAGACCATTTGTGAGGCAGCACCTTGGCGAGAACCAGTATGCTACACTTCCTTTATACCTTTGGAAGTTTTAATGAGCCCTTGTGAGAGTTGTTTCCTTAAGGCTGAGAGGGAACCTGCAAAGAGGAAGATACAGCAGTGGCACAGAAAGGAGTGAGAGGACAGGTGGGTAAGTGACAGCCGTGACAGCAGAGGGCAGTGTGGGGTCTCAGGAGCACTTACACAGCATACCAGTCAGCACAGCCCATTTGTAAACTACCATCGGAATACTAGGCTATATATGAGTGTTGCTCATCCATGAAGGTGGAGGATCAATTTTAAAGTCTTTCTGCTACAATACTCAACAGCATGTTTCAATAGTAAATATTTGTTGTTTACAGAGCTACAACGATTAATCGATTAGTTGTCAACTACTACATTTTTGTCCAACTATTTTAATAATTGATTAATAGGTTTTTTTTAAGTGAAAAAAAAGTCTGAACGTCTGATTCCAGCTGTTTACCTGTGAATATTTTCCAGTTTCTTAACTCCTCTACTTCTCTACTTCCTTTTTACCACTGCCTTTAATTAAATCGAATTTAAGTCTGTAGATTAATATCTTACACTGCACTGTAACGTTTACTGTCCTGTTCTATCCTGTTTTTATTTTCTATTTCACCCTTTAAAAATTGTATGTCAATGTCTTTTTTTAATTTCCCTACAATGCTTTTATGTTTTATGTAAAACACTTTGAATAGCCTTTTTATTGAAATATCCAATACAAATAAACCTGCTTTGCCTCTATGACAGTAAACTCATTATATTTATGTTGTGGACAGAACAAGACATTTGAGGACGTCTTCTTGGGCTTTGGGAAACACTGACATTTTTCACCATGTTCTGACATTTCATAAACCAAACAACAAGTCGATTAATTGAGAAAAATAAATCAACCAATTAATCGACAATGAAAATAACCATTAGAGGAGAGCTAGCATCAAGTAAAAAGCTTGCGGCCATGCTCTCTTTTTAAACTGGGAGGGGAAAAGGAGTAGGAAAATTAAATTAATGTTGTTTAAGACAAGTATGACAACTGACGCAGCTGCACAGATTCTGTTGGACTGTGATCAGGTTTTACACACAGGGGAGGATTGGGTCTGTGCAACATCCACAATGTGAGCAACTCAAGCTATTACTTTGTCTTATCTGCATCGCCCTGCTTAGCTTACATTCCACTCAGACAGTGTGTTAACATGCCTCAGGATGTGTGTTTGTTAAGTGTGTGCATGCATGCTTGTGCATTTTGCAGACGACCTGAAGTCACAGGAGAGAAGATCCTGTGCTGTAGGTCTTAAGCCAGCACACAGCATGGTTCAGAGAGCTACAGTAGTAGGACTCAGCATGTGTGTGTCGGGGTGGGGGGTAGGGGGGTGTTCGTAGAGCAGCATGTTATTGTGCATATTTGTGTGTTCATGTGTATTAGCAGGGGTGGGTGTTTGTTTAAGAGTGTTTATGAGTGTGTTTATGTGCACTGGGAGAGTCTGTAAATTCACAGGGTTGAATGTTTATGTTTGTGGACCTCACACCACTCATAAACTAATCAAAATGTTGACTACAGATACCCAAAGTGTGTGTTTGTGACACACATGAGGAGTAAACTGTATGTCCACTGTAGGTGCAGTGAGCTGAAGCCTGATGTTTACACAGGCTGCAGTGTTCTAGTCAAGTGACTCCATTTAGCTTATGGTTTCCCTCCAATCATGCCACCAGACTACAGACAGAGCAGGCTCCTCCTGCCCCGCAAACACACACACTAAATTCCACCTTCCTCTTACAGACCACATTTAGTGTGCAGGAGACTGTAGAGAAACCCCAGACACTCAACTCCATGCTTGCCCAAAAACGATTAGCCTAAAGTCAGGTTCATTGTTTAAAAAAAAAGAAAAGTGCTAGTATAATTTCTGCAGAAACAAAAAAGCATGGAGGTCGTGGCATTTAGTGAAACACAAACAAAAAAGGGCTGAGCCAACTTGATCAGGCATGCAGAGGCATTTAATCAATGGACCCACACATCTCCAAGTTTGCTTGAAAGAGGAAGTCAAACTACATGCCATCACTAAACCTCTCGTCTATTCTTCCCGTAACCCTAATTTTTCTGTTTCACTCCAACACACTTCCTTTCCTCTGTAAGTGGAATTTCTTTTTACACATTCCAGAGCCTCTTAATCTGGTGCCAAATCTGCCCAGTCGGCCTAGTCCCCATGTCCCCACTCTTCCCAATATCAATTCCCTCACAATGCACACAAACTACACACATACTGGGCGCACACTACTGGGGTGAGGGGGCTCAAATAGAGGGGAGGGGAAGAGCACATGCTTTTGTGCCAGCCTGGGCTCTTTCAGTGTCCGGGGGAATAAAAAGCTGAGAGGGGATTTGGTTGACTGAGTAACTTGGTCGGTCACTCCAATAGCAAACCTCATTACTGCTCACTCGTTTTCTTTAGATAGCCGCAGTCATTGTTGTGGTATAAGCTCAGAACGTGAGTGGCCACAGACATAAGACAGCTTCAGCACAATGCAGTTCAGCATTAAGAATCAATCTTCCCCCTCTTACTGAACTTATTATCTTCAGTGCAGGTGGTTACGTTCAGCTAAAAGCACAAGCACCTGCAAGACTACATGCTCAGCCATTTCAAGGCCAATGCTAATGGAGCAACATGGGCTGATGCTGCTAGCCCAAAGCGTCCCCTCCCCCTGCAGAGCCCTGTTTGAAACCCAAAGTTCCCAAAACTTCTACACATGAATGACACCCTAACTGGTCCTCTTCCCCTCCTCCTTCCCACTCACTGCTCTCTCTCTTGTGCTCCACCTCTCTGGGTTCCCTCCATTTTCTTTGGCAGAAGGACAAAGGCCAAGCAGCCAGCACCACACAGGGCTGTCAGTCACAGGCCAGCTCTCACTGCCCCCGTCCCCGCCTCCCTGCAGCCCAGCTAGGGGATTCCTCCATTGTCCGACAGAGCACCGCGGAGAAGAGAGAGAGGGATAGAAATGGAGGGAGGAAGACTTGAAAGAGGAATGTGGCAAAGGATAACAAAAGGCAGGAATGACTAAGGAGGATAGAAAAGGGGAGAACAGTGCAGAGAAGAAAAGGAAGATTGTGTGCGAAGTAGAGAGCTGGGAGAAAGGGAGTGATGGTGGATTATTAATGAAGAATAGAGGGTAAAACAATAGAGACCCCCACAGGGCTCGGGACACACAGCCCCACTAATGGGGACGGAGACTTTAGCCACCAACCAACAAATTATCTCAGACTAAAGACTCACTGACCTTTTCTCTTACAGCTGAATAATGTAATGTATTAATCAAAACACGCAACAAATCAATAGACTGTCATTAACGCGGTTTAGTCAGGTCCACTGTGGTCCATATGCACAGTACCATGGACCTCCTCAGAAAACTAAAACTCAGACCGACAATACAACCACCCACCCACAACTACAAACCTACATTCAACTTCCTTCACCCACGCTCTCCCACACACTCTCCCTTCTGTTGCTGGCAGCTCAGGTGTTTTGTGAGAAAGAAAGACAAAAGAAAACAAAAGTGCATATATGGTTTAAAAAACAACATAGCGAGTGGGCAACACAAATACCCCACATGCCACACTCGCACACAAAGAAAAGATGGCATGTGTGTACATTTGCCTTTCTATGGCAATTAAATTGTGCTTGTGTGTCATTATAAAACACTGTGTGTGTGTGCAAGTGTTTGCATTTCACTTAAGTGGCACTTTCAGCCGTGACTTCCCTTATCCGGCTCTAGTCCCTGGAGTGGCCACACAGAGAGAAAGGCGTGGTGAAGCCGGTATGACTGACAGCGTAGCTACTTACACCTGTTCTGGGGACTTTCATCTGTGCAGAGAACAAACACAGCCGACAGCCAGGCCCAGCCATGTCTGTGCGGTCTACCACTACATTTTGGCAGTTTTGAACTACAGTAGACAAACCCAGCTCAGACAATGAGAGGAGATAAGAGCTGTAGCTAAACATAAAAAAAAAAAAAAACACATTTAGGGAACAGTTTTGCCGTTCGTCAGTACAGCCAAAATTAGCGTGATGAGTTAAAATAGAAATATAATGACATGTAAAGGTTGAGATTTCCTGGGTGACTAGATCAACTTTGAAACAGCACAAATTTAAAAACTTTTTTTTTTTAGCTGTATATCTGCGAGTTACATTTTGACATTTCTTATAAGCTATAGTTTTTAATCCATATATGCTGCATGTTCCATGTTTGTGTTTTCAGCAGCTGAGCCCATTTATATTTTTTAAATTGAAGCTTATTAAGGGAAAGCAGGCATTTTATATTTTACATGCTCTCAATGATTAATTTACTATTGAACTCTAACGTGTATGATCAAGTAAAGACCTAGGGCAACTTGTAGTTATAAAACGCGTTGGCATTAATAGTATTCTCTCAGGTTCAGTCTGCCCTCTGGACAGCGCCTTTGGTGCTTTGTTGTGCTGCCATGTTGTCTTTAGTGAGGATGAGTCAGTGAGAAGTGGATGGATGGCCCTTGCTGAAGGGCTTTGGGCCCGGGGATTGTATATGTACACAGTTTATGAATGTGTGTTAATGAATGGGAGTATGTGAGGGAACTTGTATATGATTGTTGGGTTAACGATTCCTTATCTGAATGAACGGGGGGAAGCCTGGGAATCTGTTTAATAACTGCTCAGGAAAAGAGGGAACCCTTTATTCAGGGAAAAACAAAACTGAACCAATGACAATGTGGCCCACATTTAACACCTCAAACTATCTGCTAATGTGAGTGCCAAAAAACGTCCAAAGTCAACAGTGACAACAAGGGCCTTTCCCCCCTTTGCCTCCAGGGAATGCGGTTGACACAATACTATTATGTTTCAGTGGATCCGGCCTGCATACAGCCAAATGTGACTCATAGATTCCTTTTTGACGGCTGTTTGTACAATATCAACACAACAGAAAGCCTATATCACACTTGTGTCTGTTGATGCAGCCTCCTGGGGGCCAAAAGAGGACGACTGAGAGAGAACAGGTGGGCATGGCATTGTGTGACCTCATTGTGAGGCTCTTCCATTTACACATATAAACATGGCTAAAGACTCCCTCTGTGACACATGCACAAATTATGGCTACACCTTCTTAGGTTTATAAAATACAATGAATGTTAAAGTTGAGTTTACTATTGGTGTAAATGTTCAGTCAATGATTTATTTCCTGAAGACAGATGTATAATAATGGTTGTGGCATGTGGCACTCTTGGATTTGTTTTCTGTAACAAGGAATGGTTATTGTTTGCAGCAAAGCTATTTACAGTCAGCATTTTAAAATTAGATAGGCTAATCGCTGCTTTTGTTACTAAAACCATCCCAGTGATAGAAAAGCTTGCACCAACAGTCCTGGGACACTATGTGCGCAACTTGATTAACAAAAACACACAGAAGAGGGGAAGGGAGTTAGCAGCACAGCAATGCCAGTGCAGATTTGCAATCCAAACCAAATTCAAAGCAGCAGCCAGGCTGAAAGAGCGCTTACACCTGCCTACAGTTTGCTTCCATTTCAGGTTTCATAAAGCTTATGTTCCACCTGACTAAAATCAATCACAACACTGGAGCAAGACAATCAATACACTGTTATTTACAGCATCCTACTTCTACATTGGAGAAGGCAGGAAACAGAAGAACAACAACAATGGGGTAGCGAATCAGCCAGAGGGAATGACTGACCAGCCATGTTGGCAGGGAGGGGGGTGCAAATCTACAGCCTCTGTCCAATGAGGGGGCAGCATGACAACACAGACACTGCCTGGAAGTGTAAATGACTGGCCTGGAACACAAAGGGATGGGCCTCCAGTATTGTTTATGCTGATATATTAATGGTCAAGCAAGCGCTCACTGCTCCCATTCAGACTTTGCTGCTCAGTTGAACTAATGGCCAGAGATTCTCCAGCTATGTTCTCACACAGCAGGAATGAATGAGTTCACAGGGAGATCAGAAACTGTAGAGGAGGCCCTCCACCTCCATGCCCACTCCCTGACTTCATCACATGCTCTCTCATTCTCTTTCTGTGTTCCCACAAACATGACACAAAACCAGAAGCCCTATTGTTTATAATCCACAGAGGACGTTTGGCTCTTTCCTGGATGGACTGGATCCGGCATGTGCTGCCTGCCTGGCGGCCAGCTCTCTGTTCGTCTCAAGGTAAAGCTGTGCAGCAAAGGACCAATGCGGCAACAGGGCCTCTGGCATTAAGTGACCAAGGAATTGTATATACACAAGTAATTTGCTGGCTAGTTAAGTATAATGTCAACACATAACATGGTCAAACACATTAGCACATAAATAGAATAAAAGGGCATTGACCATGCTCTGTGGAAGATACAGAAGGACACTGAGACCATTTTACACACCTTCATCTCATCACGCCTTGATTATTGCAATAGCCTTTTTACTTGCTTGAACCAAAAATCTATTGATCGACTCCAGACTGTCCAGAACTCAGCTGCCAGGCTTTTAACCAGAACAAAAAAAACATGATCCCATCACCCATTTTAGCTTCATTACACTGGCTCCCAGTAGGTTTTAAAATAGATTTTAAAATTTTACAGATTAATTTTAAGACTCTTTATGGCCTCTCTCCCTGCTATATCTCTGACCTTTTAGTACCGTACCTTTAGATCCTCAGGCAGAGGTCTGTTCCAGAGGCCCGATTTAAACTCCAGAGTGTTTGCTGTTGGGGGGGCCCCGAGGCTCTGGAACAGCCTGCCCTAGGAAATCATGTCGGCTGAATCAGTTAAATCCTTTGAGTCCCTTCTTAAAATATGCATATATCAGAGAACCTTTCCTGATTTTAACTGACTTAATTTTTCTTAAAAATGTTTTTTTTTATCCGTTTTGTGTGTTTTATTTTCTGCCTTTGTGAAAGCACATTGTGATGTGGATCCTTGTCGTGATTAGTAATGAAAGCTGTTAAAACACTAAAACTGGGCTTTCATATGAAGACTCTCAGGCAGAAACAGAAGCTCTAGGCCACCACATACAATAAAATATATAATACTTCACTTCTCATCATAACTGTGCAGTGACTGCATGAAGCTACATCTTTTACTACAGGGACAATGTCGAATATTACACCTTAAAAACTGAACTGACCAGCTTGTGTTGTGAGTGCACGTGCAGCCTCAGTACAATTGATGCATTGTCTGTGTCCAGGTTGTGGCCTCCTTCATAGGATCATGTGGCTCAGTGTCTATCGTTTTCCAGTAACGGTCTTGGCATTATCCCACTTGCAGCGGGCTTCACACAGGTCTCCGTCTTTATTTTTCTCTCTCAGGAATGTTCCCTGACCGTTTGAAAATGACATTGAAATGGACAAATACTGACATAACATGGCCTCACTAGTTTTTCCCATACAATGTTAATATTTTATTGACCTGAACAGGTACTGCACAGTACATTTGTATTTAGAAATATTGTGATATTTAGCAACAGAGTTTCCAAAACAACCAATATTTAATGTTGCCAAGCTCTGAATCACTACCCAACGCTCATTATTCACAGAACATTTATCAGAGCATTCCTGCAAGTCTCAGCTGACAGACTGAACAGCGAGAGAGTCTGATAAGAGGCATTGATAATTAATTGTAATTATAATAGGTTATGTTGGATTTAGGTTACACTTCGGTGAGAGTGATTTTGGTGCTTGAAACACACTGCTTGGAAAAATAAAAATCTGAGCTCAGTAAATCAAATGCAATAACCGGTTGTCCATCTCAGCCCACCTACCTAAATTTGTAGTGTTACCACAGGTCACCAGAAAAGTATAAAAATCTCAACACTAACTTCTATGAGAGGCAAACCAGAGCAGCCCAAAGTCACCTCTATGTAGTTCAATGATATCCCAGCTAAAAAATGGGAAGTGGAAAAATAACTGTTCCACTTTAGGTGTTGCTATACAGTGTCTCTGCCTTGCTTCTGCAGCTTTTTCAGAGCCCAAGGACACAGCCTGACTAATATAGGAGCAGGTCTTCTCTTCCTCTCTGCTTCTGCATGACGTGTTTGGCTCAGGAAGAGGCCACGGTGTTGCAAGCAATCGCCATGGCCTCATGGAGGTACAGTAGGTCTGCAGTGACAGCCCATCTGGTGTCTCTCCTTGACAACACAGAGTTTACGTGCCCCTGCATCAGGCAAACCGCTGGCCCTGGGAGAGCCATTACCTTGGAGACCGGCGTTTGTTCAATGAACTTGCCAGGGAAACAGAGAAGCAGAAACCTCCCTAGTGACACTCGACTGACAGTGAATGAAAACTGAGCCTCGCTTGGTTCAGACACATTTACTGCTCAAATATAAAATACAGTATCTCAACATCTGCACTGTATCATCCCAGGAGAACAATTACTGTGATGTAATCTGACTTCATGTGCGTTATCATTTAATTTCGGTGGTGTTTTCTTTATAAAAAACACCAGAGGAGCACTCAGCACTTCAGCAAATACACATTTCTCGAATATAAGACAGAAGACGGGGATGCCGTTACTTAGGATTACAAGTCAAACCCCATTAAATATGTCATGGAGACAGCAAAATTAAAGAGTTGTCTGCACAACCCTCCCACACGACTCCAAAGAGGATCAACGTCAGGAACAACTAAAACACTAGCTCTAAGCCCATAGGCAAGCACAAGCTGATCCCCCCCATGGCTGTGTGAAGCACTGCTCTTGTACACGACCAGCGTCGTGAACCTGGTTTGTGATAGCAGATCTAAAAATACACAATGGAGGAACCTGATGATGCACATGAAGAGAAATCACACTCTGCTTTAGAGCACAGATAGCACCTTTGCCAGTATGCCACATTCCCTGTCTAACCAAGTATGAGGTGACAGAGTCCAACGAAACGTGGTGAACATGTGCGATCAATCTGGACTTGTCTTCGGCCTCAGCTGACATGTTCATGCGCTCACAGGGCTGTTAAGACTGCTGAGCTGCAGCAAATGTCACACACACAATCACAGACTAACCTGTGGTAGATAATACATACTCAGCAGCTTGTTCCCGCAATCCTCCTGTAGTCTGCTATCAGACATGCAAAATTAAACAGAAGTGATTTGTTGAGTTATCAGTTGTCCATTACAGGTAATATAAATGTTCTGCTTACAACCGTGATTTACAAATAATGCGGCAAACTGTCCACCTGCAGAGTGTGGGTAAGGTGCTTAGGTCAGTGTTGGGTAGTAGTTACATGTCATTTAGTTACATAATTTCACAGGGGAAAGAAAATTTATAATATTTGTTGAACAATAATAATACATTTTTTGCTTTGTGTGTTTTTCATGTGCACAATGTCTTCCTTTGCCAAATTGTAACTGGTAACCTACTACATTTCCAAAGTAACCTTTCTAATACTGGATAAGGTAAAGAAGTAGTTCAGAAATGAGAGCCAAATCATTTAAACACAAACACACACACAGTGATCGTGGATTTAGCTGAAGCTGATAAGGGACCAGAATCCCAGCATTTAAACTCCAATATAATTTGTTTTATTAAAAGCTTTACATGCAACAGTTTTAGCTTTTGTGAACCTAAAAGTGGAAATAAACCAAAGAAAAGGTGAAGTGAGGCAGAAATATGCCCACTCAAGTTGAACTATTTTGGACTTGAGGGTGAAATTTTGTTTAACACAGTTCAGCAAAAGCGTAGTCTAAGCATGCACTCAAATCAGTCTGGATAAACAACGGATGAACTATGACTAATATATGCACTCGGTGGGACATTTTCGGCCAGCGTTTACACTGATAATTGATCCGTCTGCAACAAGCTCACATCAGCCCGTATATCAGCCCAGCCAATTTATCTGACGGGATCTAATCTAAAAGACAGTTTACGCCTACAAAACAATAAGGCATTGCCTGCCGCTGCTAAATTAGATGAAATAACCTTACTGAGACCTGACAAAGTATGAATTTGATGAGACAAGCAGTGCAATAGAGGTGTCATTCTTTCAGCATTCCCATTTGTGTTTAAAGTCCCAGAAGTTCGCGGGCGAGCTTAATTAAAACATTGCTGGAATAAGTGGAGACCCATATTTAACAAGGGGAGGCTGAAATTAAGCTTGATTAGCTTGAGAATTCAACTGAAGTAACATGTGATATCATACATGCTTCAGTGCCTGTGTGTGGGCTTCACCAGCAGGAATGTGAAATGTGTAAGTTCAAGTGTGTGCGAGAGTCAGAGAGGGGAGAGTGTAGTGCAGCTTCCAGAGGGCAAAGCAAAACTCCTGGAGATTCCTGGCATGCCTGCGTTTCCGCGGATGTCACGTGCTGCAGTGCAAACACAGCTATACTATGAGCTAATTACACAGAGCACACATTCTCGCCTCAAATGTTTCACACAAAAACACATTGAGACAGTTAAGGCAAAGTTACTTAAAGGTTTAGTGTGTAATATTTAGGAGCATCTATTAACAGAAACGCAATATACATAACTATGTTTTTAGAATGAGCCATATCTATCTACATACACCGCCAGGTTGTCCGCTATGTTTCTACAGTAGGCCAAACGGACAAAAGTCTCTACAAAACACGTTTCGTCAGTACGTTGAACATAGACGAAGATGGAGACTAGTTTCTGAAAAGTAGGAAAATAAGTGAAATTTAGACAAATGGAGGACTACACGTATTATTTAGCACAAGAGTCGACAAAGGGCGTTGTCCACCGTAGCTTCTCCTGCGCACTTGCAAAGGGAAGGGTGAGCGGTGACTAAGCCGTTGGTTGCAATTCACGACCCTCGCCACCATATGCCACTAAAACCCACACACTCAAGCTTTTTAAAGAGTTTATCAAAACAAGAGTAAATTGATTCAAATCGTATTTGATTAAAGATCGCAAAGCCCAGATAAGTTCATCCTTCAGCACAAAAGATTTATATTTTGTGCATTGAGGCTCCTGGAGCCTAAATATGGTTTTGTGACGTTTGACTGAACTCTAACAAAACATTGATGGAAGATATATAATTAGAAAGCTGCCCAGTGGGAGATTAAAGCAAAGAGAATGAACACAATGTGATTGTGAATCGCTGCAGTTCCTTGAGTTAAAATAACAGACTTTTACTATAAACAATGCCCTAACTGCCAACACTCGCTGAATCAGTCATCGGCTGTTCTGTTGTGACCTTGTCAACTGACTTTAAAGCAGAAGACGTCAACGCAAAAAAGCAAAAGAAAAGGGTTAAGTGCTGAGGCCAAAACACATGTGAGCAGAAATTCAGGGTATGCTTGCTGCACTGGAGATGAATAGATGTGCTCGGGGGCCAACTGACTGACACGCACTCATAGCGGATAGTCTCCTTTTCTACAGGCCTGTTACTGCTTGGTTTGTTATTCATCGCTGGCATGAGCATGACACATACATGCGTGCGTGCTGCTTTGTTGTCTCCAAAGAACCCTGCTGTGCTTTCTGTTGACCTCTCTCGTCTGTTCTCTCAAACATTCACCCATCAGCACCTCTATTAGGAGCCAGAAGTTGGTCATGTGGCACAACCCCACACATTTAACCTGTGTTATATTGTGTTTGCTCACAAACCAATTAACCAACCAGGACCACGTGTCATTGTTAAATTCCAAGTGCCTTATATCAGAAAAAGATGCTCCTAAATCAGAACTATAGACTTTTTGCACACAGGTGGCCCTGACCTACTTATATTTTTAGTAATACAATATATTGGCCTGGAGTCTGCCTTATACAGCAATTCACATGCAGCCTCAATGTTTTCTCTGTACTTTTATGCAGCTGTGTTGCTTGGGGGGAATAACAGCAGATTTCACACATACCTGTCAGTTTGTGATTGTTGCAGGGCTGTAGGATAGTGAGTTATTTTGTACAATATCGAGGTCGCTATATTATTTATCTTTTTAATCTTTTGAACTAGAGATTGCTTTATATAAACTAACAGCCTTCACTTTCACTCTCCAAATATTAAGATATCCTGCCTCAAATTAAATCTATAAAATCAAAATGAAACCATTTTCTGCCTCAATCTCAGCACACATCGGACAAAACAACCCCGCATAAAACTGACATGCAAAGAAGCGAGAGGAAAACAAATTGAAGCTAGACACTAAACACCATTTACTAAAAAGAAGAACCACATATTACAACAAAAACGTCACACTATAAATAATTTAAAGTGTCCATACTTTCAGGAAAAGATGATCACATTAATGCTTTTGAACAGAGCTCTTCAGTACACACAGACACATGTGTTGTAATATGACAGTGGGCATGTAAGTAAATGATGAAAAACATGATAGCTAAATAAAGCCATTGTAAATAAGCAAGTGCCAGTGGATTTATCTGTTGACTGTTACTCAGTACATTGACTGTAAAACACATCCATGTAAAATATTGATCAGTGCAGGAGTTACACCTGAAGATACACCTTCCAGCATGCAGCAAAAAGACATCATAATCAAATACAACATGGTAGTTTCCTGGCACATGAAGACAAAGAAAACATGTTTATTCAGTGATACTGGTTATCGGTAGGCAAAATCAATAGTGTTATCAATAAGGAGGAGAAGTAGACAACACAGCAATTTAGATCAGCTTCAAGTGAGTATATCAGATGATGATAACTTAAGCGATCAGGAAACAATAGTACGGTGTTGCTGCGCAGTACACATATTTGTACTTTATCAGCGAGCAGCTAAATAATGTACATGTGCAGAACACATTTGTTTTAGAAATATGTAATTGTGTGTGTGCGGGAAGAGTATGGATGACTGCACGTGAATAGCCGCCCAGCTGTCTCACAAAGGCTTTTCAACACAACCACAAGTAAGCTCTCAGTCTAACTGATTATTACACATTTTAAAATATTCTCCCAGATTAGTTCCTGGCCAATATAGATCAATATTAGCCTGAGACATATTTAATTCTGTAATTTATGCTTTGGGTTGGTTAGACTGATATTAACAGGAGTTATGAAGTTTAAAAGCGAGACATCAGTTCTCAATGGAGCAAAAAAAATTATAAAAACTTTTCTGTTACTCAAAAATGCACAACATAATAGTTTAGAGACAATCATCAATCAAATTTGGCTCAGTTGGGAAAAAATATTCCCCAAATGGAACCAAATGTTTGCTCTCTGGAGCCCTGTAGAAGACAGACAGCAAGATAGTGAGTCAAGTGAGGAGTGTTCAAGTGGTGTACACAGTGCCATCGCAGTAGTAAACACTGCTGCATCCCCAAGTGTATTACCGTCCTCCTTTATCATGACTCGGGCTTAACATTCCTTCACGGGTTGGTGCCACAGTGAGATTACAGAGAAACATAGTGCTTTACATCTTTTATCATAAACTCTATCAGTCAAAGACGCTGTGGGCTTCGGAGTGTGTATACAGGAGAGAGGGAGAGGCTGGGAACAAAACAGAAACACAGCTGTGCAGGAGGAGGAGGGGCACTGGAGTAAACAATAACAATAAAACATAAGCCGATTTTCTCAAACCTCCTGTTTTTATGCCTGGACTTGCTCTACAAAATCATTTCCAGAGAGGAGATGGTCTCACGAAACAACAGGGCATTCCACGGCTCACTTGATTATTCCCTCTTCCTGCTCGCAGAGACGCTCCCAACAAAAAGGAATCAACAAGAAAAACACAGGCGTCAACAAATCTGACCGGCCCCAAACCTAGACGCTGACTGAGTTGCCCGACAGAAAACAAAACCAAACCAAACCAGGGCTTTGTGCGCGTCCTGAAGCAGCTCTGCCACCAGGACTAGCCCTGGCAGAAAGTCATCCTGAATCGGCCACCTGTTTCAAAACACATCAAAGCAGAGCAGCTCTGTTTTGGTAGCTGTTACGTAGATGAAGTGGTTGCTAATTAGTTAAATTGTGCTTCTCACTACTACTGATGAGTACGTATTAAAAACAGCATGTGAGTGAAGTGGTAGAACATTTACTTCCTCTAAAAACTAGCTAGTATCATCTACTGTAAACTGGCAGGAGATAAGAGAGCTGAAGTGAGGGATAGTGACCCATCCAAAGCCACTGGTACAGAAAGCGTGCTGGGCTGAGGATATAAGGGCAATCACGTTTCAGAGCGATAGATAGAAGCCTTCAATGACTGTGTGGCCACCAGATAACGGGTAGCATTTGTTTGTGGTTGGTTTTAATGCCGTTCCGGGTAACCTTTTCCCCCCACAGGGACATCAGCACCCTGACAGATTAGCCTCAAAGGACCATTTGTGTGACTGAGAGTGGAGTTCTTAAGGTCCAGTGTGATCAAAAGGCTCAGAAACAGCATCCTATCCCAAAGGAAATGTCACCACTCCAAACTTCACATGTTCATCGACGGCAGCAGCCTCTTTCTGAGCCTAAACATAACCTGCTGAACCTGTGCCACACACAGACAGTTTACTCAAACAGAATAAACTTTTGGCACAAGAAGACCTCAAACTGCACAGCTAACAGGACGGGAAATAACCAGCCTCGTCCTTGGCAATTACAACTGGCTGTTTACCAAGCCTTACTGACAGCTCGCAAATATTACTGTATTTCCTTTTCCTTCTCAGGACAGAACATAAGCACTACTATGTACTTCTGAGTACAAAGAAGAATCGGAGATTGTGCTGTGGCCTCATATTTAAAGTTAAATCTTTATGCTAAAAGCCTCTTACATTAATAATCAAAACATCCAAAATCCAGTAAAAAAATTATTTTCTCTGCTAAAAAACATGACAGAGTGCAAAAATTATTACTCAGTTATTCAAGTGAAAAATACCAAGCATTTCCAGGTTCCAATTTCTACTTTTCTTTGTCTTATTGGATATTTTCGAACTGTTGGTCGCACAAAAAATACTTTGGACTTTACTCATTTCTGACATTTTATTGAACTAACAACCTACATTATACTCTACATGTTAGTTGTAGCCCTAACATGATGTGAATTAAGACAAAGGTGATTTTGCTAACTGAATTTGCAGCTTGAAACCAACAGGAGACTTTAGCTCTTTAGCATCTGAGAAGCAATAAAGTTTGCTTCTTGATTTGCATTTTAGTTTGTGTTTATAATAATGATTTAAGTGTGCCACTCCCTGCTCCTTGATGATACAGGCAGGCCTGTGGCCTTTACCTCTGAGGTTTCTAAACACTGGCAGCTGGGAGGATGATCAACACAAAGACAGTGGAACAAAAACAAGAATATGGCGTCGCCTTGCACATCTCGTCTGTGTGTACTTAACGCCTGTAGCCAACAGAGCTCCCGTCCTATCACAGTGCTCCAGCAGGGCAGGCAGCCCAGCCACAGACTCTCCCCTATCGCAAACAGCTGCCGCCACCACCACAGCCATCAATTATTCACCGGAGCTTTGCCTTCTTGTTTACCTTTGAGGCTGGTGACCAAGGCCAGAGTGCAGGGACGAGTGGTGAGAACCAGCAGTACGAGTGTACAGACCAGTGTTAAATTCAAATCACATCGCCGAAAGGAAAGTAGGGAATCATTGGACGCATGTCATGTGACAGCCCAAGCCCGAACAGGAAATGCTACTGTGCTGAAAGTCAACAGGACCACACAGGGTGGAACCATCAGCATTATCATAATGGGACTGAGAGCTGTAGAGCTGTGTTTCTCTACCTCAAGTATGCTTGTAACCAATTGATAATTTCTATTATTGATTGATTTGCCAACTTTTATATGTAATTGCTCATATAGTCTTGAAAATGTCAAAAAATAGAAATGGTAAATGCCTGTCACAAGTTCTCAAATTGCTTGTTTTGTCCAAAATCCCGTGATTATTATACGAAAAAGGAGGAAAGCAGCAAATCTTTACATTTGAGCAGCTGGAAACACAGCAAATGTTTTCAGAAATGACTCGGAAAAAAATGTATCGTTGATTTATTGTACAAAAACAATGCATCAGGCAGTGATTGAATTATGGGATGGGAATGCTGCATTTCAGGGGCACTGCCACTGACATTGTGACACAGGTCAGTGGCATAAACAGATGTCCACATGCACCTTGTGACCGCTAGTGTGCAGGTTTACATCAAAAATACTAGAGGTGTCTTATAGCAGCATTGTGTTCTGTACTGAAAGCTTGACATTACCCAGTAACATTGCTGCCATTTCACAGAAAGAATGCATGATTTCTCAAAGTGAAAGGGAGGAAAGTAGGGAGGATGTGTATGTGCTTGTCAGATAGGGCAAAGCAGAGCATCCATCTACACCGTGTAGGAGTCTTCAGGGGACTGGCTGTTGGCTCTTAGACCACTTCTCTGGCTGCTTCTTTCCCACCTGACACCGCATGTCAGCCCAGATTCTGATGTTCATGGATGGATGGATGGCCTCGACACCAAAAGTCCCGGAGGACCACGGATCAGCGGAGCTCAGCTCAGTTCCCTGATCACTTCCTCTCAGTGGAGGTGCCAGAGACCCTCCTTCTCCTGTTAATCCATCTCCGGAATAAAAATACACCCCCCCTCCCACTACTACTACATACTCTCTCTCTCTCGCTCTCTCTCTCTCACACACCTCCCAATACCCCTCTGTCCCACCAGATTTAGGGGGAGGGGGCAGGCAGGATGTGAGACCAGCTG